>NC_138777.1:38707587-39015087 GCF_965119305.1 Pelophylax lessonae
CACACACACACACACATATATATATATATATATATATAAAATTTTCACATTCTGCTATATAACATTCCAAAAATCTAATTTTTTTTTAACATTTTAGGCCAATTTGTTTTCTGCTACATATTTTTGGAAAAAAAAAATATCGAAATAGGCATATTTTGATTGGTTTGCGCAAAAGTTATCACAGTGGATGATTGGGGTCAAATGTAAGCCTAGGGGAGTGTTTCTAACTGTATGGGGGTTGGGCTTTTGAAATGATCACAGAGACCTGTGATCCTATAGAGAGAAGAATGGTCAGCAGTGTCAATAGATGACCGTCCTCTCTCAATGGAGAGTGATTGCGGGTGGCCAGCGGCAATCAGAGCCGCCTGCCCTGTACATTGGAGTCCCCACTGCCGAGTGGGGGCGCGCACTCGCCCCCTAGCTGCAGGCGCGTAACCAACGGTTTGCACAGGAGGGCCAGCCTGCCGCAGTAAAACTGCAGCGGGCAGTCCTTAAGAGGTTAAAGAGCAGGAAGATCAATGAACTGCGAGAGCGCTCACCAGTTCTCTCGCAGTTCACCGAGAACTACAAGCCGCCTGTGTTAAGAACAGATGATAGTTGTAGTTCATTCATTCACAGTTGTAGTTCATTCATTCACAGAACTGGGTGAAGCACATGGCTTTTAAATTGTGACAGTGGGTGTGGTGTGAGTAACCCCCACCTGCTGTCACAGGGAGAGGATTTGGGGTTGGTTTGACTGCTGGAGCATGTTACGAGTTACACCCTAAACATGGGTGTAACAAGTTCCCGAAAGGTGAATATCTATCAGTAGTTCACATCATTCCCTCTGCTCACCCCCTACACAACAGCTTCTCAGCTGCTTTTATAAAAGGCATTTCAGATTTTATTTCTCCTCCTAAAAGCTTGAAGCAGCTTGTGCTTTTTTTGTGCCTTTTTATTCTTGGAGCACAAGCGTTTTTTTCCACAAACCCTCCTCTAAGCACATTTTATCTTTTTTTTGTGCATTTTCAAGCTTATTTGAGCTTTTTCAGGCTTTTTTGTTTTTGGGCACCTAGGAGCTTTAAAGATGCCTATCAAAAATGTGAGTTTGGTCGGTTCTTGTTTCTGCCTGTAAGAGCATATGCCTGTAAAATCATGAAAAAGCCATAATGTGAATGGACACATTGGCTAACATGGAGGAGAGTTTCCACGCAGAAAAAAAAAAAAAGTCATAATTGGAGTTTTAAATCTGTAGTGTGCAAAAAATGGCGTAACTGCACCTGTCACAGTGATTTGTGAGTGTTCCTATACATTTTCTGAAAAAACAAAAAAAACAAAAACACACACAGCTCTTTCTGTAAGGCCCCGTTCACATGTAGGCGTTTTGGGGCGTTTTTGGGGAGTTTTTCTGCTCTAGGATCAGCTCTCAAAACGCCCAACAAGACAAATCCTATTCATTTCAATGGCCCCTGTTCACATCTGAGCGTTTTGACGCTGTAAGCAAAACGCCCAACGCTCAAAAAAGTACATGAGCTTCTTTTTGGGCAGATTACAGGCGTTTTCCATTGGTTTCTATTCAATCTAAAAACGCCTGCACAAAAAACGCCTGTAAAAACGCCTATAAATCGCGGTAAAAAATCGCGGTAAAAAATCGTGCGAAAACGCTACGCTCAGGTGTGAATGTAGCCTTAAGTAACTAATGACAAAACATTGTTTTGGATAGACTAAGGGCCCAGGGTTATTATAACCCAGTATTTCTTCAGGCTAGGTACTGTCAGATTCCTCCTGAATGAATAGGCTTGTGCATTGGAAGAAGCACCTGACATGTTATGTCACAATGTATACAAGGGGAGCAGAGTGCCAACAACTATGAGGCTAGATGAATCCCAGTAGCATCTCAATAGCGTTGTCGGCTGGTCACCAGAAAAAAAAAAAAAGTGATCTGGTAATTGACAGGATAAACCGGTATTTGGAAAGCATTTGCAAATCGAAAGGATGAGCATAACAGTGGTTAATAATTTAGAGGCACTAATAATAGAAAGTTACATTTTTGCCCAGAGTGTTTAATGTAAACACAAAGCAGTTACACAGGAAAATGGGAGAGAGAAAAATTACTAAAACCCAACTTCACTGCATCTCTTGTGAAATTTGAGGATGGATTGCTCCCATGTCTATAGAGGTCTTCAATGTCCACAGCCTGGCCACAGATCTACTTCAGGGTAGCCAAAGAGGAGCAGATGTCTCACTAAGGTTGCTGGAATTCTGGGCCATTCTGCTGCAGTGGGACTGGGAGGGACAGGTACAGCAGGCAGCTTGTCATAGCCTGCGTCAGGATGGGACTGAATGCTGTACAGAATGGTAACTGGCATTTAGGACAAAGGGTTAGGAACCACATCCTTGAACGGACAAAGCTATAAAACACCTGTACCATATAGTATAGCATTCAAACCTGTCCAGCTGCACCCTGCCACAGACTTTGGTAGGTTGCCTGTAGCAGGGCTGGATGCTGCACTTTTCCTTTAGGAGCACACTGCAGCTAAAAGGCCAAGTGTCTAATGGCAAGTACTGCAACTACCGGCTCGGCTCTACTCGGCCCGGTTTGCTTTTCCACTGCTGGTACCGCATGGTACGGTGTTGGAACGGTTCGGTATGGCTTGGTATGGTTTTCTACTAAAGTAGTACGAAAGTTAAGTGGGTGGGATAACAACAGGGTGGGTGGGATTCTCTGAGCAATCAGTGGCTAGTAGTGACTGCATGCAAAGGATTGTGGGATATGGTACCGGGTATGGTACCTCTTGGAACCACAATCGAGGTGGTACTGTTTTAGAGAGCCGTACCGTTTGGTTCCATGCAGTGGAAAAGCGCTGCCGTACCGTACCGTACCGAACCGTTCCTACTCTATAAAAGGATAACAAACTAGGACTGATGTGCCCTCTGTTTATGGTTTTAGCATATTCAGACCTGTCTTAGGAGGGCAACAAAGCTTGGTGCTTTTACTTGGATCAAGAATGGAACAGTAGAAGAAAGAGTTTATAGCATTGGGAGTACTAAACTCAAGAGCAGGTGGTGTTCTTTCTGTTCTTACCAGCAGTTCCGTACCTGGGAATTTTTTAACTCCTTGGTCTGGTTTGTGTGCCGTGAGTGCTCCAAAATGTGCCCAGGAATAGTTAAAGTGTTACTAAACCCAGGAGCCTGCAGTCACTATATCTGGTCTCCCACAGTACACAGAACATGGAAATGCAATAGTTTTAGTAAATATAAACTGCTAAATACCTTTTCTCATCAGCAGTATATAGCAGTCTTATGACTTCTATCCGTGTCTGGTTAAAGCTTGTAGGAGGAGTTTTTATTCTACTCTGTCTTATGAGGCTGTAGGACCCCTGACCCTCTGTCTGAACAGTGCTGATTGGCCCTGTGCTGTTCACATACACCCTTCCAAGAAAAACAAAAACAAAACTATTTTGCAATACACACCAAACTGAGCATGTTCAAAGTTAATCCATAGACTGTCTTAGGGCTCTTTCACACGGGCGGTCCGATCAGATCCGCCTGTCAGTTTTTTTTTCACACGGGCGAATCTGATCAGATGCCCCATTCAGCCCTATGGAGCAGTGGATGTCAGCGGTGACATGTCCGCTGACACCCGCTGCCATCCGCATCCGATCTGAAATCCGGACGGATGGAAACCCTATTTTCCATCCGTCCTGGGGATCGGATCGGATGAGAGCGGACAGACAGTCCGCTCTCATCCGATTCCCCATAGAGAGCAGCGGGGGCTGCGACACCTCCCTCTCCGCACTGCAAGAGGAGACGGAGCTGTCATCCGCCGGCTCAGCGGGGATCGCGGATCGATCCCCGCTGAGCAGCACGGATCCACCTACGGAGGCGGACCATGTGAAAGAGCCCTTATTAGGAGATGGATTGGGGGCAGTGGAAGAAGGGGAGGATCAGAGAAGACATGATCAAACAGCCTTTTTCCACAATGTGGGGGATTACCCCTTAGATTCCACAGTGAGCATAGCAAGCATGTTATACTGCGTATACAGACCATACCTCCCAACTTTTTGCGATGGGAGTGAGGGACAGTTATTAGCAAAAGGATGTAAGCATAGGACACACCCCCTGTCACGCCCCCTTAAAGGAGAATTATTTAAAAAAAAAAAAAAGGTTTAGTTAAATCCACAAGTGCTTTTTTTTTTACCTCTACTATTCCATAATACCGGCTTTTGAAATTTTCAAATACAATAATTTAGTAATTGGATGAAATGTTTAGCACTGGAAAACACTTTAAGAGATAAAATAATTTTATATACAACTATATAGACCAGACCAAAATGAGGGAAGGAGGGATTCTGTTCCAAATCAGGGACAATCACTAGAATTTAAGGATAGTTGGGAGCTATGTACAGACTGATTTTACTTTTGTGGGTTTAGTAACACTAATGGCGCTTTTCCACTGCATGGAACCGAACGGTTCGGCTCGCTTTTATGCTTTTCCACTGCTGGTACCGCATGGTACGGTGTAGGAACGGTTCGGTGCGGTACAGCGGCGCTTTTCCACTGCATGGAACCGAACGGTTCGGCTCGCTTTTGTGCTTTTCCACTGCTGGTACCGCATGGTACGGTGTTGGAACAGTACGGTACGGCGGCGCTTTTCCACTGCATGGAACCGAACGGTACGGCTCTCAAAAACAGTACCACCTCGATTGTGGTTCCAAGAGGTACCATACCCGGTACCATGTCCCACAATCCTTTGCATGCAGTCACTACTAGCCACTGATTGGTCAGAGAATCCCACCCACCCCGTTGTTATCCCACCCACTTAACTTTAGTACTACTTTCGTGGAAAAGCAAACCATACCGTACCGTACCGAACCGTTCCAACACCGTACCATGCAGTACCAGCAGTGGAAAAGCCAAGCGGGGCCAAGCAGGGCCGAGTAGAGCCGAGCCGGTACTTGCAGTGGAAAAGTGCCATTTAAGTGCATTGTGCCCGCAATTACTTGGAAGAAGCAGTCTGGGGCATGGTTCTGTATGGTCTGCTTCAGTGTAAGCACAAACTGTACACAGAAATCTAATAGATCACTGAACACAGAAGCAGAGATCACGGTGGTCTGGCTGGCAGATGTGAGGACATGAGCACCCCCAGAATGCTTCCTTATAGTACACCGTGAGTGGGTAGGGGGACTATTGTACCCGGGCAAAGTTCAGTTCTTATGTGCCCAGTGTGAGCACGCCCTAAGGCATGTCAAGCTTTCACACAAGCATTTACTATAAAAGTCATCACAAAGTGATAAAAGCATGGAATACAGAGATGAAATCTATCACTGTCTATATTTAGTTGTTAAAAATAGATTTGCAAACATTTTTTTTTTTTTTTAATTACAATACAGATGCGTTCTATAAACCGGATACCAACGCCTAACCTCCACTTCGTTTCTGTGGTCTGCTTCTTTCAGTAAGGTAAACAAACAGCCCAAACTCTGAACACACCTTACCTACCTGCTCACCTAAACAATGAAATACAGCGATTTAAGGATAAAAGACTATATGTAACAATAACAAAATGAAGCTCATTTCTTTGATCTTCTTGCAGAGTTAAGCCAGGTAATCCCATCAGGGCAAGGGAACAGGTAGAGTGTAGTTTCATGCGTGTTCATTTTACCATAACAGGAAGCAACATTATTCAGGATAATCTTATTTACGCTGAGGGCAGGGCCTATCACACCATACAGTAAATTAGCAACTGGAGGGGAACATACACTGGAATTAAAGTCACCACTTTCTGATTTAAATCAAGGGCATGACAGTTTTGCTGGCGTCATAGACTTGATTCTTTGCTTTCAAAATTACCTTAGCTTTTTTAACTTTAAAAAGAAACATTTAAAAGTGCCTTTATTAATATTATATATATATATATATATATATATATATATATATATATATATATATATATATATATATATATATATATATATATATATATATATATATATATATATATATATATATATATATAAAAAAAAAACACTTACATATTTAAAGGAAACACTAATAAAATGTGCCATATATTCATTACTGTACCCACAGATGTAAAGACTTTAACAAAAATTTAGCATTGTTCTTGGCTCTTCTGTGCATTTTAGATTAATGCCGGGTTCACACCATCTGCAGTGCAGCATGCAGTAGGGGGTTCAGTGTGTCCCGGGTCACAGTTTCAGTTCCAAATTTATGCCTGATTTCGGACCTGAAATGAAGTTAAAGATGCACAGGACCATTCTGCAGTGCACTCTGCGGCTGTCCTGGAGATGCATGACCTGATTCCATTGAGAGCCAGTCACACTCTCCTGTAATGCGTTTTGGATGCGGGGAAAACCACATCCAATTCGCTTAAGTGTGAACCCAGCCTAAAGCCCCGTACACACGAGTAGAGATTCGGCCGGGAAATTTCGTCCGACGACCGATCTGCCGATTTTCGGATTGTTAGTATGGTGCTTCCGACAACCGACTCCGACTTTTCGGCCGAAAAAATCCTGGTGTGCAGGCTATATAATTTTTGCCGACCGTCAAAACACGTCAGATTTTGTCTCATTAGTACAGATTTCGATGGGGAAAAATCTTAAGAGCAAGACGAGGCATGCTCAGAGATTAAACACCACAAAGAAAGCAATCCAACACATGACATCACTTCTGAAGTAGAATTCTGTCGTGCTGGAAAATTTGTGTGCAGTCTAGAGCACATTCCAACCAACAGACACGACTCTGGACAAAAGACGGACGACCGGTCGGCGGAAATTCGTTGCGTGTGTACGAGGCTTAAGGCCTCATGCACACTAGACATAATTTAAACGCTACTCTCAGGGGCATCTGGCAGGTTTTTTCAGCCTCTAAACAAACCCCCCCCCAGAATAAATTTTTTTTCTGATCAATGAAATTACTGCCCAAGCGCTTCACACACCTAAACACGTTACACAGGTTTACAAGAGTCAAGCATTTTTTTTTCTGCCAAAATACCACTGGAAAGGAAAGGATCACTACCACTGGAACCAATACCACTGGAAATGAGTCTAGAAGAAATGGCCAAAGCATCCAGTGTGTGTGTGAGGCCTTAAGGTGGTTTCCCAAGGTAGACTTTTTCTAACCTAGTGTGTGGAGGTGATGATCTCCCACTAGACCAATTTCATTACAGTACTCTTTACTGGTTTAAAGCTGCACTTTGGGAATTCAGCCACTTTGTAAAAAGTGCTGGCATACTATAAGTTCAAGGAGGTGCATGGCACATGTAGACTTCTCTTATTTACAGAAAGTTTTACAGAGCTCCAGGAGTACAGCTATCACTACCCTCCACCAGGGGCTCCGACATGAAAGACGCTGCGCTCCCATATAGCAGCAGCTCTGCCTGCCCTTCCCCTCCGCTGTTTATTCACAGAAGCCTTTATATTTGTGAAGGAGTTCCCATAATGCAAAGCGCTCTGTGATTGGGCAGGGGGAGGGGAGGGGTGGCCACAGCAGCTGCAGGAGCTGAGAACAGAAGGTCCAGCGTCAAGAACAGCGGAAGTATAGCAATAAATATGTTCTCTGTGCTCCACACAAATACAAATTGTAAATGAAAGGAATGAATCCATGAGGTGGCATATACTTCATTGGACTTAACCCCTAGTAATCCAACACTGCACAAAAAGCCTAAATTCTGGGAGCTCTTCAAGTGGACTACAGCTCCACTCTGCATCTAAGCAGAAAACAATCCTTTAGGGCAGGGGTCTTCAAACTATGGCCCTCCAGTTGTTCAGGAACCACAATTCTCATCATGCCTAGTCGTGTCTGTGAATCTCAGAGTTTTGCAATACCTCATGGGATGTGTAGTTCCGAAACAGCTGGAGGGCTGTAGTTTGGGTATCCCTGCTTTAGGGCCTCCCATCATACCTTTCCTCTTGATCAATATGGCCGCTGCTTTAAGGACCATTCCATCATTTAGCTCAGTTGGTTTTTAAGGGGCAGAGGCTATGGCTGGTTGCCTTTGCATGAGTAGTTGGTGAAAACCTGACTCAAATGTAATCCACTCTGACTTACAGCCAGGAGAAAGAAGTGTCAGTGAAGCAATGGTCAGTTGCACCCCAAGAACTCCACTCCAGGAGACAACTGGATAAGAGGAGGGCAATAATAGCTATTTTCTTAAAGCTGAGCTCAGGACAATAATATTTGGACACATACACTGTACAAATAAAATTGCACTAATTGCCAATTTGCGTGCTGTGCCATGTGTGTAACCCGCGCAGTCTGTAAAACGAATGTCGTTTATTCTGTACAGTAAGTGCCAAATTTGCAATGCTGACTTTTGAGTTCCAGCTTGAGTACACCAGGGGGTTGCTTGATCAGCACCTCACCCATTGAGAAAAGGTCTTGTATTTTTATTTTCTCACAAAATACAAAATGTTCTGTAATTGGAGGGAAGATCATGACATTTATCCGCACTGCCTCTGATCACAGAATGGCTTGAATTTTGTGCAAAACTATTTCATCAATGGATAAGGTACCAAGCGAGCACCCTTCTATGATCTGTATACCCCAGCTGGAACTGTGATTCGCAGCGCCAGACACTCACCTTTGGCGCTTACTATACTGTAAAAAGGTGAATGAAAACGGCTTTACAGAACGCTGCAGCTTACACATACGGCACACACTTCATTAGTGACAATTTACCTTTACAGTGCACATGTCCAAATATTGTATTGGGCCAGGGTTCAGCCCCAATGACAAAATGTTCATGTTACCTTTAACTAAAGAGCACTCTTAATGATGTAATGCGGGGTTGTGATAACAATGACCATGAGGTCAGAAGGGCAGTAAATATACTTCAAGTGGCCTGTTACTTTACTTTCATATAGTGCCAGCGTTCTAAAAAAAAAAAAAAGATTTAAAATAAATGTTTCCCTAGGAAGTGCCTGGATAATAACAGATTAAAAAGTTTCTTCACACAAAAAACGCATAATTTATATTTAGTGGCCCTTTAATCTGCCTGAACACCTTACTCCCTAGCTACCCTTTCAGGCAGGAGACATTCCATGAAACTTTGAGAATTACGTGATTCATTTTTAAATTTAAATGCTTCCTTGAAGAGAAATACAATCCCTCATTTAGTGTGTACAACTTCTGAATCAGTTACCTTGTCTACATCATAGAAACTGTCCCAATACCATTGTTACAATGTTACAGAACATTTAATGTTTGGCAAGCGGTCCAGGCAATCCTGCCTTATGATGTTGCACTATGGTAGCAGTGCAGTACTACATGATGTCTCATAAGAGGGATGCACTGGTGCTTTGGTGGAGATCCATGGAATCTCATAAGAAGGATGAACTGGGGATTTGGTGGAGATCCATGGAATCTCATAAGGATGAATTGGGGATTTGGTGGAGATAAACTAATCAAAGCCATTAATACTGATTGCCATGCAGATGTAATGCAACTAGTGAAGTACCCAAATTGACTATTTCAGCCTCTTGTACATCAGCACTCAATCTGGGAGAGGCAGTACTAAGTCAATCGGGTGAGCTGAATGAAATGTGCTAAAAAAAAAAAAAAAAAAATTCTGGTAGGAGGAAAGAGCAAAGTTGATGCTTCTTTATAGTCCAAAAGGAAAGGGTGGTATCAGCTGTCTATGCCTTTATTTTTAACAGATAAACTGTTGTTCCTGGCTGTGCGATGAATCCGTGTAAATCCCAGACCTGAAAGGATAAAAACATGTTTCCTCTGTGTATTTAGAAGCTTGCCCGGTGCAAAGCTGCAAAGAAAACAATGTGATTACCTACCCTCCTAGATAGGTGCTAGGAAAAAGCATATAGGTGGCCCTGTCTGCTCATCAGGGGGGCCTGATCATTTAGTTAGGCTGTCACATGCTTCCAAGTGTGACCTGTTGAGCCTAGGGAGTCTCCTCACTGTTTCCAATGATGGCTCTTATTGGACAGTGGAGGAAACCTAGCCAATATAGCACACCAGGGTTTATAGCTGTCTCAGTGGGCGGAGTTTACCACAATGCACCCTGGGATGAGTTAGAAGTCTGAGGGGAGCATGTGACAGGGGGTCTTTGGCAGGAAGCAGAGTCCCAAGAGGAGGCTGACCGCTGGATAAGGTGTCCTGGGCAGTCTGCCTAGAGGTTGAAGGTTGAGCTGGGCTGCAGGGAGGGATCCAGAGTGCTGTGGACTGAGTGGAGCTGCTGGGCAGAAGTTTCAGGGAAAGGAAAAACAGTGTCGCGAGTACTTGAAACCGCCCAGGGGTCTGCCTAGGAGAGGGGACCACTCCAGAAGGTCAAAGGGATCCGGGAGCCAGCTAACCAGTAGAGAAGGCTTAGAAAAGGGGGTGCCAGAGTTTAAGCCCTGAAGATAAGTGAGTGAAAGGGGGCGCCGGTGTGGGCCCTGAAGTGTTCAGCAGTGCAGCAGAGTATACAACTAGCTACCTCAGCAAGAAGTGCTTAAGGGAGCTTAAAGAGGACTTCTTCATTCAGGAAAGCAGTCAGAAGTCAGTTCAGGGTTAACAGGCCGCAGGCCAGCGTTAACCGGCATCCAGCCAGTGTCAAGTCAGCGGCAGCGCCAAACGGCATTTTTCAAATTGTCCCTAGCAATTTGTGCATAGTTGAGCCAAAGAAGTATCCCACTCATCCCTTCTCCTATCCAAGTTACCAAATAAAAAAAAAAAAAACAAAAAAAAAAAACAAAAAAGATACTGGACTGGTCATTGTCTCAGTGCCCACACTTGGAGAAACATGCACAAAAGGTACTTTTGTTGCAGCCGATGACCCAGGGAGACCCATATCCAGCAAAACGGCTGGAAATTGTGCTACAGTAGAAGAGAGCAACAGGTCCGACCCGAAAGAGAGGCCGATATCAGTAAGGTCAGTGGATGTGCGTCTCTAAATTAATCATTTCTGGCATCTGATGGAAGTTGTCTTGCAATCTTGACCAATATCTGCAGATAAAATATTGAATGGCTTTCTCGTAAAAGTAAAATGGCAGTGAATCCATTGCTCATCTTCTGGACTTTGCATCTCTGGATTTTCCATGTTTTAAAAACTTGTACGAGAGAACAAGTGCTTTCCAAGCCTATAAGTGCTTATAAAAAAACACTACATATGCTGACTGACAGAAACAATGCTCAAATGAACAACATTTATTGTGACTGTTGGGTTGGGTGTGATCTGCCCAAAGGCCAGGTCAGACAGGTGATGTCGCCAGCAGCTGAATCAGCAAGGGGAGGCAACCACTTCCCCTATTGGAGTTGCACCCTTGCTAGCTTGAACAATGCAGAATTTTACTTGCTAGAGAGCAACATCTCGCCAGTCCAACCAGCAAGGGAATGACTCCAGAAATGTGGTTCCTTACAGTAACAGATTCTCTTGCTTGGAAAGGCCCTAAAGAATAACACTTATAAAATTATACAGTTGTGCTCATTAGTTTACATACCCTGGCAAAATTTAGATTTCTTGGCCATTTTTCAGAGAATTTTAATAAACTTTTTCCACTCATGGTTAGTGTTTGGCTGAAGCCATTTATTATCAATCAACTGTGTTTACCCTTTAATTTATAATAACAAACTACCCAAATGACCCTGATCAAAAGTTTATATCCCTTAGTTCTTAATACCGTGTATTGCCCCCTTTACCATCAATGACAGCTTGAAGTGTTTTATGGTATTTGTGGATGAGGCTTTTTATCCTCTCAGATGGTAAAGCTGGCAAAAAGCCTCCAGCCTCTTCCTGGCAAAAAGCCTCCAGTTCCTGTAAATTCTTGGGCTGTCTTGCCTGAACAGCACGTTTGAGATCTCCCCAGAGTGGCTCAATGATATTGAGGTCCGGAGACTGAGATGGCCACTCCAGAACCTTCACTGTATTCTGCTGTAGCTAATGACGGGTCAACTTAGCCTTGTGTTTAGGATCATTGTCATGTTGGAATGTCCAAGTACGTCCCATGCGCAGCTTCCCGGGCTGATAAATGCAAATTTTCCTCCAGTATTTTTTTATAACATACTACATTCATCTTACCATAGATTCTGACCAAATTTCCTGTGCCTTTGTAGCTCACACATCCCCAAAACATCAGGGATCCACCTCCGTGTTTCACAGTAGGAATGGTGTACCTTTCATCATAGGCCTTGTTGACTGCTCGCCAAACGTAGCGTTTAAGGTCGTGGTCAAAAAGCTAAATTTTGGTCTCATCACTCCAAATGACTTTGTGCCAGAAGGTTTGAGGCTTGTCTCTGTGCTGTTTGGTGTATTGTAAGCGGGATATTTTGTGGCATTTGCGTAGTAATGGCTTTCTTCTGGCGGCTCGGATCATGCAGTCCATCTTTCTTCAAGTGCCTCCTTATTGTGCATCTAGAAACAGCCACTCCACATGATTTCAGAGAGTCCTGTATTTCACCTGAAGTTATTTGTGGGTTTTTCTTTGCATCCCGAACAATTTACCTGGCAGTTGTGGCTGAAATGTTAGTTGTCTACCTGACCGTGGTTTGGTTTCAACAGAACCCCTCATTTTCCACTTCTTGATTAGAGTTTGAACACTGCTGATTGGCATTCACAATTCCTTGGATATCTTTTTATATCCCTTTCCTGTTTTATACAGTTAAACTACCTTTTCCCGCAGATCTTTCACAATTCTTTTGCTTTCCCCATGACTCAGAATCCAGAAACTTCAGTGCAGCACTGGATGAAAGATGCAAGGGTCTGTCACGAGTCCAGAAACTCATTGACCTTTTATACACACACACACTAATTACAAGCAAACAGATCACAGGTGAGGATGGTTACCTTTAATAGCCATTTAAGCCCCTTTGTGACACCTTGTGTGCATGTTATAAGGTCAAAATCACCAGGGTATGTAAACTTTTGATCAGGGTCATTTGGGTAGTTTTTGTCGTCATGATTTAAAAGAAGTAAAAACAGTTGATTGATAATAAATGGCTTCAGCTGAACACTAACAGTGAGTGAAAGAAACGTTTGAGTTCTCATTCATCTTCTTGGAAAAATGGCCAAGAAATCATAAATTCTGCCAGGGTATGTAAACTTATGAGCACAACTGTAACCGAACTTCTTGGGGGGGGGGGGGGGGAAGAGGGAGATACCATGCCCCTGTTGAGATTATACCTCACCCCCTGTCCTGGTTAGTAGCGTACATTGAAACAGGAAGTGAAAAATTTATATTATGCCCCACGGGGCACAAATCATGAAAAACAAGAAGGGGGTTCCAACCCTTCCGCAATATATATATATAAAAATTATTGAGATCAAATTTACTTGTTAAAAAGGTGTACTTTTCATAATCGCAGTTGGCACCAACAAAACAGGAAGTGAGGAAAATATTCAGAATGCGGACACAGAGCAGTAAACAGCTTACAGAAGTTCCAAAGATTACATTACCAATGACCTATGCCGCATCACATGGATTCACTCTTCACGTGGCTCATAGCATGCAGTGACGTATAGTGATTCTAACTTGTAGACAATGAGTGCTAAAAGTTAATTTGCACCTCACCAAACTGTCTCCAGGGTGTCCATATATATAGCAGGATTACTAGATAAGACGCTCCTTCAGGGGCAGGACTGTTGAGAAGGGTTTTAGGTGTCAGTGCTGTGTAATATGTCATGTTATATATAAATAAGGGAAGTTATTAACAAAAACACTAAAACCAATGGATCCGCGTTTCAACCAAATATACGTTTTGTAATGAGAGCTCTGGAATCCCATGTGCTTTCCCTCAACACAAGTTTCTTTGACTTAGCCAACACAAGTTTCTTTGACTTAGCCATACATGCGTGAATTTCTCCATCCACACTAAACAGTGTGGATTGGGAGGTCTCCATTGCCAGCTATTGTATTCAGACAGCTGCAGCCCCTGCCTAAATACTCTAAAAATCCTTTCCTCCGATAGGATGCAGTCACTGCTCATAAAACAATTTTCCATCCGACTATTTTTCAAAGTATGAAGTTTGTTGAGCCACGTGGTGCTGAAAGGGCCACCCACAGCTTGAATTTTCAACTGATTCAGCAGGAATTGTACAGAATTGGAGTTGTGTATGGCCTTGTCCTAAGCCTAGTACACAAGAGTCAAATGTTGGGCGGCATCGGCCGGTTCCATAGAAACCGGCAGACATTCAGCCCATGTGTACGACAGGCGGTCCGACAGAAGCCAGCCATCCGCTGGATTGAACGAAAAAAGAAAAACTAGTAGTGTGTAGAAGGCTTTAGCCCCTTTACGCATGGGGCCATCCAGCTGCAGAAAATTCCAGTGACCTCAAATAGCTGGGAAGTATTGGCAATCCAACTAAAGGATAAACATAATAACAAGGCTTAATAATTTAGAGGCACCAATACAAAGATTTACATTTTTACCTGTAGTGAAATTTGAAATGTAAATGTATAACAGGTATATGGGAAGATGGGAGGGGAAAGGGCTAAAACCCAACTTGAGCAACTTCACTGCATCTCTTGTGAAATTTGAGGATGGATTGATCCGGTGTCTCTAGAAGGCCAGTAAGGTCTTATTTTAAAGTGTTTCTAAAGGCAGAAGGTTTTTTACCGCAACACCTTAATGCGGGGTTCAGTAACCAGTAGATCGTGGCAGGGTGACTGGTAGATCATGTTCTGGGATGTCTGACTAGCCATCCAACAGCACCAAAAAGAGTAACACAGAGAAACTATGTCTAAAGTTGTAGTTGTAGTAGGGAGCAAGAGCCGCATAGGGCGATTCAGTCTTTGTAGTGCTGGCTCCTGTCCCATGCCAAGTGATACCAACTGCACTCCACCTTTTATCCTGGCAAGTGGTCTCCAGAATGGTGCCAGCAGCAGTAAAGAAGATCTTCAGGTCAGTGTGGAGCAATACACTTGGCATAATAGTATAGGGCTGTTTTCACACTGATGTACCGTGGTTTACCCACACCGCAAGTGCAGTGCAGTGTACCTGCAGCTTTCCTGTGGAATTGCTGCTCTTAGCCAAAGACTTCTATTCTATCCTGTGGGTTTGGTGCAATTTCTGAATGCAGGAGTTTTGGTGCCCTTTCAGAAAGTGTGGCACACCTGCAGGATATAATAGAAGTCTATGGCAAAGAACAGCTAACTTAGGAAAGTCACAAATGCACTGCACCCAGTGCTTTATCCTGGCCTAGGGCGGCACTTTGCAGGGGGGCAGCAAAAAAATATATTTCATTAATTTGTATAATGACTATGGACTTCCTATTTATTATACAAATAAGTGAAATAATCCTATAATTACAATCAGTGGCAGCAAACACAAGTCTAAATATCCTCAAAGAGTAATCTTACTAATCCTGTGACATAAGACTGTACTAATGGGCAACTGATAAGGCTGCACTGGTGGCCACACTGATATGCTGCACTGATGGGCAGTAAAGAGGCAGCACAGATAAGGCTGCACTGATGAGGCTGAACTTATGGGAACTGATGAAGCTATGCTGATGGGCACTGATCGACTGTGGTTATGGTCTGTGGTTTACAGATGACAGGGTGGGTCATAAATAGGAACAGGGGTGGCCTTTACAGGAAGGGGTGGGTCATATTTAAATTAGGGGGTGAACAAGTTTAGTCAGGCCTAGGGCAGCACAAAACCTAAATACACCACTGAGTGCACCCGTGGTGCAGGTAAACCGCAACACGGCAGTGTGAAAGCAGCCTTATAGGTGGCTCAGCACAGTAAGAGTTCATTTACATTTGCAGTTTGGGGAGTAGTAACCCCATTGATAAGATGTGCTTTTAGCACCATGCCCCCCCTCACTTTAGCTGCAGTGACCAGGTGTGTACACATGTTGCAGCTGGAGTTATACACCCTGTCATGGTTAGTAGGTGTAGCATCTGCCAAGCATGACCCATTCAAGTAAATGAGGCCACTCTGCAACCTTATGAAGTACAGCAAACAAGAGGTTAAAGCAGGCACTGAGTTGCTTTCTTCTTACCACCTGCTTTAACCCCCTGGACCTCGCAGAAGCATGCAGTTGCGGGGCGCTAGCAGAGTGGCCCTATATACTTGAATGGGTTCTAACTGGCAGGCCGTAGGCACCCACCAAAAGCAACAGGGGGTTTAATTCCTGCTGCAGTAGGTGTACGCCTTTGGCTGCTGCCTCAGCAGCTCAACCGCTGGGTTTTACCGACCCCCAATTTTAAGTGTGAATAAGCATTAAGGATGCCACTGCGGAATGCAACTAAGGGCTCATTCACAAGTGCAGCAGGCACTTCTGATCCTCAGAAAAGCCACCAGAGTGTGTTTGACAGGTGGTGTGGAGGCGATATGTTGCCTTCTCACCAGCTGATTTAAACCTATGAGTGCCGTGTAATGCACAAGACTGACACGACAATACGGCAATTAGAGATTTAAATCAGGTATGAGGCGACATTGTGCCCGGTGATCTTGGATTTCTCCCATGTAGTTTAGTTAAATCTCCACTTCTAAGACTGCCTACCCCTGCCTTAATTCATTCTCTAAATTAAGGTAAATGCAGAAGTCCCCCCTTATGTTTACCTTAGCTCGTTCTCTATACAGCATTGTACCTAAGAGCAAAGGTTCTCTCCTTCCTCACTGTACAAAGAGGCAACAATGGGAGCCATTGGCTCCTGCTGCTGCCAATACACAGCTAGTAAGCAGAGTGCCCGGGGCAGGACCGAGCCACAATGTGCGTGTCAGACACATAGCAAGGCTCAGGAGTAAGCACGCGTGATTGCCACCCCCTCTCCCCTATAGTAAGTAGCTTTATAAGGGAGCACTCAGTGAGGGGGAGGGGCCAGAGGTTCTGGCAGGGGACCAAAGAGGAGGATCGGGGCTGCTCTGTGCAAAACCACTGCACAGAGCAGCTAAGTATAACATGCCTGTCATTTTCATTTACCGTATTTTCCGGCGTATAAGACGACCCCCCCTAATTTTCAAGTTAGAACATGGGTTTTAGGCTATACTCGCCGTATAAGACTACCCTCCTTCCGAAGCAAGGCAACACCATTGAAAAACATCAGATTTCTCATAGATCTTCAAGGTACCCCAATTACTGTAATACATGTAATCTCTCATAATATCTCCAAGGTACCCCAAGTATAAGTATTACCAGTAGATGTAATCTCAAGACGCTGGCTGTGTGGGAATCTTGTACCAGTGTACCGTAGCTCCGGCTACAAACAGTATACCGCGCTGAGCCAATCCCAGTGAGCGATGTATTCTATTTTTGAATGCAAAGCCTGCTCGGATTGGCAGAGTCAGAGAGGCGGGCTGATGTTACTCCGCCAATCCGAGCAGGCTTTGCACTCAATAATAGAATACATCGCTCTCCCTGATTGGCTCAGCGCAGTATACTGTATGTAGCCGAAGCTACGGTAGATACGGTATACCGGTACAGGATTCCTTCTTGAGAGATAACATCTACCGGTAATACTTATACTTCGGTTACCTTGGAGATATTATACTCGGCATATAAGACGACCCCCCATTTTTGGGGGATTTTTTTGAGGTTCAAAAGTAGTCTTATACGCCAGAAAATACAGTATTTATTTTTAATTCAAGCATTTACTATCACTTTAACCACTTAAGCCCCGGAGGATTTGGCTGCTAAAGGACCAGGGGTTTTTTTGCGATTTTTTACTGCGTGACTTTAACGGACAATTGCGCGGTCGTGCGACGCTGTACCTAAACGAATTTGACGTCCTTTTTTTCCCACAAACAGAGCTTTCTTTTGGTGGTATTTGATCACCTGTGCGATTTTTTGATCACGCGCTATAAACAAAAAAAGAGCGTAAATTTTGCAAAAATAACAATATTTTTCACATTTTTTTATATGAAATTCCCCAAAAAAAAAAAGTAAAAATCAAAATTTTTTAACATTTTTCGGCCAATTTGTTTTATGCTACCTATGTTTGGTAAAAAAAAAAAAAATCGCAAAAAGCGTATTTTGATTGGTTTGCGCAAAAGTTATCGCGTTTACTAACAAAGAGAAAGATTTTTGTCATTTTTGGTGTTTTTTTTTTTAACGCGTAATGGCGGCGATCTGCGATTTTTTTTTCGGTACTGCGACATTGCGGCGGACAGATCGGACCCTTGACTGACATTTTTGACACTTTTGGGGTTACCAGTGACATTACTGCAGTAATCAGTGCTATACATATGCACTGTTACTGCAAAAATGACACTGGCAGGGAAGGGGTTAACTTTATTGGACAGGGAGGGGTTAAGTGTGTCCTAGGGGCGTGCTTTCTACTGTGTAGGGACATTCCTATTGGTGTAAAAGCAAAGATCAACCGTTCTACATAGTAGAACGGTCAGATCTTTACTTTTACACAGGGAGAACTGACAGGCAGCTTGTTTACACAAGCCGCTCTGTCTTTCTCCCTTCACAGGAGCGATCGCAGTGTGACTGGCGGACATCGAGTCCGCCGGTCACACGCACTGACTTGCCTGTGAACGAGCCGCGGCGGGCGCGCGCCCGCCCGCGATAGGCTCGCAAGTCAGTGACAGGCGAGTGACGTACCGATACGTCACTCTGCCTGGCCGGGGCTGACCGCCGCAGTATATAGTCGTGCGGCGGTCGGCAACCGGTTAAAAACAGGACTTTTTTTTTTTTTGAAGTCTGCAATTCACTGGCTGGGGGGAGAAAAAAAAAAAAAAAGGGAGAGGGATCCATCTATAGCCAGCTTCAGTTTCCCCCACAAAAGCAACTTTCCCTATCCTAACAAGGGGTTGAGACAGAATTTAGTTTTGAATAAGAGTGAACTTGTATCACTAATCTGCAAGTTATTTTATGGGCGTTTCCCATTTTATCTAAGGAAAAAGGTTTTCATCAACTCATATCAGCTAAGTATTATTCCTTCTCATAATCTAGGTATTTTATTCTTCCAAGAAGTGCACCCAAAAGCACAGTCATAAATTGATTTTTAACTTAACATATTTATTGCAGAAGTTGAAGTTTTCCCTGGAGTTCAGAAAAAAGCTGATAGGCTACTTGGTGATTTCTTCACTTTGTTCCATCGTACACACCTCATGGATGCTAGTAATTGTGGAAGAATGCTCTATGTATCCAGCCTCTTGTATGTACTTACCTCAAACATCTAAAGAACTTGACCTTGCTATGAGGAATGGTAAAGGCACCAGCTGTAAATTTTAAGGCATGATGATGTCAACATTGATCTTGGAATGCGTGTTACCAAGAAAAACCGGGCTTTATATTTTAAATTTACAGAATTCTCCATTGACCGCTTATGCAGAAAGCCTGTGGTGACTATGTGTGGAAGATCATGCCATTTAGAACCGTGCATCCAAACAACATGACCATTATTCCATGCAACACTTCAGATACAGATCATATCCTGGGCAGAGCTTTCAAAGTGTGTTTTCCTGAATCGCTCCCCCTAGGCAGATGCCTGTATTACCACTATGTAGTCTGACATCCTTGCACAGATAATCCAGTAAAAAAGGTATAAGGAATCAATGTGGGCATGACATACCAAAAACACACACACAGTCCAGCTGCATTACATGCCACTTTCAAAAAAAACGAAGGGCTCATTCATACATGCAGAAAAATGCTGCGTTTAGATGTGCAATGTACAGCTTTTTGTGCATCTAAACACAGCACTATAGTAAGGCTCCATTCACACCTGAACGCAGGCGGAATCGCAGTGATTCCGCCCACAATTTTACAGTGCTGCAAAACGCCGGGCGTGTTTGCGATGCCATTACTTCTAATGGCACCCCAGTCATGCAGCAAATCGCGACGATGTCACCCAAAAAAAGCTCATGTTCCTTTTTAAGCGATTGCAGCGTGATTTACTGTGAGACAATAGCTGCAAAATCGTGGCGCGATTGGGGTGCCATTATGAGGTTATGGCATTGCAGATGCACCCTGCAGCAATATAAAATTGCGGGCTAAATCGCGGCAATTCCTCCCGCGATTAGGTGTGAATGGAGCAGAGTTCATGAGCCCCTACACACAACTGTGTCTTCTTGCAAAAATGTGCGCTGCCTTTAGCTGCACAGATCTGCAGATTTTTATGCATATAAAACACCTCCACGCATAAGCAATTGGAAGAATTGTGCACATTTAAATGCTGTATGCATCTAAACACATCTAAGAGTGAGTACTTAAAGTGGAGTTCCAGCCTATTTTGCAACTTTAGTGATTCCTGGAGTGCTCGCTACGCTGATCAACAATTGGGCATTTTCAATTTTTTCCGGGGGTCCCTTACCTTATTTTCAGGGCATTTTTGATTGTACTTCCTCCTTCCCCCCCCCCCCCCCCTCTGACAACACTTCTGCCTTTGCATTGCATCCTGGGAGCTGTTTGCCATCACTACCAGGAGGCTGGAATCAGGAAGAACTCCCAGAACACTCCCTGGAATCAGGAAGAAGGACACAGCAGATTACACTGCGGCTTCAGATGCCCACATCCAAGATGGCCGTGCTCAGACAGTGTTTTTAAAAGTAAGATTTTGACTAAAATCCAATACTGTACACCTTGTACGTATGAGAATAGCGGTTCTGTAAAGGGCGATGGATTAGTATTAAAGGGGTATTTTTAGTTAAAAAGGTATTTGAGGCCGGAACTCCGCTTTAAAGTGTGTATTTATTGCAGGATCGACTGCTAGCTCTGCCAAGAACCTGAGTTGAGTGCAGAAAATACTGGTGCCTGTGTGAATGAAGCCTAAAGCTCAACTTTAAAGCTAAACTTCTGCCACAAACACTCAAATATCTACTAATTAGCCACAATTAATATCAATTCACTATATGTGCACAAAATGCCTTTGCAAACCCAGATATTGTTATACAGAATTCATATAGCGCCAACAGTTTGGGAAGCGCTTTACAAAGTGAGGGCAGACAGTACAGTTACAAAACCATTCATAACAGGAGGAATCATAGGGCCTTGCTTGTTAGAGCTTACAATCTAAAAGATATTACAGTGTAAATGTAGCAGCGACAGCAAAACCTTTGCAGAAAGCAGAGCTGTGGGAGGGACCCAATAGGCTCCACCCACTAGACAAAAAAAATACGGAGGGGGGGTGCAGAAACAAGATCAGTCCCCCTGCACAGAGAGAGAGCAGCAATGACCGGTCTTTATTGCAGGAAGCTCCAGCACAGAAGTAAATGTTTCAAACTGGATTACTGCACAGAAATACACAATGCACACCAAGATTCAAGTAACAATACTTATGCCGCTTATATTTGGACAATATCTGCTCATCCTCGAGTGTAAATTTAAATGAGATCTGCACGCTAACATTTAGTAGAATCTAAGCAACAAAATACTCAATAGCTGTGCCAGAAATAGCTTTATTCAGCTTTAAACCATTGGCTCTGACTTAAAATGCCTTTAACATTTCAGCTCCTTGGAATGGTCTGATGATGACGGTGCAGTGATCAGACACCTCGCATCCCACTTAGCAGAAGCAGCCAATAAGATGAAAATGCAGTGACAGCATGGAGTAATCCCAGGAGCGGGGAATATCTGACAAAAAGCCTTCAGCCACTTCTGTGCTTCCGTCACTGAACATATCTGCTGATTGTCCTGACATACAACTGGAAAGTACGCCCTCGGGCTCCATCTTTACCTTATTCTCTGCTCCAGACATCTCCAATCCTCCACATCTCTTGAAAGGGTCTCTTTATTCATACTTCACCGACTCTCCTCTTTTCTTTCCTCTAGATTCATGCAGTTTCAAACTAACAAATACAAACTTTACCTTTCCTATACAGTGCAATGCTTGCGTTACATTTGGAAAGGTAAATACACCGTACAAGCATTGTTGAAATATGGAGCTTGCATAACGTGAGGAGACTAGAAAATCACTTTTGAAGGCATTTTAAATCAATTACTCAAAGCAACTGACACCACGATATGTCTAGAGCTCGGGATGTTCTTCATTTCACCAATCTGTTCTAAGCTGCATATTATGCCTATTAGTTACATCATAAAGAGACTTTCTTCTATGTATTGCATTAGATTCATCTGATCTGCCGCATCTTAGAATTCATCTCAATGTGAGGCAGTACATGGCAGCTGTGGGTCCTGTGGGAGTGATTACGCAGGCTCTGTATGCGGTTTGCCCCCATATGGCCCAAATCAGAAGTCCTTTCTTGGCCTTTGCCATTTAAGTGGGGTACACACTAGTAGAAAATCTGCCGAAAATTCCCGTCAGAGGTAAAATCGTACGATTTTCGGCTAGTGTGTACACAACTTTCAGCAGCCGATGCCGACATTTTCAACGAAAAAAAACGGAGGGACAAACATCAAAATTTTTATCGTCTGTCCCCAGCACGACCAATTTTCGTTTAAGGTGTATGCAGTACGTCCGCGAAAAATTGGATACAAAAGACCGCGCATGATCTGAAGTTGCTGACGACCCAGGAAGTCTAGGAACAAATGTCCCAAAAAAAAAAACGGAGGAGAAATTTTGTGAACATTATGCGCTAAGTAAAAACGGTTATGACCGCCGGCGCCGAGCAGGAGAGAGAAAAATCTGAGGATATTTAGTCCGATTTTCATCAAGTGTGTATGAGCCTTTACCTTAGGAACTTCTTTTTCTCTAGTTATCTACAAGAGCACAAATCAGCTATGTGCAGACTAGCGCATAAGTCACAACATAGTGCAGAGACATGTGCATAAGGTTTCACGTGTTTGAAATCTGCACCGCCCACAAACTTTACAATGATCAGTTACAATGTAAAGGAAGGTATTTATAAGCACTGTAAATCAGCAGTTTATGGACCATTTTAATGAGAAGGTACACTACTCCGATATTAAACCATGTGCATATGGGTTTACTAACACTTTAACAATGCCCTTTACCAAGGCACAGCAGATTATACATTTTGCATTCTAAAATCCAAACATGGGCCTACAGTCAGACCTAAGCTCTAGCACTCTGAGGGATGACTCACAAGGGACATAAATCTTGATATGGTATGAGGTTGTCTACATCTTGACTTCGCCATGTAGTAAACGAATGCGTCAACTCTACATATAAACACAAGACAATAAAAACTACTACTAACTACACAAACACACAAAGCAATAGGCCAAATTCCCAGTGGAATGTTGGTAGCCTGCTGCATTAATAAAGTGAAGCTTATGTATGCAGCCTTGCATAATCTCTTTAAAGCAAAACAGCACCCCAGGTGTTACTATTACAAAAACAAAAAGTCAGAGAAACAACTTTGTCAGTTTTAGCCCCCGTTCACACTGGGGCGACCTGTCAGGCGACCTGGTCGCCTGGCATAGAGAAGCTGTGGACCCGTTCTAATAGGAGCGACACAAGTCGCTCCGACTTAGAAGAAGGGACCGGAGCTTCTTTGGGGCGACCTGGAGCGACCTGCATTGACTTCAATGTTATGAAGTCCGTGCCGGCCGCTCCGAGGTCGCGGTGCGAGCAGCGCGCCGCGACCTGTGAGGTCGCCCCGGGAAGTAGCGTCGCCCCAGTGTGAACAGGGCCTTAGGCTATGTTCACAACTTGGCGTTGCTATTACAGGTGTTTTTTCAGGCGTTTTTAGATTTTATAGAGACCAGTGGAAAATGCCTGTAATCTGCCCAAAAAGAAGCTCATGTACTTTTTTGAGCGTTGGGCGTTTTGCTCACTGCGTCAAAACGCTCAGATGTGAACAGGGGCCATTGAAATGAATAGGATTTGTCTTGTTGGGCTTTTTGAGAGCTGATCCTTAGAGCAGAAAAACGCCCCCAAAACGCCTACATGTGAACAGAGCCTTAAACATGAATGTTAAAGTTTGAATGTCAATGAAACTTCTAGAATAAACTGGACAACTGAAGAAAGTTCACCAAACAAGAAGCTGAGTGACCCAAGCACATATAATATCCACAACATTTAAGCGTATTTCCAGTTAATCCTGCCAAGACTACTTCTGAAACCAGCAAGGATTTACTTTAATATAAAGGGGACCTTAAGGTTGACTTTGCAATGGTGGTGTCGGTTCTTCAAGCACAATAGGAACAGCGGTGCCTGGTCTATTGTAGATACGAGAGCCTTTTATCTGCTAGCAATGATAGCCAATGCAATAGCATTGGATCAATTCTCCAACATACCACCAGCAATAAATACCTTCATCACTAAAGAAATGGTGCTTATTTAGGAAAACTGGGCAGAGGACAATGGATGTCATTATGGTTCCCAGGATTTGAATTTCCAGTGCAGGCTATAAAATTAAAGGGGTTTTCCACTTACTCCATCCTCAACCATCACTGAGTAGAAGCAGTGTCTTATTTGCAACCTTCACTCGTTAACCTTTTTAAACTGAGCATCGGAAATGCTGACACTACTGGCACTCAAGCTGCTCATATTTCTTTGGCAGCTCCCAGCCTCCTGATGGTATTCAGTGAGAATCTGAGGCTTATGGTCCCTGGCAAGCATGGCCTTCATGAGAAACCAATGGCTTGACAAAGGTGGGTTGGGACCCATGATGAAAAACCATTGCCAAGTTCTGGTAGCTTTAGGCTCCTTTCACACACTCCGTCTGTTGGACGGAGTCCGTTTTTTCTCAGCGGGGGAGAGCCGCCGATCCCCCGCTGAGCAGCAGGATGACAGCTGTGTCTCCGTGCTGTGTGCGGAGACACAGCTGTCAGTTCCCCATGCATCTCTATGGGGGAAATCGGATGGGAACGGACCGTCGGTCCATTCTCATCCGATGCCATCCGATCCGATGGACGGATGGAAAATAGGGTTTCCATCTGTCCAGATTTGACGGATCGGATATCAGCGGACATGTCTCCGCTGACATCCGATGCTCCATAGGAATGCATGGGGGGACCGTTCAGATCCACCAAAAAAACGGACAGGCGGATCTGAATGGTCCGCCTGTGTGAAAGGGGCCTTACAGCTTCTCTACTTAGATAGGGAGAGGTCTCTTATAAAGAAGGCAATTCTAAAGTAGAACTGTCAGGATAAAAATATGAAAGCTAAAAAAGGCTGTGATCATCGTCACCCTTACAGAGCTACCGAGAGAGTCTAATCTGCCAATAAATGGGAACTCTCACCCGCATACCAGTTCCAGCTATTGACATAAGCACGTGGATGATAGCAATGGAAGCTAATTGCAGCTTTAAAAACATTTCAACAATGGCAACTTCTATAATTCTAACCTAACAAGCACCATACAGAGCAAAATTGTTACCAGATGTTACAGTAAAAAAAAACATTTGTGCCAGCTGCACCTAGTGTATGCTATAGTCCTTTATGGATATATGCATCTTCTGAAATGTCCCTTCACACGTAAAATAAGTAGTCACAGACAGAGCAAACAGTGGAAATTCAAGTCCAGTCTTCTACAAGCCAAACAAAATGGCAACGAGTCATTATAGGAAAAATGGTTGTAAAGTCACATGACTGGTAAAGACCCACAACTTGTGGCCCTCCTCTTCATAAGCCAGGCGCTCATTAGCTGGGCAACCTAGGGCTCCTTAGAGATGTGAATATGAGTCCATGCAGAGGCATGTGCTACCTCACAGTTTACCAATGGCTTATTTTTATGTGAATAAAATCAATCAAAAAACAGAAGACAAACATTGTTTAAAAAAAAAAGATAAAAACCCTTTAAAAAAAAAAAAAAAGGCACACAATAATATTTAAGGATATATATACCTGTGGCAAAGCGGAGTTAAGCTGCCTTTGTAGAGAGTCCCGTTCATGGGTGACTTCCTGTAGCTTGCCTTGGTTTATCCCTAGTGTTTCCTGGGTCTCCCGTAGTGTATCCAGCAATCTGTCCCTCTCTTCTAGCATTGAAACCATTAGTTGCTCAAAGTGGGAATCAGAGTCCGTTTGTAGGGGGGAGCCCGATCCATGGCTTCCATTTCCCCCTGAAGGCATCTCAGCCTCGCTGATGGTTGGCATCACTTCGCACATCATCTTTAAAAGAAATTGACCACATCAGTTTACTGTGTGCTGCCAAATTATAGCAAACATTAAGCAAGCTCAAAGTCCAAAACACAAATCACATTCTTTATAATCTTTTTAAATACAGGTCACTGATGTATTGTTAGATGTTCACAAGTAGACTGACAGGTACCATGCACACAATGCCAACAGCCCAGCCTAAAAAGAGGCAATATGAATTGTGTGCTAACTACAGGGATACAATGAAGGTCTGCATCGAATGTGAAGGAAAACATTCTGATCTTGTGCTAAAAGCAAGATATTGTTTAAACCTGAATTCACTAAATGTAGCCAATTACCAACTTAAAGTAGAGCTATTAATTGTAACTACACATATGAAGAACCAGCAGGGCACGTCTGCAATAACAAATTTCAATATTCCCATTTAGAAAGTGTACCAATTTCTTTCCATAAATTAAAAATGCTTCAGGGCTCCTTCATTTATTTTAAAGCCTAACCAAACAGCACATAGTTTATTTACTAAAACTGTAGAGTGCAAAATCTGGTGCAGCTTTGCAAAGAAACCAATCGGCTTCCATTTTTTTTTTTTTGTCAAAGCTTAATTGAACAAGCTGAAGTTAAAAGCTGATTGGCTACCATTGAAAACTGCACCAGATTTTGGACCCTACAGATCTATTAAATGAACCCCCATTGTGTCTGTCTGTTTCACATCACATTTTAAGGGCCATACACACTATAAGATTTTCTAAAGACTTTTTCCTTCAGATTTACCTTTTCTATGTAGTGGAAGGGCCTGCCAGATTGCAGACAAATTGAAAGTGTTTAGGTTTGACCTCATATTATATGGTTTTGGTAAATCTAAAAGGAAAAGTCTTCAGAAAATCTTATAGTGTGTATGGCCCAATAGACTGTGGAAATTCTTCCGTTTTCAGTTAAATCCAGGTAGGGAGGCTTGCAGTAAGATAAGATCCGTACGCTCTACACACACGGATAAGAATTATATACAAAATAATAACCTTGATCACATGAAATACCTAAAATATTGACTTCATCATTTTTTGCTATATTGGAAAATAGTTAATACTTTTGCTTTTTGTTGCCACTTCTTCATTAGGGAGATTAAGGCCCCTTTCACACTCGTGTGACTTGCCCTGCAACTTGGGACTGCAAAGTCGCATGACAAGTCGTACCCCATGATTTCCAATGAATACCATTAACCACTTAACCACCGGAGGATTTTGCTGTCTTACGTCCAGGCCACTTTTTGTGATTCTGCACTGTGCGACTTTAACTGACAATTGCGCAGTCGTGCGACACTGTATCCAAACAAAATTTACGTCCTTTTTTTCCCCACAAACAGAGCTTTCTTTTGGTGGTATTTGATCACCTGTGCGATTTTTACTTTTTGAGCTATAAACAAAAAAACTGCGTAAATTTTGAAAAAATAATATTTTTCACATTTTTTTTTATATGAAATTCCCCCCCAAAAAAAATGTAAAAATCTAATTTTTTTTTTAATTTTTGGCCAATTTGTTTTCTGCTACCTATGTTTGGTAAAAAAAAAAAAAAAATCACAATAAGCGTATTTTGATTGGTTTGCGCAAAAGTTATTGCGTTTACTAACTAAGGGAAAGATTTATGTCATTTTTGGTGTTTTTTTTTTTTTAACGCATAATGGCGGCGATCTGCGATTTTTTTTTGCGGGACTGCGACATTGCGGCGGACAGATCAAACCCTTGACTGACATTTTTGACACTTTTGGGGGTACCAGTGACATTACTACAGTAATCAGTGCTATATATGCACTGTTACTGTAAAAATGACACTGGCAGGGAAGGGGTTAATTTTATTGGAGAGGGAGGGGTTAATGTATGCACGTGTGTGGGGGGAGGTGACTGAGTGACACAGGGACAGATCGCTGTCACTTAGGAGATCCGCCCGCTTTGTTTACACAAGCGGGCAGATCTCCACACTCAATTCCCCGACGATCGGGGAAGAGCAGCGGTGATCACCGCCGCTCCTCCCCTGGCCCGACTCCCGCTCTGACTGAATACAGCGGGAGCGAGCCTCCGGCGGCGCGCGAGCGCCGCCCACAAGGGGAGGAGTCCAGCGACGAAGGTCTACGTCGCTGGACGGGAACGAGCCACTGTGCAGTACAGTCCCAGTGACTGGTTGTAAAGTGGTTAATATCCGTGCAACTTAAAGTTACAGTGATCTCAAAGTAATTCCTGCACTACTCTGGTCGCACTTTAATGCGACTTGAGGTCAATAGACCTCAAAATCACATAGGCATTGCTTCAAGTCACGGGATAGTCGCACAACTTTTAGGTCATACAAGGGTGAAAGGGGCCTTACCCTTAGGCCCTGTTCACACCTAGGTATTTTTCAGTTTGTAAAACGCTCACCTCTGAAGTCTCAAAACGCCCAACAAGCAAAATCATATTCATTTCAATGGCCCCTGTTCACTTCTGAGCGTTTTGTCGCCTGAAGCAAAACGCCTGAGGCTCAAAAAAGTACATAAGCTTTTTTTTGGCAGATTACCAGTGTTTTTGTTGGATGTCGTTTAGGTGTGAATGTAGCCTTACTTCTGATTCTCTGGTCTCCAGGACTGGAAGTGAGGTGAAACCACTAAAACATGACAAGTGGCAATGAAAAACCTTAAAGTGATATTAAAAGAGAACATGTAAGACGATTTTAGGTGGAACAGGTTGCCAGTGCTGCAGCTGCCGCCCAGGGTCAGGGAGTATTGGCTGATCCATAAGGGATGTACGGGTAAGCAGATATACTAACAATGTGCAGGAGACCTGCATGGCATCAGTGATCTCCTGATCGTTGGTGCCATGCTTTCCAGGCTCCTGCAACAAAGGATAATAAATGCACTTTTTTTTTTTTTTTTTTAAATGTGCATTTATTTTTTTATTTTTTTTAAAGTAATCTTATCCTTTACAGGCAGATTTTTTTTTCTTTTTTAACAAACAAGTCGTAATGGTTTTGCACAGAGCAGCCCCAATTTTATTTTAATTTTTTAAATGTGCATTTATTATTATTTTTCTTTTTAAAGTAATCTTATCCTTTACAGGCAGATTTTTTTTTTTTTACAAACATGTCGTAATGGTTTTGCACAGAGCAGTCCCAATCCTCCTCTTCTTGGGTCCCCCACAGGCGCTCCTGGCCCCTCCCTCCTGCCCCCATATAGCAAGAAGCTTGCTATGGGGGCACCCGAGCCGCTGCTCTGTGTGTCTATTCACACACCGAGCACAGCTCAGCCCTGTTTTGCTTTCTCATTGGCTCACTGGCTGTGATTGAAGTAGTGGGAGCCAAAAGCCAATGAGGGGGAAGAGACCCAGGAGACACCCTGATCCTGTGCACTTTGCTGAAACGAGATGAGGCTCAGGTAAGTGTTAAGGAGGGCTGTGGGGCAGTTGTACACAGAAGATTTTTTTACCTTCATGCATAGAAAGCATGAACGTAAAAAAAACCTTGATCCTTTACAGCCACTTTAAAGTGGAGTTTCAGCCTCAAAACGAAAATTTGATATCCGCTTGCTCCAAGTAACCTAAAAAAGAATCGGATAATCACGATTTTTTTTTGCTTTACCTTGTTTTTAAAGAAAATATACTCACCTTCCTTCCACTTTCTCCCTCTGCGGCCACAGCCCGCGCCGTCACTTCCTCCTTGCATTGACTCCTGGGAGCTGAACGTCATCGCTCCCAGGAGTCAATGCACCTGCACCGGCCCCGCTTGTCACTTCCGGTGCAGGCGCCTCATTCCCTGCTAAACAGCTTCTGGGCATTTTATCTTTTACAAAATGTGAACTTGAAATTCTTTCCAGCCCTGTATTGCTGAGATTTCCCCTCACTACTTATTCTTGCGTTAGTTTGTCTCAAGAACAGGCAGTGAGGGGAAATCTCTCCAACAAGAAGACAGCAATTAAAACAGAGGGTCTAATTCACTATCCAAAACTGAAAGCTGAACCCCCCCGATGGGAATAATAATCCTATCCTAGCTAATTCATCCCACCTTCACCGTAGTCACCAAGACATGAAGTAAGGCCTCATTTACACTAGTGGTTGGGGGGGGGGGGTTGTTAAAAAACCACACAGTTCACCCTTTGCCCTTCAGAGAGCACTGCTAGCATAAACAAGGCCTAAATGTAATTCTCTCTGATGGACCCTCAACTAGCACTAAAATCTTCAACAGTAGTACTAACCCTTCCCTGATCTGATCCAACCAAAAATTTTTGGCTTTACATAAAGGCTCAGGCCGTTTCAGGCCCTGTCATACAGACATTTCTGGCCCAAGTTTAGATAAAAATAGACTTTCAAGTATACCTATGGGTGGCCAGATGTAAACCGACGTGTGTCCAAATTACATCCAGATCATTCATGTTCGTCAGATTAAATGCATAATCTTTGCGTCTAGGTTCACTTTTGAAGACCTAATCAGGTGTGGATGGATATAGCAGATATACATCTATTACCATCAGGGATATCATCGATCCGTTTTTTTCTCCATCTCAAGAAAAAAAAAAAAAAAAAAAGGACTCCGATTCTATTCAGATCAGACTATGGATCCCCTACTTAGAACAGGGGCACCCATGTGACAGGAAACTCAGTGTTAAAGCCAAAACATCATCATAAAAGTCAAAATTTATAAAAAGGAGAGGCAGCCTACATAATTATCTTATGACAGGTCTACTTTAACAACAATTCTTTACTGCAATAGCAGCAAAACATCACAAACTCTGCAACGTGATGGCGCACACAATCACACAGCAATTATACGGATAAAATAAACATGTATAAACTGAACAGATTTAGAACTTACCAGGCACTGAAGAGAACAAAAGTAACAAATATAACTAAACAATAAAGGATGCCTCTCTATGCTGGGTACATCCCTCACAGCAAGAAATGTTGATAAAAATAGAGTGAACCCACACTATACTAACAGGGTGATTAGCCAAAAATTAATGCATGCCTTTGCCATGGCAGCAAAAGGATTATCTTCTATTTCTGAACTATCGTCTCCCACACTGTTATCTAAAGGAAACCAAAGCGCAAGCAGGCAGGCTTTCAGGGTCTGTCTTTGGGTGCCCATACATCAGCTTACTTTGCTCAGCAGGGATCGATCAGGCGGATGACAGCTCCATCTCTGCTCTGTGTGCAGAGATGGAGCCGTCAGAGCCCTGCTCTCCTCTATGGGAAATCGAATGAGAACAGACCGCCTGTCCGTTTTCATCTGATCTTATCCGTTCCTCCAGACGGATGGAAAATAGGGTTTCCATCCGTCCAGATTTCACGTACAGGATCGGAGAGCAGTGGGGGCCAGCAGAGATGACTCCGCTGACATCCGCTGCTCCATAGGGCTGCATGGAGATTAGGTCCGCCTGAAAAACTGACAGGCAGACCGGATCGGAAAGCCAGTGTGAAAAGGGCCTTACTGGATCACCTCTATCTTGCTGCACTGTCCTTCCCTGGGGAGCCACTGCCCATCAAACCAAGTAAACACGGGCCGAATGCCAGGCAACATCCGCCGGTTCATTAAAAACTGGCCACCATTTGGCCCATGTGTATGGCAGCCGGTCTGACAGAAGCCAGCCATTCGGCATGCACAAAAAAAAAAAAAAAAAATGGCTCCCAACTTTTTTTGTAGCTGGCAAAATTGTCAAGCCCTGACTTATAACCTCTTCCTGCCCATGCCAATTTTCAGCGCCATCGCACGTTGAATGACAACACTGTACCCAAACAAAATTTTATAATTTACTTCACGCGAATAGATCTTTATTTTGGCTGTATTAAATCACCACTGAGCTTTTTTTTTTTTGCTAAAGATTAAAACATTTTTCATACTTTTTTTATAAAATTTTGCAAACAGGTAATTTTTCTCCTTCACAGATGTGCGCTGATGAGGTGGCACTGATAGGTGGCCATGGTGGGCAGAGGTCAGGACATCGTGGGCAGAGATCAGGACTGATGTCCCTGAAACAGAAGCCAGTTATCGGCTTTCTTCTTTTCATGCTGATCATGAGGGGGAAAAAAAGCCAATAACCGGCTTCTGTTTACTTCCATGATCAGCTGTCATTGGCCCTTTACCCTGTTCTGTGATCAGCCATGTCCGAAGGACTTGACAATCACAGAGCGTGGCGCATGAGCAGCGCGATCACAGGAGGCCATTTATAGACGCCCTCCTGACACTGGCAGCCCACACTGTAGCTGTCTTTCAGCTAAAGCACGGGTGGAAAGTGGTTTAGCATAACTAAAAGGTAAAACTTTTTTTTTTTTTTCGGTTTTGAATGTAATGCTGACGGGTTAGAACCACTGCCAGGTTTGTTACTCTGTAGCCCCGTACACACGTACCGATCGTCGGCCGAACGATCGGCCGTCTTTTGTCCGAGGGCTGTCTTGTCTGTTGAAAACTGCAAAAGACTGCACACGAATTTTGTCGGCCAACAACAGCCGACTGCAGAAGTGATGTCATGTGATGGTTAACTTTCATGTCTTTTTTCTTTTCTGAGCATGCCCAGTATCTGCTGTCTGTCGGCCGAATTCTGTACTGACTGGCGAACAATCGGCCGTTCTGGTGTTGGCCAACAAAAATTTTAATGCTTGCACGACAGATTCTTTTCGGCCGAAAGTGCGCTGTCGGAAGCATCATACTAACAAGCCAAAAATCGGCCGATCGTTCGGCGGCCGAATATTTTCGGCCGACAATCAGTACGTGTGTACGGGCCTTGGGTTGCCTTTTCGGGAGATCCACTCACTAAAGCTGTCCTGATCACCAATGTCAATAGGAATGAAAATGAAAGGAAATACACACTTTTGCATTGCCAACAGAATAAGAACAGAGGGGACATCTTCTAATGGATACACTTGTTATTGTGACAACCGTCGTAGAGGAGTGTTCCTCCACATTGGAAAGATTTCCCCTCTGCTGCTGAGTCTACAGGACACTCCTCATTCCCCTTCAAACAGAACTAAAGGCAAACCTTTTTTATTTTTGAATAGTGTAAGAGAACCCGGTTATAACCCGGTCTTTTTTTTTTGGCATTTGTGTCTTTTATTATTGGGTAGTTTTCCCTTTCACTTCCTGTCCCATAGCCAAAAAAAGGGAGAGGTAACTCCAAAATGTCACCAGAACTACCCACATTGGAAGATTGACCCTCGATTCTCCTTCTGGGGACAATCCAAAATGTGGGATTTTCTTTACTTTCACTTTCGATGATGATGGAAAACATGGCAACGGGGACACAGACAGCAATAAAAACCTGACAGCTGTTTTATTACCAGTCCACTCAGTTCAAAGCTTAAAAATTTGCCCCTATACTTGTGCCTTCTATAGAAGCTTGTTTCATTGAACTGGGTTCGTTTTTATGGCAATCCTATTTTTTGAGCAATAGCAATTTTGTATGGGTCCATGCTTGTCCCACTGTAACCAACTGAATTTCCAACAGTGGAAACTTTTGTATCCTTTTGGCCAGACTGCATCCAAGGCACACACCAGGAGAGGCACCTTTAGTTACATTTTGTTACACTGTGATCTTTTTGATTATACCTTGATGGCATTTCTTGTCCTCTGTTTCTCAAGGAAGCCAGCAACATGTTTGAATGACAATCATACAATTCATATTTTGGGCCTCGTGCACAGGTGTTTGAAGTATTTCTGCCTCCACCTCTATGTTAGCCAAGGTCCCACGCACACAGGCGCTTGCCACACACAAAAAAAAACAAAAAAAACACATCACTGCGCATTCAAAAGAGTAATGTTTGAGCAGAAAAAAAAAAAAACAAATGCGCATGAACTCTAGAGGAGTTTAGTCACATCTGTAAGTTAATGCATTCGTTAATGCATTCTAACGGCTACAATAAATATTCTGGCCAATAGAAAGGATTAACGCCAAACCCACATAACTGCACAAGCAAAAAGTGGCTTTAGGAGCGTTTAAGCTGCATTTTCCTCACCTGGAGCAAAGGCATTAAGAGGAGGAAAACAAAAACATCCTATGTGCATGAGGCCTCTGTGGTACTTCAAGTGAAATGTAGTTTCCTTTAATTTTTACATACTCAAGCTGTATTGCACTGCAGTTCTGAGGATGTTTGTTTCATCTTGGTGGACGGGTTTATTTTTCTTTTATACACGCGTACTTTTAGTAGCACATCGGCTTTATCGTCATTTTTATGTATGTATTTTAAAGGGGATGTAAAGAAGGTTTTTTTTTTTTCCTTCTTAAAAGGGAGATGTATGGGAATCCGTTTTTTTTCCCCGTTTATACTTACGCCGCTGATCGCCCAGTTCTGACGGCACCCCAAGCAGAGAGCTGCTGACTCAACAGTTCTCTGCTCTGCCCCTACTCGCTCATTGGAGCGTTGAGCTTATGTGCCCCCAGTGCTGATGGAGAGGGGAAGGGGTGGGGAAACAAGGATGCTGTGCAAGCACCTGATGTCCCTCTCATCAACTAATGACATCACTGGTAGTTGTGCACCATTACAACCTCTGCTGCTGGCAATCTAATGAAAACCTGTGGCTTTGTGTAACTAAAAAGCAGGCTTCATCCAACTGTTGGCTTGTTTACAATTCTGGAGCAATTTTTAGGCACTTTGCCAAGGCACCCCTGAAGAAACCAGATGGCACCCTGGTTGAAAAAGGCTGCTCTAGGAAGTAAATAGTCTCCATTAGTAAGATCGCAAAAAAAAATAAAATAATAAATAATTGCGATTTTACCCTCTCCAAATGTTTCCAAAATGAAAAAGGGTTTTGGCTGCAGATATACTTTAAAAAAAAAAAAAAAAAAAAAAGGTGGGATTTCAAAACAATCATACTCACCTAGGTGAATGCAGCATTGGACCTCCCCCTGCCACCTCTAAGACCAAGAAAAGAGTGATTAAAGACCACTGATCCCTCAGTTCTCAGTCTTCCGAGACTATCAGTCAGCAGCTCTCTGCTCTACCCCCTTCCAGTGCTCGCTGGAGTGACGGGCTGTGGAGGGGGGCAGAAAAGGCTGGTTTAGGCTCTCAGTGGCACACAGAGGCTGAGCCAGCTGCCGACATTCAAGTTGGAATCCCTCAAGAGCCTGGAGCAGCTGAGTGACATCAGCTGACAGCAGACTTTAGTTGGATGAATCTGGGTCACTGGAGTGCAGAACTAAATGAACTCCAGTGACCCACAGGGGAAGTAAGGCCAAAGGAGCTTTACACTGGGACAGTGTTTCTCAATTTTTTCTTTTAAGTTACAATGCCCTTTAAAATTATTCACAATATAAAAAAATACTAAAAGTAATAGTTTTACATAACACAGCAACATCCACACACATAGGACATTCATCGTTAGAGGCGATTTATTCTTCAAAAGCAAATACACCTTTGCACATTAGTACTGACTATTATAGAAAGGTTTATCTTCTCTCTCTAACTCAGAGAAGTCTCCGATCTTCAGGGATGATATAAATTCAACAAGCAAAAAAGGGAAGCTACGTTGCCCACTCAATCACCTTTTACAAAAGATTCAGCATGCAATAAGCAAATAGTGCTCACTTTGGTACTACTCGGAGACTTAGGCTCCATGTACACGGGACGTTGTTAAAAGTCCCTTTGAATGCTGGAATTTTTAGGACGTTTGAAACGTCCGTTCGGTCGCGTTTGTACCCGCGTTTAGCGGCGTTTGCGTTTAGAACCGTTCCTAGAGGTCAAAAAAATTATTCCCCTTTAAAATGGAAAAACGCGAATGCTAAACGCGGGTCATCGCGTTCGGACGCGTCCAGACGCATTCGGACGCGTTTGAATCGCCGGGAAACACGCGGTCGAACGCAAATAATTGCGTTCTAAAAAAAGTCCCTGAACGCAACTGCCTGCAAATGACTGTAAGGGTCCTTTCACACGGCCGCTCCGTGTGTCCGCAAATCATCCTATTTTTTTGCGGATGATTTGCGGACATCAATGTAAGTGAATGGCACTGCGGATGTCAGCGGAATACCATCCGCTGACATCAGATTTTCCTCCTTTCAGTTTTGTTCCGTTTTTTCGAATGGAACAGAACCCCATTTTTTCATCCGTGTAAAAAACGGAAAGGAAGGAAAATCGCATGTCAGCGGTGTCATCCGCAATGCCATATACTTACATTATGTCCGCATATCATCCGCAAATGGATGGGATGATATGCGGGCACACGGAGCAGATGACAGAAATGTCATCCGCTCCGTGAAAAAAAAAAAAAGTCCCGCAGCGGACTTAAGCAGCGGAGCGGCCGTGTGTAAGGAGCCTAAACGACCTGGTGTACATGGACAGATAAGATAAAATGTAGATGGGTTCAGGGGCTTCTGAAAAAAACGCCCAACTGCTCCTAAACGGCCATTTCCAGCGTCCCGTGTACATGGAGCCTTAAGCTGGCCATAGATCCTACACAGCAACTGGCCTATAGCTGCTGTTTTGTTTTCTCCTTTGGGAGAACATAGCTATGGCTGTCACACAGGTGCACATATCTTATAGCAGACTGAGGCCTAAGATAATGCATATAACATAAACCTCACAGTAGTGCCAGACACTATGGGGGATAATGCAATAGACATTATACAACATAAACCACAGTTATTCATTATGTGGGTGTAACTGACAAAATTGTATACATCGTAGTGACAGATACTTATTATGGGGCATAATATAGACATGAAGCAATTACAAAAGTAGCGAGGGATGAGGGATAAAGACATGATGTAATAACATGACAGACAGTAGTGACAGACACACACTATGGGGTATATATAATGGTTTATATAATAAATATTGGAAGCAGTGACAGACGAACATTAATGCAGAGATGAGATAACTGACAAAATGTTACATATTATACACAGAGGTGACATATGCAATACAGAGGATGACCGGTTAGTAATCATTTGATAACACACACGTGCTATGGGGGAGGGGGGATACCCATAACTTAGGACAATACAAAATATAACACACACTAGCAGCAGACACACACCATGGAGGATAGATCAATAGACATGATGTAATACAATAAACACAAAAAAAATGACATGCACACATTATGGGGGGGGACAAGTAATGATATAAAATACATAATAGTGACACAGATAAATAGACATGGCGTAATACTATAAAATAAAGAACAATGCCAAACACACACACAGGACAGGATGACAGATGTGAGTTGGACACACACGAAGGGCTTGATTTATTAAAACTGAGGAGTGCAGCTTCTAACTTCAGCTTCTTCAATTAAGTTTTTTTTTTTGTGTCAAAAAAGAAACTGAAAGCCGATTGGTTTCCATGCAGAACTGCACCAGATTTTGCACTCTCCAGTTTTAGTAAATCCACCCCTAAGACTTCTCTTGCTCAACACTGTAGACTGAGAGAAATCTATGAATTCCCCATCTATGCTGAGCAGTGTGGATGGAGGAATCTCCCTCGACACACCTACAGCTATCAGAATTCTTAAAGAGTGCCTGCATCTGATTTGCTGCAGTCATTTTTTGGGCAGCAATGATCCCCTCTGCTCTTTTTTTTTAGAATGAAGGATGCTGGGTGGAAAGGGTGCTGTCAGAGCCGTTCACTGACCAAATTCCTGATGAAACAGCCAATATCTGCTCAGTGTATGGGCAACTTTAGCGTTACTAAACCAAGGAGCCTGCAGTCACTATATCTGGTCTCCCACAATACACAGATCATGGAAATGCAATTATTTAATATAAACAATTAAATACCCTCTCTCATCTGCAGTCTTGTGATTTCTATCAGTGTCTGATTAAAGATTGCAGGATTTTTCATGTTCCACAAATGTCCTATCAGGCTTCAGGACCCCTGACCCTCTGTTTGGATAATGCGGATTGGGCCTGTGCTGATCACATGCACCCTCCCAAGAAAAAAAAAATAATAAAATCAGTAGCCATCCTCACCAAACTGAGCATGTGCAGCTTGACTCCAGTAACTGTCTAAGGCTGCCCATACATATTCAATTTTCTTGTACAATTTTCTGTTAGATTTACCACAAACCACATAATATGAGGTCAACGTTAAACAACACTTTCACTTGTATCCAATTAGGTAGGCCTTTGTACTACATAGTTGAAGGTAAATTTACAGAAATTTTTAAGAAAGTTGTATAATGTATGGCCAGCCTTACTTGGACATGTTATAGTCAGTGGAAGAGAGGATGATCTGTGCATACAGGATCAAACAGCCATTTTACACAATGCCGTAGATTAACCCCTTAGGTATCACATCGAGTATAACAAGCATGCTTTACTGAATATAAAGACTAATTTTACTGTTGTGGGTTTAGTAACACTTTAACCACTTTCCTACAGAGCACTTTCACCCCCTTCCTGTCCAGGCCAATTTTCAGCTTCAGCGCTCTCACACTTTGATTGACAATTGCGCGGTCATGCTACACTGTACCCATATGAAATTATCATTTTTTTCACACAAATAGAGCTTTCTTTTGGTGGTATTTAATCACCTCTGGGTTTTTTTATTTCTTCCAAAAAAAAAAAGACAGAAAATTTAGAAAAAAAAATATGTTTTTCTTATTTTCTGTGAGTAAATTTTGAAAATAAATAATTTTTCTCCGTCACTGATGTGCGCTGATGAGACGGCACTGATGGGCACTGATGAGGTGGCACTGATTAGGAGGCACTAATATGCCACACTGATGGGCACTGATTGGCACTGATGAGGTGGCACTGATTAGGAGGCACTAATATGCCACACTGATAGGTGGCACTTATGGACACTGATGAGGTGGCACCGATTAGGAGGCACTAATATGCCACACTGATGGGCACTGATAGGTGGCACTTATGGACACTGATGAGGTGGCACTTATTAGGAGATACTAATATGCCGCACTGATAGGCGGCACCGACAGGCAGCACTGACGGGTGGCACCATCAGTGCCCACAATCAGTGCCTAGATGAACAGGCACGGACTGGCAGCACTAGGGGCACTTGATTTCACATTTGTGTAATCAGGGCACTGATGATCAGTGCCCTGATTACATGTCTTTGTCTCCCCTATGAAGAGGAGCCGCTGATCGGCTCTCCTCGCCTCACACTCTGACAGTGTGAGGCGAGGAGAGCCGAATAATGGCACTTCCTCATTTACATGTGACCGGCTGTGATTGGGCACAGCCGATCACATGGGTAAAGAGTCATATCATTGACTCTCTACCAAGATCGGGGTCACGCCGTGTCCTAGCAACACAGTGCGGCCACGATCGCTACTCTGCGCGCCCCCGGGGGCGCGCGAGAGAGGCCGTTCTGAGGCGCCGTCAACAATAGATGCACCGCTCCACCGTCATTTGACGGCGGGCAGGAAGTGATTAATGTCATGGTATATACACAACAATTACACATAGTATGGAGGGCAGAATAATAGACATGATGAAATAACATATGTATAATAGTGCCACATGCTGTATGGAATAGAACAAAATATACAATGTAACATACACAGTAGTGACAAACTATAGTATAGATAAAAGGATAATAGACAATATATTAATATACACAGCAGCACACACACAAACTATGTGGGTCAGAATAATAGATACAATGTAATAATTGATATACAATATAGGGGAGGAGATAATATACATAAAGCACAGTGACATTACAGGGGTAGAATAGTAGATGTAATACACACAACTGTGACACACACACTATGGAGGCTAGGACAAGACGTGGTATAATAATACAACATATACAGTAGTGATATGAGAGACAGGATTATAGTACAACACATATACAGTAGTGATACTATGGGAAAATATACACGTAGTATCAGGGTGGATAAAAAAAAAAAAAAAATCAAAGAGTCAAAGTGTTAAAAAAAAATATTCTTTTTTTTTTTTTTTTTTTTTTTAATTTGAATCAGACTTTTTTTTCCCCTTTTTATCAAATGTATTTTAATAAATTGCTTTTGGAGTAAAAAAAAAAAATCTATCTAAAGATAGTTTTTGACATGATACATTAATAACTTAATTCAGCATGAAATGGAGCTTAGTTATGTAGCATGAGGCTGTATATTCTGCAATATTTACTGTACATTTTGGGTAAACTCATTCAATGAATCCAAGCTGAGATAACATGCACTGCATTGATGCATTTGCACAGTTCCACACCAACTACCAGCAAGAATGAGTCCTTGCATTTAAAGAGCACCTGTCATTTCAGACCCATCATGGCAGCCCGTTAGCGGGCATCCACTCACCTGCTGCCGCCACGACCCTCACCTTGTTCTGTCACTGCCGCATCACCAGCCATCCCATTAAAGCAAATAGGAAGGTTGGTGAGTGAACTGCGGGTCAGAGGAGGACCCTCTGCGGCACAGAGATGACAGTTGCTCTTTAAAATTTTTGATTTAATATCGAGTGGATTTAAATCAAGCCTTTTTACTAGTGATTTTAAATAAAACCCACCCTGCGTAGTATAAAAACATATTACACACAAAAGTGAAACAATGGGGGACATAATACATATAGGACACCACATTATATACACTGGTGACACTATGTGGGGTGGGATAATACATATAGGATAATAAACACATAGTAGTGAAACTATGGAGGACAGGACAATACATGCAGTATGACACGTTGTACACTGAAGGGATAGGAGAATACATGTATTATAATAACACACTACACAGACAGTTGTGACTCCCACACACACACTGTAAGGGACATGATGTAATAATATAAACAGTGACACACACACACTATGGGGGAGGAGATAATGGACAGAATATAACATGAGCAGCAGTACAAGAATAGAATACAAGAGTGACACACACAATAACACAATTTAATAAAACACAGAAAATGGGGGGGGGGGGGGGATAACACATAATGATGACATAGTACACATGTTGTGACACACACACACACACGCTATGTGGATAGGATAATAGCTAAAAAGTAATATAAACACACAGCGGTGACACATGCTATGGAGAAAAGGATAAATACAATACAGCAGTGGTCTATGAGAATCTGATAATAGACAATGTAATAGAACGCACACATGGAGGATGGCATAATAGAAAAGGTTTAATAATACAACACACACAGCCCTGACACTAAGGAATGGGACATAAAATGTCATAACTGACATACACTATGGAGAAGCAGATCACAGATATGATAATATATATATCTATAAACACACACAGTGGTGACACTATTGGGGGGGGGGGGGGGGTATAAAGTATAATAGTAAATCTGATGAGTATATAACACACAGGTGGGGGGATATAAGACACTGTATTGTATGGGGGGTATAAGACATTGTATCGGATGGGGGGGGGTAATAAGACATTGTATCGGATGGGGGGGTAATAAGACATTGTATTGGCTGTTGGGGGGGGATAGAAGACATTGTATCGGATGTGAGGGGGGATAGAAGACATTGTATTGGATGTAGGGGGGGATAAGACATTGTATTGGATGTAGGGGGGGGGGGGGGGATAAGACATTGTATTGGATGGGGGGGATATAAGACATTGTATTGGATGTGGGGGGGTATAAGACATTGTATTGGATGGGGGTGGGGGGATATGAGACATTGTATTGGATGGGGGTGGGGGGATATAAGACATTGTAATGGATGTGGGGGGGGGGATATAAGACATTGTATTGGATGGGGGTGGGGGGATATAAGACATTGTATTGGATGGGGGTGGGGGGATATAAGACATTGTATTGGATGGGGGGGGATATAAGACATTGTATTGGATGGGGGGGATATAAGACATTGTATTGGATGGGGGGGGGGATATAAGACATTGTATTGGATGTGGGGGGATATAAGACATTGTATTGGATGGGGGGGGGGGGATAAGACATTGAATTGGCTGTTGGGGGGGGGATAGAAGACATTGTATTGGATGGGGGGGGGATAGAAGACATTGTATTGGATGGGGGGGGGATAGAAGACATTGTATTGGATGGGGGGGGGATAGAAGACATTGTATTGGATGGGGGGGGGATAGAAGACATTGTATTGGATGGGGGGGGGGGGATAGAAGACATTGTATTGGATGGGGGGGGGGATAGAAGACATTGTATTGGATGGGGGGGGGGGATAGAAGACATTGTATTGGATGGGGGGGGATAGAAGACATTGTATTGGATGGGGGGGGGATAGAAGACATTGTATTGGATGGGGGGGGGATATAAGACATTGTATTGGATGGGGGGGGGGATATAAGACATTGTATTGGATGTGGGGGGATATAAGACATTGTATCGGATGTGGGGGGGTAGAAGACATTGTATTGGATGGGGGGGGGGGGATAAGACATTGAATTGGCTGTTGGGGGGGGATAGAAGACATTGTATTGGATGGGGGGGGGGATAGAAGACATTGTATTGGATGGGGGGGGGGATAGAAGACATTGTATTGGATGGGGGGGGGATAGAAGACATTGTATTGGATGGGGGGGGGGGATAGAAGACATTGTATTGGATGGGGGGGGGGATAGAAGACATTGTATTGGATGGGGGGGGGGATAGAAGACATTGTATCGGATGTGGGGGGGGGGTAGAAGACATTGTATTGGATGGGGGGGGATAAGACATTGAATTGGCTGTTGGGGGGGGATATAAGACATTGTATTGGATGGGGGGGGGGATAGAAGACATTGTATTGGATGGGGGGGGGATAGAAGACATTGTATTGGATGGGGGGGGGATAGAAGACATTGTATTGGATGGGGGGGGATAGAAGACATTGTATTGGATGGGGGGGGGATAGAAGACATTGTATTGGATGGGGGGGGGGGATAGAAGACATTGTATTGGATGGGGGGGGATAAGACATTGAATTGGCTGTTGGGGGGGATATAAGACATTGTATTGGATGGGGGGGGGGGTAGAAGACATTGTATTGGATGGGGGGGGGATATAAGACATTGTATTGGATGGGGGGGGGATATAAGACATTGTATTGGATGGGGGGGGGGGGTAGAAGACATTGTATTGGATGGGGGGGGGATAGAAGACATTGTATTGGATGGGGGGGGGATAGAAGACATTGTATTGGATGGGGGGGGGATAGAAGACATTGAATTGGCTGTTGGGGGGGGATATAAGACATTGTATTGGATGGGGGGGGGGGGATATAAGACATTGTATTGGATGGGGAGGGGATAGAAGACATTGTATTGGATGGGGGGGGGGATAAGACATTGTATTGGATGGGGGGGGGGATAGAAGACATTGTATTGGATGGGGGGGGGGGATAGAAGACATTGTATTGGATGTGGGGGGGGGGATAGAAGACATTGTATTGGATGGGGGGGGGATAGAAGACATTGTATTGGATGGGGGGGGGGGGATAGAAGACATTGTATTGGATGTGGGGGGGGGGGATAGAAGACATTGTATTGGATGGGGGGGGGGGGATAGAAGACATTGAATTGGCTGTTGGGGGGGGGGGGAATATAAGACATTGTATTGGATGGGGGGGGATTTTACATTGTATACATTGTATGGGATGGGGGGGTGTATTATAAATCTGATGAGTATATAGCACACTATGTGTGTGGAGGGGGGGGGGGTGTCTCTGTTTACCTTGCGGCGTGTTCCCGGTGTCCGGCCGGTGCAGTATCTGACAGAGCTGGGTCATGGACCGGGGCCGGAGGCAGTTTCGGGGATCCCAGGCTGGGGGGGGTGGAAAACGCCGGAGTTCTGTCTACCGGACCGGGGAACCCCCTTCAGGCGGGCACCGGTACTTCCCCGCAGTGCCTCGGCCGGTGACTGGCAGGGCCAGGGATCCCCCCTCAGAAGCTGTCCCGGGATCCGTCAGCAGGCCGCCTCTCTGTACCCGGCATACACCGCGGCGCCTGCTCACTGCGTGACGTGACCGGCATGCCTTGCGTCACGCAGAGGGCGGGCTCTGGAAAACCATGTTGCTAGGGCAACGGATGGAGTGCTAGGGCTTGTGACGCGAGGACCAATGAGAGGGAGGGGGAGGGGAGTGGGCGGAAGGCGTGTAAGGTGAGGACGGGGCGGCACACCAGAGGTGAAAAGGGGGCGGCAGTGAGGCGTGTGAGGACTGAGAGGTAATAGAAAGGCGCTGACAAGCGAAGAGGCCGCCCACCCATTGAGCGGAGGTGTCAGAGACTAGTCCATGCTGGAACTTGTAGTTCTCTTGTAGCTGGGTACAGAAAATAAATATTACCTGACTGGAAAGACACTGATAAGTGAGGTAAATACAAGTTAAACATAAAGTTATCGTATTGTGTGCCAATATGCCAACATTAATAACGTGCTGGGGGGGAATTTTTTGAGTTTTTCACACAAATTAAAAAAAATCTGCATTTTTTTTTTGCTATGAAATGACTTAGAACACCCAAACTTTATGTTTTCAGACAGCGGAGGCCCTGCAGAATAAAATGGTGGTTGTTGCAATTTTTTTTTGTCACATGATATTTGCACAACTGTTTAACCACTTTAGCCCCGGAGGATTTGGCTGCTCAAAGACCAGGGCCTATTTTGCGACTCGGCACTGCGTGACTTTAACGGACAATTGCGCGGTCGTGCGACGTTGTACACAAACGAAATTGACGTCCTTTTTTCCCACAAACAGAGCTTTCTTTTGGTGGTATTTGATCACCTGTTAGATTTTTACTTTTTGCGCTATAAGCAAAAAAAGAGCGTACATTTTAAAAAAATAACAATATTTTTCACATTTTTTTTATATGAAATTCCCCAAAAAAAATGTAAAAATCAAATTTTTAACATTTTTGGCCAATTTGTTTTCTGCTACCTATGTTTGGTAAAAAAAAAAAATCGCAATAAGCGTATGTTGATTGGTTTGCGCAAAAGTTATTGCGTTTACTAACTAAGGGAAAGATTTATGTCATTTTTGGTGTTTTTTTTTTTTAACGAGTAATGGCGGCGATCTGCAATTTTTTTTTTTTTTTGCGGGACTGCGACATTGCAGCAGACAGATAGGACCCCTAACTGACATTGTTAACACTTTTGGGGTTGCCAGTGACATTACTACAGTAATCAGTGCTATAAATATGCACTGTTACTGTAAAAATGACACTGGCAGGGAAGGGGTTAACTTTACTGGTGATCAAGGGGTTAAGTGTGTCCCTAGGGGCGGGATTCTAACTGTGGAGGGGGCATGGCTTGTGATGTAATCACAGAGACATACGATCCTACATAGCAGGATTGCATAGCCTCTGTGATTACTTTAGTGAGAATGACAGACGGCTGTGTTTACATCAGCCGTCTGTCCTTCTCTCACTGCAGTGGGAGATCGCGAGTGGCCGGCGGCCATCGGAGCCGCCAGTCACACGCACTGACTCCCCAGCCGACGAGCGGGGGCGGGAGCGCGCCTCCGGCGGCGTGCGATCGCCCCCTAGCTCCTCCCAGGCTAACGCCGTACATGTACGGCACTTTGCCTGGGAGCGCCAGACTGACGCCGTACAACTGCGGGCGGGCGGTCAGAAAGTAGTTAACAAACACAAATTTTCAGGAAAAACTACACTTAAAGTAATTTTAGTGCACACAAACAATTTATCTTTCATTCATTGATGGACACAGCATCATATCTTCATTGACCGTTGGGTTATGCTGCTCTTCCTAGGAGTAGGACACTAGGCGGAAAAAGGGTTAATAAAAGTTATTAAGGCTTTGACTACGCCCATGGGCGGTCCCAAGGGTGTATACTCCCACTTCCTGCTCTAGGATCTCAGTTTTTTTCTGCCTAGTCAGGAGTAAGGACCTATCTCCTTGCTGGGATCTCTGGTCCTGGCCTTTTTTCTCATTTTAAATGGAAATTTTTTCCCTTTTTGATTTTTTTTTCTTCTACAATCATGTTGTTCCTGTGAGAACCGCAATCAACTGCCGGACTGGGTGACGCACTGGATATTCTAGATCCTTAAGGTCCCTCCAGTCTGGCCAGTGAGCACATGCAGACTGTAGCTCCCCGCTCAGTCGGCCGCAACATAGCCCCACTGGACGGGGGCTGGGTGGCGAGTGGAACACCTCGCAAGGAGGCACACAACTGGGCCGTGGCCTGAGTCGCAGCGTACTCCTGGCCTGCAGTCCCCCCCCCCCCCCCCATTCCAAGATGCGGAGGTGTTCTGCCTGGAGTGGTGCCCGCACCACTAAAACTAGATCTAAATGATGATCTGTTAAGCCAGAGAGCTTTGATTGATATATGTTTTGAGAAGTATGAAGAGATTAAAAATGTTATGCTGGCAAGTCTTTTGGATCCTCGATACAAGAACCATGCTTTCTCTTCTGATGATGTATTGGCCAAGGCAAAACAATGGCTGACAGAAGATATTCAACAGGAGGTTCCGGCCGAAAAGTCAAGTCCAGAACAGCATTTTTATAATCTGGAAGAGCAGCAGGATGCTGCAGAAACAGAAAAATGTCCAAAAAGAAGACAACGAACAGAAGAGAATCTTCTTCATTGTGGTCAAATTGATGGCATGTTCGGTGTTTTATTGGGGCCTCATGCGGAGCATTCTTCTGAATCTGTAAAAATGACCCTGGATGATGAACTTCATCTCTATTTGAAGGAACCAGTAATTTGACAGAAGAAGTGGTGATCCTCTTTAGTGGTGGAAAGAAAATGAGGCAGCTACAAAAGACTTGCCTCTCATGATAGAAGATACTTCTCTGCTCCTCTTTCCTCTCGTGTACCAAATGAGTGTGTTAATGAAGTGGCAGCAATATATGAAAAAAACAGAAACCGTTTAACAGGTGAACATGCTGAAATGTTATGCTTTCTGCTAGGCAGGCACCGAAATGAAAATTCTTGGCCGAAACCAAAAATGCAGGATGCCCTTGGCCGAAAACTGAAAATGACTTTTTTCCCCCCAAATGATTTTAAAATAGATAGAACAGGGGCATACACCAAAAACAGGCAGGCGTACACCTGTAGCTGCCACCCTGTCGCAGTATAGAGGTTAATTTAATTACCAATGGCATTTGTATTATGCAGCATGAGGGGGTTAATGTATTGCCACTGCTGGTCACTGATGAATTAGTGACCGACCAGTGGCAGTTAATTAATCCCTTTGTGCTGCATTAGTGCAACCAGTATCAGTGTTAATTAACACTGGTTGCACTGCTACTGGTTGCACTAATGCAGCACAAAGGGGTTAATTAACTGCCTCTGGTCGGTCACTAATTCATCAGTGACCAGCAGTGGCAATACATTAACCCCCTCATGCTGCATAATACTAATACCATTAATAAGCTCGCCTCAGCATCCCCCCCCCCGCCTCAGCGCCCCCCCCCCCCTCCACTGCCTCAGCGTCCCTCACCATCCCAATGCAATCTCCTTACTTTCACTCGGCTCGTCCCGTGTCCTTCCTTTCAAAAGACCCGCCTCTGGCCGGCGTCCCGCCTCCCAGTGATGTCACTACTAATACGATGTGCATGAATGAACTAACACACCAGGCGGGCGGGCGGGCGAGCTGCCGCTAATAGCTATAACTATGTGAGCGTTTCGCTTCCCTGTCAGCGGAGATATCCTCCTGATAGGGAAGTGAAGCACTGACATAGTTATAGCTATTAGAGGCCGCTCGCTCGCCCGGTGTGTTAGTTCATTCATGCACATCATAGTAGTGACATCACCGGGAGGCGGGCCGCCGACCAGAGGCGGGTCTTTTGAAACCTGCGCTGCGCCCACGGCAGCCATCTTTAGTATCGGCATCTTTAACCCATTTTCGGCCGAAATGGAATAAGCCCATTTTGAGCCGAAAATTTTGGTTGCCGAAATTTCGGTGCACCACTACTTTCTGCACTATAATATTGTTCTACTTAACTGGGAATATTGAAAAGTGTAGTAGTACTAGAGTCCACTCCAATCCACTGTCTAGCTTTTGTCTAGCAGTTTTGCACTGACTGCAGTAGTGATTTAAAATCATTGCAGTGAGTGAGTGCACTACTGCAGCAGTTTATGCATCATTCACAATCACATGATATGAAACCGATGTCCCTGCAACTGAAAGCTATGCTGTTTTCCTATCTGTTTTCATGCAGTTAAGGTGTGAAGAATGAGCCTTTAATGTTAAAAATGTTAATAAACAAACATTAACATGTTCAGTACCAGATGTGTCAAAAATTGTCTTTATTTTTCAAAACTTTAAATGTCCAAAATATCGGCCCATATTGGCTGATACCGATACGTTGTGACCAAAATATCGGTATCGGAACTGAAAAAAAACATATCGGTCTATCCCTAACCTGTAGAGCCACATTTAAAGTGGTGGAACACGTTTTTGTGCAAAATGTTTTTACAAAATGTAGTGGTCCCAGGTTGCTCAATGGAGCCTTCAGAGTGAGTGTCACCACCGGACCCACTCCCAGAGGCTGTGGGACTCTCCAAATCTAAGTCCACGCTGGCGGCCATGATGGCGAACCTGCAGTCGCTGGTATCAAAAGTGGGTTTGGTCCTGCAGAAAAGACAGGGAAAGAAGCGCCCTCTGCCCTCACCTGCCCCTCTGTGTCCTCAGATTCTGAGGCTGAAGTGGCTGCTTCGGACACCAGCAACCCCACGGGGTCTGCGTCCACGCAACTGGAGATCTCTGATAGTGAGGATGAGCCCTCGTCTTCCGGGCAAGAAAAGGCGCTTGTAGAGGCACTGATATCAGTGCTGGAAATTCTAAAAATGGAAGACACAGCTAGCATCACTGGTGCAGTTCGGTACCCGCAAACCATTCAAGACGTGTAAGGTGTTTCCATTTCCCACCTATTTTGCAGAGATTGTCACTAGTCAGTGGAGTTCCCCGAAATGCATAGTTGAGATACCTAAGCGCTTTGCTCAGAGATACCCCTTTGAGGAGTCCCTCATAAGGAAACTACCGGTCCTGCCGGTGGTAGATTCTCAGGTTTTCAGGCTTAATAAGGCCACCTTGCTACTGGTGGAGGAAGCTCCGTCCTTTAACCATTTGTCGTCTGCTCACATTGAGCCTACTGCAGCAAAGTGGCTCACCTGGGTCCAGCGATGTAGACCTACATCGCTGGATCCCGCCCCCTCACAGTGGGAGTCGGGCCAGGGAAGGAGAGGTGGTAATCACCGCTGCTCTTCCCCGATCGCCTGGGACAGACCGAGGAAATCCGCCTGCTTGTGTAAACAAAGCGGGCGGATCTCCTATGTGACAGACAGTGACAGATTACAGGATTCAGCATAGCTGAACCTGCGATCTGTGTCTCTGTCACACAACCCCCTCCCCCCACACACGTCAGTAAGCATGAGGCATACATTTAACCCCTTGATCACCAACAGTGTTAACCCCTTCCCTGCCAGTGTCATTATTACAGTAACAGTGCATATTTATAGCACTGATTACTGTAGTAATGTCACTGGTACCCCCAAAAGTGTCAAAAATGTCAGTCAGTGGTCCGATCTGTCCGCCACAATGTTGCAGTACCGCTAAAAATCACAGATCGCCGCCATTACTAGTAAAAAAAAAAAATAAACAATAAAAATGACAAATCTTTCCCGTAGTTAGTAAACGCAATAACTTTTGCGTAAACCAATCAAAATATGCTTATTGTGATTTTTTTTTTTTTTACCAAAAATATGTAGCAGAAAACAAATTGGCCTAAAATGTTAAAAAATTTTGATTTTTTTAATTTTTTTTGGGGAATGTTATATATCAGAATGTAAAAAAATATTGTCGCTCTTTTTTTTCAAAAATAAAAAATCGCACAGATGATCAAATACCACCAAAAGAAAGCTCTGTTTGTGGGAAAAAAACAACGTAAATTTCATTTGGGTACGGCGTTGCATGACCGCGCAATTGTCAGTTAAATTCGCGCAGTGCCAAGTTGCAAAAAGTGGCCTGGACGTTAAGCAGGAAAATCCTCTGGTCCTAAAGTGGTTAAAGACCCTGCAGACAGGAAGGCTGAGGCACTGGTCCACCATCTTTTCACTGTGACAGAATCAATATTGAGGCCGGTGTTCGCCATTACCTTGGTCTCTCAGACTTTAACGGAATGGGCTAGAATCCTGCGCCAGGATTTGGAAGGGGATCAACACTCCCCTGAGCTATTGAATTTGACGGACCAGTTGATACAGGGGTTGCAGTAAATATGCAATGCCTCCCTGGATGCGGCCTCATTGGTCTGCAGGGTGTCTTTGACTGCGATGACCCTCCCCCGCCTGCTTTGGCCAAAATGCTGGTCTACGGACCAAGCTTCCAAAAAGGTGCTGACTGATCTTCCATTTGTGGGGGATCAATCTGTTCGGAGCTTCAATGGAAGAGATCATTAAAGGTCTCACTGGTGGTAAAAGCACACTGCCTCTGCAGAGTACAAAGGGCAGAGAGCCTCGGCGCAAACGTAGTCCGGTGTTCTCAGCCCATAAGCGGCCCTTTTGTCCTACTCAGGACAAAGGTTCAAAACCATCCCGAGCATTCTCAGGGGGGGTTCCAAGAGACCCTGGGTTGGTAAGTCAAAGCAGGTCCCTCTGGCCCGCAGACAAGTCCTCTTCAGCCTGAAGGGACGCCCTCACCCAATCAAGGGGTGGGGGGACGTCTTTGCTTCTTTCTGGATCCTTGGGCCTCTTTCATTCAAGACAAATGGGTTCACAAATTGGTCCGATTCGGTTACAAGATCAAGTTTCGGTCCTTGCCTCTGGTAAGGTTTTTTCCTTTCGACCTGCACCGGTCCACAGATCAATTGAAGGGACTCATGGGGGCGGTGCAAAATTTGCTCTAGCAGGGGGTCATTGTACCAGTTCCAGGATTGGAAGGCTTTCAGGGTTTTTATTCAAACCTTTTCACTGTCCCTAGGAAGGGGTGCAAGGTTTGTCCAATCTTAGACCTCAAGGCCTTGAACCTCTTTGTGAGAGTTAAAAAATTCAAGATAGTCCATTCGCACAGTAGTGGCTTCCCTTCATCATGGGGATTTTTTGGCCTCCATCGATATCAAGGATGCTTATCTCCAAAGCCTTATATATGGCGGACATCAACGGTTCCTTTGCTTTGCTGTGGGAGAAGAACATTGTCAATTTGTGGCGTTACCCTTTGGTCTCGCATCAGCTCCTCAGGTTTTCACAAAGGTGTTGGCTCACCTTACTTAGACAGAGCGGAATTGTGGTACTGGGGTACCTGGACAACATTTTTCTGCGAGCTTCTGTGGGGTGGCATTCTGTTTTAAAGAAAGATCTGGACATCACTGTGCGAACTCTACAAGAGTTCGGTTGGACGATGAATTTTCAGAAGTCAGCTCTGACTCCGTCCAACAGGTTGGATTATCTGGGGCTGACTCTGGATTTTGTCTTGGCTCAAGTGATTCTTCCAGGGAAGAAGCTGCAAAAGTTGCAGCATGCGATTCAGCTTCTATTGTCCAACCATTGGTCATCTCTCAGGACTTGCATGCAAGTGCTGGAGTGATGGTTTCCACTTTCAAGGCGGTTCTGTTTGCTCAGTTTCACACCAGACCTTTGCAGAGGGAGATCCTGGCAAAATGGGACAATAATCCTGGATCCCTGGACAATCTGATCAGGTTGACCCGGGGTACGAGGGGCGCCTTGCTGTGGTGGCTGTGCTCTCCGGCGCTTCATCACGGGAAATCCTTCCTTCCCTTATACTGGACGGTGATCTCCACGGACGTTCTCCATGGTCTCGTCGATCTTGGTATGTGGAGTTGGTAAGCCTGGTTGCCGATGATCCTTGACGGCTTCCTCTCAGAGAAGATCTGTTGCCTCAAGGACCGATCTTCCATCCTGCTGGCTTTAACGGCTTGGCTTTTGAACGCCAGGTGCTGATGGATAGAGCTTTGTCAGAGTCAGTGTTTCAAACGCTGTTAAATGCTAGGAAATCTACTTCTAGGAAGATCTACCATCATACGTGTAAGATGTATTGAAAACCAGGTACTGAAGGATAGAGGATTGTCAGGTGTAGATAGAGGATTGTAGGTGATTCCTACTCTGTTAAGAGCAAGAAAATTTACTTCCCGGAAGATTTATCATCGGGTTTGGAAGGCGTATATTACTAGGTGTTAGGCTCGGGGTGTCTCCCCCCGTGCTTACTCGATATCGCGTCTGCTGGAAGTTCTATAAGGGGATGTAGAAAAGCCCTTAGTTATGGGCACCATTAAGGGCCAGATTTTACATTGGCAATTTTTTTCTAATGCCCGTTAGCCATGAATTCCTTGGTTCACACTTTTGTGCAAGGAGTTTGCCACGTGGTCCCTCCTGTGAGGTCCTAGGGGCCCCCGTGGGATCTTAATTCAGTGTTATCTGTTCTTCAAAAAGCACCTTTTGAGAATATTCGCAAGATTCCTTTAATGACTCTCTCACAGAAGGTGGCTGCGTTGTCCTGTCAGTTGCCTTATCTGGTGGTTCACATGGACAAGGTGGTTCTTAGTCCCTATCAGTCATTCCTTCCTAAGGTCGTCTTGGGCTTCCATTTAAATGAGGACATTGTGTGGCCTTCGCTGTGTCTTAAGCCAAGACATCCAAAAGAGATTGCCTTACATTCCTCGCCATGTAGCTGGCGCGACTGAGACGATTAGTGAATCGGATTCCTTATTTGTACTTATGGATGGCCCCCGTAAAGGGCAGTCTACGTCTGCTGTTACTATTTTCAGATGGATCAGGCAGACGGTGTTGCAGACCTATTCCATTAAGGGTCAGCTCCCTACTTTCCCTGTCAAGGCGCATTCTACAAGGGCGCCCATGGGCATATTCAAAGCCTTGTTAACTTTTGTTAACCCTTTTTTTCCACCTAGTGTCCTACTACTAGGAAGAGCAGCATAACCCAACAGTCAATGAATATATGAAGCTGTGTCCGCCAATGAACATCAGAGGAAAGGATTTTACGGTAAGACAAAAATCCAGTTATCCAGTTATCATACCCGATTTTTTGGGTAAAATCTAAAAGATGATGGGACACTATTCCTCCACTGACACCAATGATGGGGCACTATTCCTTCCACTGACACCAATGATGATCGCACCATACAGGGGAGGTATTGCTTCCAGTCTCAGAGTGGGAGCAATAAGTCTATCAGCAGAGCTGACATTTCATTTTAAGCTGATAACCTGTAAAGGTCACCTATGGACAATTTTAGGTGCTGTAGTTTGTCACCATTACACAGGTGTGTGCAGTTTAAAGTCTTGAGGTGTTCACTATTTGTTCGATGTACCTTCATCTTTTAGATTTTACCCAAAAAATCGGGTATGATAACTGGATTTTTGTCTTACCGTAAAATCCTTTCCTCTGATGTTCATTGGCGGACACAGCTTTATATATTCATTGACCGTTTGGCTGACCTCACATATCCAGTTTTGCAGATCTCCATACCCTCTATAATTCTATCCTGCAATACTGTTCCTCATCAAGGGGTCAATTCACTAAAGGTTACCCCATGCAATATGAAGGTCATGTGACGAATTTTTTGGAAATATTGCATGAGATAACAAAAGAGTCAATTCATCAAACTAAAATATTGAATGTGAGGTAAATACCACACATTTGTTAAAATAGTGAGATAAATACTACAAAAAAACATGCGATAAATCATTAAAGTTCACTAAAAATCACACACATTCGTTATTTATCACCTGATGTTTGCTTGCAGTATTTTAGAAATGTACAAAAAAACAATTAGGATTTCTGCACTGGCCAGGAAATGAAAGTATAAAATGTATCAGTGTGAAAATGTTCTCCTCTGAGCTCAGGAATGATAATCAATTGTAACATTTCATCAGAGGGAGCTGGTTCTGTGAATGAAAGCACCCTAGAAGGTTTTCATAGTTTCACAATATTGCTGTGTGTCTTCTGGTGCGGTTCTGGTGTGATGTTGGCCTACAAAAAAAAAGAAAAACCGCCAAAAATAACGCAAAATTTAAATGCTAAATATAGCAAAGCATACATTTTTAACCCATTCGATAAATAACGCATTGTTTTTTACCACATGAGCTATTTTAACTAAACAATTCATGCAGTATTTATCTCTTAGTAAATAGACCCCTATATCCTTTGGAACTCATTCCTTGCATATGCTGCCAACTGCTATTTCCTCCACACCCCTTTTGTGTACACTTTATACTGTCTACTACCTTCCCCCTTGCAATCCTTTATCCTTCATATACTACCTGCTACCACATAATTTGCACTTTCCTGCATGTACTCCCCATGTTATACCCTCTGCCCTCCTCTCCTGCACATACCCTCCATGCTCCTCTTCTGTACATACTGCCTCCTTGTCATACCCACTGCACTCCTTCACTGCACATATTACCCTATGTTATATCCTCCGCAGTCTGCTCCTGGCCAGTGTTATATCCTTTTGCATTCCTCTCTTGCACAAGCTGTCTGCTAAAAAAAACTTTAACATTGATTGTAATACCCCTATCCTTGCTTGTTGGAATAGGCACACTTTTGCAAATTTACACCAATTTTCATTATCTTCTCATCTCCAATCAGTTATTTTGAGTAATTATGGCCTTACATCAATCATAAGGACAGAAGTTCATTATTTTATATCTGTGCTATACAAAATTCCCAAAACAATTTACCCTGTACTTAGAATGTTTGGAGTTTTTCAGCTCAGCAATAATAAAATTCTTCGTATGTCCAATCATATGACTCAGTGTTCTTGGCATCATCCTTCCTCTTTTTGTCCACATTTTTCTTCCTGAGGTTTTGATCATAAGAGCTGAAAAAGTACATCAGTGCAAGATGCAGTATAAAAATTATTGTTCTGTCGTGAAATTAGACAAGTTATTGTAGCAGGCAGGAGTCAGTCGGCCCAATAAAGCAGCCAGTGAACACTTTTAGAACCATGGAACATGTGCTTTAGTTTACAACAGAAACGCCTTTAAAAATTGTAAGCATCATCTATCAGTATCTAGACACATTATTTTTGGCTACTAGAAAGTTCTTGTTGCTGTCTTAAATATGTGTAAAAAAAATTACAAGATTTGGATATTTTTACTGAAGGTGCATACAATGTAAATCAAAAATTGTGTATTTAGTTACAAAGCACCAAAGAAACATTTGGTATGAATACGGTTCTAAATTTGATGCCTGGAGAAAGCCATTAGTGCATTCAAAGTGCACGAGCCTATGCAGAATGTGCTGGTGATACAAACAAGCTCACTATGAAAGCTGGACAAAAGGCAATCAGAATTGCACCAGATGTCCATGGAAACATAGCAGTGGTGCAGCTAAAACAATAATCGATTACTTATTTTGGTTTGGTAACTTCAAGCTATCCAAACCATGGATGTGGGTACAGATTCCAGTGCAACTGCCTGTTTGCAGTGGATATGGATCAGTGTAGCAGTACTGTAAATGTGGGAGGTTTAGTTGAACAGACTTTTCATTGACATTTTAACCTTTTTTCTTGGACATTTCCAGTACTGGTATTATTTTTGGGTAAAGTAATCTCCAGCAAAAAGTTAAAACATACTTCTACTCACATAGCGCAAGCCAAGTCCCCAGTGGACACAAGACTGACCTATGAAGTTTTCTTTTGGTATTATCAACACATTTTACTATACCTACCCTAAAGCCTAACTCCAAGCAATATTTTTTTTACTTTAGATTTGGAGTAGGGAGGAATTAAAATTTTCCTATTTTTTTATTTCATAAATTTTTATTTGTGACCCTATTGTGGAGGAGAATTTCCCTTACCTTGGGGCTGCAATATAATAGATAACCTATACAATATTAAATAGACCCCTCCAAGAAGAACCCAGTGAAAGCTATTTTGAACAAAATAATGGCTAAATGCATTTAATCCTAACTTCATTTGGTTATCCAAATTTTCACTGCCAAGAAGCAAACAATTGGCAAGTCTCGGAGAAAGACAACTATTCTTTTTTGAGGATCTTTAGTTTTGTATTAACCTTTTTGAAATGACTAAAGGAGAAAATGGTGGCTATCCTGGATGATAGGTTGGATTATAGATAGGGATGTAACGATATCGAAGATATCGCAATATCGTATCGTCGTGGTCGTCTCGATATCGTCGTGGTCGTGTCTCAATATCGTCGTGGTTGGGTTACAATATTAAAAGGACAGGTGTCCGTCAAAAAGCAAGAGGAATAAACACAGTCCCGCGGAACAAATCATTGTTAACTACCTAGACCAGAGTTTAAGGATTTTTTTGACTGTTTTTTTTTTTTCTTGCAATGTAGATATTTTGATCTTTCTGATGAAAAACGTGAACATAAGCTAAATGATAGGTCAGTGTTTTTTTTAAAGGCTTTTTGACTGACTATTTTATTTAAGTTATGTTCCTAAATACCAGTTTTAAAAGGCTGCCTTTATTTGCCTTGCACATTTAAACCTGACTTAACTTGATCTTTGTTTGCACTTAAAGGGAATTGCCTATTGTTGGTTTACAATTGTTCTAGCTGCTTCTTAACTTGAACATTGCACAGAAGAATCAGTTATGCAACCAAATATTACTATACAGAATATTGATGTTCCTGACTACAACTTGCACTTTAACCGCTTCCATACAGAGCAGTTAGACACCCTTCCTGCCCAGACCAATTTTCAGCTTTCAGCACTCTCACAATTTGAATGACATTTGCTCAGTCATGCTACACTGTAACCAAACAAAATTTTTATCATTTTTTTCACACAAATAGAGCTTTCTTTTGGTGGTATTTGATCACAACTGGGGTTTTTTTTTTTTTTCGTGATATATGCAAAAAAAGAGCAAAAATTTTGAAAAAAAAACACTTTTTTTTAGTTTCAATTATAAAATTTTGCAAAAAATAAATTTTTCTTCATACATTTGGGCCAAAATGTATACTGCTACATGTCTCTGGTAAAATTAACCCAAATTAGTGTATATTATTTAGTCTGTGTGAAAGTTATTGAGTCTAGAAGCTATGGTACCAATTACTGAAAATTGATCACACCAGATGTACTGACTGCCTATCTCCTTTCTTGAGGCCCTGAAATGTCAGGACAGTACAAATAATAATAGATAAAAATTCAGCGCAACTGTATAAAATAATATAATAGAAAGCTGCTATGCACTAAAGGATCAATAAACCAAAAGTCCCAATAACAAATATATAACAAAAAGTGCAGCGCTATCAAATATGGATTATGAAGAAGATATCGAGGAGAGCAGTCCACAGGTGAAAATTATGGTGAAGCATGCACAAGATATAAACATTCAGTGCTCTTCAATGTGCTGGTAATCCTCCACCCAGTCTCATTAGCCTCTCACCTCACACTTAGCCCCTGTGTCACCAGACGGGCTAGTAAGACAAACTTTATCCAAGGATATCACAAATATAGATCAAATCAGTATTCCTCTTCATCAGAAGATAAGGCTCACAGGTAACAGATCACAGGTCCATAAAGCGGGTCACAGGTCCACAGGAAAACAAAGGTCCGGACATAGTGCATTACCGCAATAAATTACTTTATTGAACATAGCATAAAATCATAAAAATTACCTTGTAAAGCACTATACAAGTGCATGTGATGAGCAGATTGTATTACACACAGCGGTCTCGACCGCAATGGATGGCGGGTGACGTCACCGGCCCCTCCCCCTTCGCACGCGTTACGTCCCACTGCACGGGACTTCCTCAGCTATTGGTAAGGGAGAAGGACAGGGCTACTTATAGTCACTCATAGCCATCAGACCCGGAAGTGCAACCAAGAGAACACCTCAGACAGGAAGTGAACACCTCACACAGGAAGTGAACCCCTCACACAGGAAGTGAACCCTTCACACAGGAAGTGAACCCTTCACACAGGAAGTGAACCCTTCACACAGGAAGTGAACCCTTCACACAGGAAGGGATACTCTGTTGCCCCGGGGACAGCCAAATAAACAATAAAGACGCCAGGACTCTAAATGCAAGCTACAAAGCAGATATACAGGAATCAACTGGCGGTGATCACCTTCTATGAGCACATATAAACATATTAAAATAATGGCTAATTGCATATACATAACTGATCAGACCTGCTGAATCAGATATAATATTTTAAAATTTTAAAAGCGAATTACTTTTATAAAATAGGATTTCATGGGCTGATCTCAACTGAATAGTTTTAGAAACACAACCCAGAATCTGCAGGAAAAAAGGGGCCAGGACCTCAAAACCAGCCATCCATATAACACAAATAATACACCACATACAAATCGGTAATAATGAAAAAAATAATAAATAAAATAGGATTAATATATATAAAAATAAAACAAAAACAAAAATGCAAATACAGATACTAACGGTCAGAAATAAAACAGTTTAGATCGAACTCCACGTTAAGACCTCTGGGGGCAGACACCTTAGTTTCGTGAATCCAAAAAGATTCACGTCGGCTTAACTGGCGTATAAAATTCCCTCCTCGCCAGTGAGGTTTAACGTGTTCGATGCCCCAAAATTTAAGACTACGTGGATCACGGTTGTGGACATTCCGAAAATGTCTTGACACACTGTGTGTTTTTAAACCCTTTTTGATATTACTCACGTGTTCTCGGAGCCTAACTTGTAGTTGTCTGGAAGTCCGCCCTATATACTGCTTGCCACAGCCGCATTCTAACATGTATACGACTCCTACACTAGCACATGTTATGAGACCTCGGATGGTATATGATTTATTAGTGGCAGTCGCAGTAAAATCTTTGCGTTTTTTGCAATTGGTTTTAGAGTGCCTGCATGCCACACATCTACCACATGCATAAAATCCTGATAAAAACAGAAAAGATCTGTTTTCAACAGGAATCGGAGGATCCACCACACCAGGGGCTATACGGTCCCTTAAGGTGGGTGCCTTCCTATAAACAAATTTGGGTATCTCAGGGAGGGTAGGACCCAGTACTCTGTCTTGCTTTAAAATGGACCAGTTCTTTTTGACTATTTTTTCTAACTTCTTATGTTGTATATTATAATCAAATATGAGTCTGTATTGATTAATTTCAGGAAGATGGTCAGCACTGGGTTTAGGAGCCACCAGTGTATTTCTATCAAGCTCCTTTACTCTGACTACCTCATTGGCCAATATGTCCCTATCATAACCTTTTTGCGCAAAGCGTTCTACTAGTACCTCTGCTTGTGACAAATAGTCACCTTCAGTGGTACAGTTACGCCGTAATCTGACAAACTGGCCTTTTGGAATATTGCAGAGCCATGAATGATGATGGCAACTGTCGAGCGGAATATACGCGTTTCGATCAGTTGCTTTGAAATGGTTCTGCATCTTAAAATGGTCATTCTCAATAGAGATCTCTAAATCCAAGAAGACAATTTTCTCACTACTCATATTCCAGGTCAGAGAGATGTTTTTATTGTTGGCATTCATTTTGTTCATGAAGGAATTAAGGCCACTGGTATCTCCATCCCAAATAAGTATCAGGTCATCGATATACCTGTGGTAGCACAATAATTCAGGGGGGCGGCCACGGAACACCACCTCCGACTCCCAGTGGGCCATAAATAAGTTGGCCACACTGGGAGCGAAACGGGCTCCCATGGCAACCCCCCTCGTCTGAAGATAATACTGTCTATTGTACCAGAAATAATTTCTGGATAGACAGAAAGTAAGACTTCTACACAAGAACCTTTTATTCTTCCTGGGTAAATCAGAAGTTTCTAATGCCCAATTCACCGCTGCTAAAGCCTCTTTGTGACTGATGATAGTATACAGCGAACTTACGTCCGCTGTAACCATTATCGTTGATTGGGTACAAGATAAGGATTCCAAGATTTGAATTACATGTTTTGTATCCTTAAGATAGGCCTCTGTTTTAATTACCAAGGGCTGCAGGAAAACATCAATGTATTGCCCAAGCCTCGCCGTGACCGAGTCAATCCCATTTACAATGGGACGACCTGGAGGTCGTTCTGCGTTTTTGTGGATCTTGGGAAGACAATAGATAATAGGTGTCCTGCAAAAAAGTGGGTCTAGATACTGAGACTCCTTCTTGGTCAACACACCCCTTGCTCTCCCACCTTCCACTAGGTCGTGAAGTTCATTCTTAAATGAGAAAAGCGGATCTTTACTTAACAAGGAATATGTGTCTCGGTCCGATAGCAATTTGCCCATCTCCTCACAGTAATATTCTTTACTGAGAATAACCAGGCCACCCCCTTTATCGGCAGGCCTGATAACAATGTTTTTGTTGTTCTCAAGGGATCGAATGCCCTTCTTGATATATTGGGGGTCATTAACCTTTTTCACATTCAATCCTTCAAGGTCCTTACATACCATATTCCTAAACACCTCAATGTGTTGGTTATCAGAAATGGCAGGGTTAAATGTGGATCTATTCCTAAGGTTGGAATCCACCACCACTGGTGCCGCGGTGTTCCCAACGATAGGCTTGGACAAAAAATATCGTTTAATATTCAGAGTCCTCACAAATCTATTGATGCTTATATATGCCTGGAATTTATTGAGATTTCTGACTGGGGCAAACTTAAGACCCCTATCAAGGGTCCTAAGTTCGTCATCATTGAGAGGTATTCCACTGAGGTTATAAATACCAGATCCTATTGGGATTTTGGCCTTTTGTAGCCTCCGCCCCCCTCGGTTTCCTCTCTGTCTTTTCTTTTGCGGAATGAGTCGTTGGCTCTCCCCTGTTGAACGCTCGGGGGGTCCCTCTTCCACCTTTCTACTTGAGGTCGGAATAGGGGTGGCCCCTCTGCATATCTCATGGGAGACCCTAAAAAATCATTCTGAAAGTTGCCAGTATTCCCTATGTGTTGTAAGGGTTCAAAAGCGTTTGGAGTGGAGTAGTTCGGATGGTCATAACCTCTACCCGAATAACTCCCTCTTGGATTGTGTTGAGGTCTAGGGTGATAATAGGGGGAGTGATGCCCATTATTCCGAAAGGGCACAGAGCCGCCATTCCCACCATTACCACTTGCTGGATGTTGATGATGCCAACCACCCCTCCCTCTCTTTTTCCCACCTCTTTTTCCTCCACCCCGAGGTCGGCCATTACCTCTCTGGGGAGTGGAAAACCTTACTTCCTGAGTAGCTGGTAAATACTGAGGTCTAACCCTTTCCAAAGGGGTTAAAGGGGCTGGGTCCAAGGATGGGCCAGCCTCATTAGTTTGAGGCATGGTCACTAGATTCTTTTGCCACTTAAAGATGTCATTATTGGCAAAATCACCTAGGTCCCTGGCATATTTTTTCTTCTTTTTATTCTGGCTGTCATTATCCCATTTAATCACTCGATTTTTTAGAATAGTCATAAGATTGGTGAACTCATCTTTATCTTTGTGTGGATCTAGGAGAGTTTGAATCTCCTTGATTTGACTCTCTATATCTTTCATCCTCTTTTGCTTGCGCTCCAGCAAAAACTCCTGTAAGTCAAGACCTTTTCTGATGAAAAATTCACCCCACCCTTGCAAGGACTCATCGTCTAGGAGGCCATCACAGGGGGGTATATCCCATCTGAGACGTCTAGGTACAAGTTTTGCTGAAAGATAGTGCTTAAAGGAAGTAATATCCCACCATAACTTAACCTTTTTCTCAAAGAGGTGGCCTAATTTTTTAAATAAGGATGCCAGATCACTAGGATCATTCAGTGTAATATTGTTAGTGGAGGAAAAAATGTTTCCTATATTAACCTCCCTTTTTTCCAGATACTCAAAAATATCCATAACCAGATGCTGCTAAATTAATGGTAAATTGAGAAACAGGCAAATAATAATAGATAAAAATTCAGCGCAACTGTATAAAATAATATAATAGAAAGCTGCTATGCACTAAAGGATCAATAAACCAAAAGTCCCAATAACAAATATATAACAAAAAGTGCAGCGCTATCAAATATGGATTATGAAGAAGATATCGAGGAGAGCAGTCCACAGGTGAAAATTATGGTGAAGCATGCACAAGATATAAACATTCAGTGCTCTTCAATGTGCTGGTAATCCTCCACCCAGTCTCATTAGCCTCTCACCTCACACTTAGCCCCTGTGTCACCAGACGGGCTAGTAAGACAAACTTTATCCAAGGATATCACAAATATAGATCAAATCAGTATTCCTCTTCATCAGAAGATAAGGCTCACAGGTAACAGATCACAGGTCCATAAAGCGGGTCACAGGTCCATAGGAAAACAAAGGTCCGGACATAGTGCATTACCGCAATAAATTACTTTATTGAACATAGCATAAAATCATAAAAATTACCTTGTAAAGCACTATACAAGTGCATGTGATGAGCAGATTGTATTACACACAGCGGTCTCGACCGCAATGGATGGCGGGTGACGTCACCGGCCCCTCCCCCTTCGCACGCGTTACGTCCCACTGCACGGGACTTCCTCAGCTATTGGTAAGGGAGAAGGACAGGGCTACTTATAGTCACTCATAGCCATCAGACCCGGAAGTGCAACCAAGAGAACACCTCAGACAGGAAGTGAACACCTCACACAGGAAGTGAACCCCTCACACAGGAAGTGAACCCTTCACACAGGAAGTGAACCCTTCACACAGGAAGTGAACCCTTCACACAGGAAGTGAACCCTTCACACAGGAAGGGATACTCTGTTGCCCCGGGGACAGCCAAATAAACAATAAAGACGCCAGGACTCTAAATGCAAGCTACAAAGCAGATATACAGGAATCAACTGGCGGTGATCACCTTCTATGAGCACATATAAACATATTAAAATAATGGCTAATTGCATATACATAACTGATCAGACCTGCTGAATCAGATATAATATTTTAAAATTTTAAAAGCGAAGGACAGTACAAATACCGACCAAATGACCCCTTTTTGTAAAGTAGACAGTCCAAGGTATTTAGTAAGAGGCATGGTGAGTTTTTTGTAATTTGTAATTTGTAATTTTTTCCCACAATTCTTGGGAAAATGAAGAAAAACATTTTTTTTTCTTTTTTTCCCACAAAGTTGTCAATTTATTTATTTCTAACACATAGCATGTACACAGCAAAAATTACACCCAAAAATACATTCTGCTACTCCTTCCGAGTATGGCGATACCACATGTGTGAGACTTTTACACAGCCTGGCCACAAAAAGAGACTCCACATCCAAGAAGCACATTCAGGCGTTCTAGGAGCATAAATACACATAAAACTTTCTTACTACCTATCACACTTTTCAAGGCCCTAGAGCAGTGGTTCTGAAATCCGGTTCTCGGGACCCACCAACAGGCCAGGTTTGCAAGATAACTAAATTACATCACAGGTGATCTCATTTGCTTCTCAGTGATTGCAGTATTCTAGTCTGCATCCCCCAAGGTAATACTTAAAATCTGGCCTGTTAGTGGGTCCCGAGGACCGGATTTGAGAACCACTGCCCTAGAGCACCAATACAATGGAAAAGTCCACAAAATGACCCCATTTTGGAAAGCAAACACTCCAATGTATATTCTATGAGGCATTATGGGTCGTTTGAACATATCATTTTTTTCCACAGGTTTTTGGAAAATGTGGGAAAAAAATGAAAACTTTTTTTTTTTTTTACACAAAGTTGTCAATTTATAGGATATTCCTAACACATAGCATGTACACAGCAAAAATGACACCCCAAAATACATTCTGCCACTCCTCCTGAGTATGGCAATACCACATGTGTGAGACTTTTTCACAGCCTAGCCATATAGAGGGGCCCAAAATCCAAGGAGCATCATCATGCATCCTAGCCACTTGCCTAGGCCTATTTTTGACATTTGGTGTTTACAAGCTAAAATCAGTTGTTTTGCTAGAAAACTGCTTAGAACCCCCAAACATTATATATTTTTTTTTAGCAGAGACCCTAGAGAATAAAATGGAGATTATTGCAATATTTTTTATCACACCGTATTTGCGCAGCGGTCTTCCAAACGCAATTTTTTTGGAAAAAATTCACTTTTTTTATGTTTCAATGTTTTTATTGAAGTTTTTTTGGAAAGAAAGCGTTAACAGTGCACTAGGAGCCAACATGGCTCAATTACTTCCTATGTATACAGTAAATATCTCAGAAAACAAGACATACATTAGTGCCAATGCAGAAAAACACAAAAGCAAAATGGGTAGTCAATAAGACTGTAACCTAAAATGTAAACTTAAGTTAGGCATCCAACCAACAGTGTGAAAGCATAGGGACACCCAGACAGACAGACAGACAGACAGCGCCCCCGCTATTACACCCTACAGGACCGACGGTCCGGGCCCGACCCCTCAATGGCGCCCCTACGGGAACTCACTGCGCCCTTCCAGAGGGGACGAACCCCAACCCCGACCCCTATAGCAAACCCTCCACTAGTGGGGGGCACAGCCTGTCGTCCGTGCACCGTCAGAAAAATATCAGAAAGTTAAGAAAAAAGAGAAAAAATAGATAGAGGGAAAGGGACCAGACTGGGGGAAAAGGAGGAAACTGCAGAGGAGGGCAGCAGGAATGGAAGAGTGAGAGAGAAGAAAGAGATATCAGCGGCTATGGAGAAAATAGAAGGCCGAGGGTCGACACCCAGGCCCCGCCCGCCCGGCCGGGGGAAATCCCCCCCACAACAACTCATCCAATGCTACCAAGGCACCCGAACACCCCTATGAGGGGCCCGCCAGGTACCTTATCCAGGGGTCCCAAGTTTTATCAAACATGCGCATCCTATCATTCAATATTGCCACCATCCGTTCATTTAACATGATCCAGGTCAGTTTGGCTTTCAAGAGCTCAAATGGCACCACGGGGGTGCGCCACGAGCGGGCTATGGCTATTTTAGCGGCCGTGAACACAAAGGCAATGAGGCGCTTAGCGGGCTTAGTTGCTCCCTCCACTGGTTTACCCAGAAGGGCATTTTGGGGGTCTTTCGCCAAATTGACTTGAGTCAAGGAGTAAACAAAATTGTAGACTCGGATCCAAAATCGGCGGACTTTCGGGCAAGTCCACCATGTGTGGAGCACCGTGCCCGCCTGGCCACATCCCCGAAAATAATTGGGGGATGCAGTGCTCACCGCCGCTGCCAACCTGACCGGAACCATGTACCAACGCAAAAACACCTTAAAGTTTGCTTCTATCAAAGAAGTATTAAGTATGGATCTAGAGTTAAACTGTGCTAAAGCACTCCATTCCGCCCTGTCCAGAGACTCTCCCAGATCCTCCTCCCAGCGTAACATGTATGGCAGTTTACTGTCATCCCCGTGGAGTATATTATAAATCGTAGATATGTAGCTTTTTTGCTTGTCTAGTGTGCGGCAAAGATACTCCATTGGTGTGGAGGTAGTGATATCGCTTTTTCGCCTAAGGGAGGCTGCGAAATGGGAGATCTGGGCGTAGCGAAAGTACTCCCCCTCAGGGAGGGAATACTTCTCCTGCAGTTCGGATCTGGTAAATTGTCCTCGGTGGTCGCATAAATCCGCCAACCTGAGAAGCTCCCTGTTTGTTCACCAGTCAAACATTGCCGGGGTCAGACCCGGCGGAAACAAAGGGTTGCCCAGTAGGGGCGCCAGCGGAGCATGGAGGGACTTAAAGGAGTGCCTGCCCGACAGCCTATCCCAAACCCCCAGGGAGTGGGAGAGGGCAGGACAGAGCACCCCCGGTCTGTCCCTAGCTCTTAACCACAGCGCGTGGTGGACCGGAACCCCCAAGTGGGCCGCCTCCATGCGCATCCAGATCGGGAGAGGGTCCCGGGAGTGGAAGCGTACCAGTTGGGCCAACTGAGCGGCATGGTAATATTTGCTCAGTTCCGGGACCCCCAGTCCCCCTCTGAGTTTAGGGGTATAAAGAGTCCGTCTATTGACTCTGGGCCTCTTGTCCCCCCATATAAACCGGATGACCGACCCTGAAAATCCTTAAGATCAGTCATATTAAGCATTATGGGTAGAGTGCGAAACAGATACAACAATCTAGGCAATATGTTCATTTTCACCGAATTCAACCTACCGAACCATGACGGGGGGCTAGCAGACCAAGTAGCAAGATCTTCCTGTAGTTTTTTGTATAAAGGTGGGTAGTTACAGGCATAAAGGGTGGTTATTGAGGCCGTGAGATGAATTCCAAGGTATGGCAGTGACCTTTCTTGCCATGCAAAGGGAAAGTTGTCCCTGAGGGCAGATAGGGTAGTATTATCCAGTGTTAGGTTCAGAGCCCGAGATTTGGAGGGGTTTATTTGGAGACCTGAGATGGACGCAAACTCCGCCATGTCCTTAAGTAAATTGGGGACAGAAATCAGTGGGGCCGAAAGGTACATCAAGATGTCGTCCGCAAATAGGGCGCACTTATGCTCCACCCCCCCACATTGTAAGCCCTTAATGTCCGGGTTGGATCGCAGTTTAATGCCCAATGGTTCCAGGGCTAAGATAAATAAGAGCGGGGATAAAGGACACCCCTGTCTAGTGCCCCTCCTAATGTGCAGGAAAGGGGATCCGTAACCCTTAATAGACAGAAATTCACTTTTTTTAATTAAAAAATAAGAAACCAGTAAAGTTAGCCCAATTTTTTTCCATAATGTGAAAGATAATGTTACGCCGAGTAAATAGATACCCAACATGTCATGTTTCAAAATTGCGCACGCTCACGGAATGGCGACAAACTTTGGTACTTAAAAATCCCCATAGGCGACAATTTAAAAATTTCTACAGGTTGCCATCTTTGAGTTACAGAGGAGGTCTAGGGCTCAAATTATTCCCCTTGCTCTAACGATCGCGGCGATACCTCACATGTGTGGTTTGAACACCGTTTACATTGTGGGCGGGGTTTCTGTATGCGTTCGCTTCTGCGCGCGAGCTAACGGGGACAGGGCGCTTTAATTTTTTTTTTTTTTTTTTTTTTACTATTTATTTTATTTATTATTTTTTATTTTTACACCGTTTAAAAAAAAAAAAAAAATTGATCATTTTTATTTCTAATTAAAGAAATGTAAATATTCCTCGTAATAGAAATAGGCACGACAGGACCTCTTTTTTGTGAGATCTGGGGTCAAAAAGTCCTCAGATCTCACAAGTACACTAAAAGATAGAAAAAAAAAAAAAAAATTATTATATAAAATGAAAAAAAAAAAAAAAGGACCTTTAAACCGGTTGCTAGGCAACAACATTTTCCGTAGCTCCGGTCATCCAAGACCATAGAGTCAAGTGAGGGCAAGCTTGCCCTCACTCGACATCCTGTCTGTAAGGATCCGGGACCGGATCGTTTTCCCCGCTGCCGGCGGGTCCGGTAAGCGGGGAAAAGGACCGGAACGCGGCGGGAGGGGGGGGCGCCTCTTCCGCCATCCCGGAAGGGTGATCCCACGGCGAATCCGCCGCTGGGACCACCCTTATCGGAAAGCCAACCGTCCACCGTTTAAAAAAATACCAGGGTTATGGCAGCTATCTGCTGCCATAACACCGGTATTTAGGTTTAAACGGAGGACGTATATAAACCTTTTTAGACTTGGACATGGTGGCTGTATGAAGGGTGACAGGTACTCGGGTACTTTGTTGGGCAGGTGACAGGTACTCTGGTACTGATGAGCAGGTGGCAGGTACTCGGGTACTCCGATAGGCAGGTGACAGTTACTCGGGTACTCTGATGGGCAGGTGACAGGCAGGTGATAGGTACTGATGAGTAGTACTGATACTGATAGGTGATACTGTACTGATGGGTACTGATGATCAGTACTGATACGTGATAGGTACTGATGAGTACTGATGAGTAGTGATGGGTACTGATGAGCAGGCGGCAAGTACTCGGGTACTTCAGGCGTCAGGTACTCTGATGAGCAGGTGGAAGGTACTCGGGTACTCTGATGGGTAGGTGACAGGTACTCAGGTACTCTGATGACGGGTACTCCGTTGACAGGTACTCAAAGTACCCGAGTACCTGTCATCAGAGTACCCGAGTACCTGTCATCAGAGTACCCGAGTACCCGTCATCAGAGTACCCGAGTACCTGTCATCAGAGTACCCGAGTACCCGTCATCAGAGTATCCGAGTACCTGTCATCAGAGTACCCGAATACCTGTCATCAGAGTACCCGAGTACCTGTCATCAGAGTACCCGAGTACCTGTCATCAGAGTACCCGAGTACCTGTCATCAGAGTACCCGAGTACCCGTCATCAGAGTACCCGAGTACCCGTCATCAGAGTACCCGAGTACCCGTCAGAGTACCCGAGTACCCGTCAGAGTACCCGAGTACCCGTCATCAGAGTACCCGAGTACCTGTCATCAGAGTATCCGTCATCAGAGTACCTGAGTACCTGTCATCAGAGTACCCGAATACCTGTCACCAGCCCATCAGAGTACCCAAGTACCTGTCATCTGAGTACCTGATGGCCTGATGGGCTGGTGACAGGTACTCGGGTACTTTGATAGGCTAGTGACAGGTGCTCTTTATTGGGGGGGGGGCAATCAGTGTGTTTAGGGTGCACTGTAGTTGGTAACTAGCTGTTACCACAATCTCCTCCTCACACAGGATCAGTGTGTGAGGAGGAGAACACGATGACAGCTAGTTACCGTGCTCTCTGTTGACATTTGTGACCGGCTGTGATTGGACACAGCCGGTCACGTGGTAAAGAGCCAATTTCATTGGCTCTTTACCTAGATCGGGGATCGACTCTGTCCGAGGGACGAGCCTCGTCCCCGATCGCTGCTCTGCGCGCCCCCGGGGGCGCGCATTGCAGAGAGAACGAGCGGCTCGTGCTGGAGCCGCTCATGTGATCGGCTGTGATTGACACAGCCGATCACGTGGTAAACAGCCAATTTCTATTGGCTGTTTACCTTGATCAGGGATGGGCTATGTCCGAGGGACGAGCCTCATCCCTGATCGCGCCGCTGCGCGCCGCCGGGGGCGCGCAGTAGAGGGGAGATCCGGGCGACGTCATATGACGGCGGCCCGGATCTAGACAACCACTTTGCCGACGTCATTTTACATGACTCGGTATGGAAGTGGTTAAAAGCACTATGTGATCAGTGTTTTATGTTGTCATGGATCCATAAATACAACAATAAATTGCCTGTTGACTGGCAAAAGCAGAATAAATGTCGGTATTTTTTCGCTATTATCATCACAAACACTATCATGAGCTATTTAACAATTTAACAATACCATGAGCTTTTCCACAATATCGCAATAAATATCGTACCGTGAGGTCAATATCGAAATTGTATCGTACCGTGAGATTTTGATATCGTTACATCCCTAATTATAGACTGCCAAAATGTCATAAAATTTAGGATCCTTGGATCACTGACTATCTATTTTGATCACACTCTTATCACTTTAACTTCTCTTATTTGGTGTTTGGATCCTGCACCAGTGGGCATTGTTTTTTTTCCCCCTCTTTTCATCCTTACCCTCATTAGTCCTATTTCCCCACACACCAATCACCCTTACCTATTCTTTTTCTGCCCCACCCATTTCCCTTTCTTCTCTTTACCTGTCTTTCTTATCCCGTGAATGAACCCAAAGTTGTCCACCATAGAGGTTATTTGGCCTTCCACATATTTTGTGCTTTAGCCCAGAGGTTTTCAACCTGCAGCCTATGCTGCAGGCATTTATAGTCCACATTAAGGTTGTTAAAACAGAATGTTTTTTTGTTATCTTGACCATGGGCCTGCTAGGTCTATATTTTTTTAGTGCTAACCTATAGTAATATGAAACTTATGTACTACCTCTGTTCATTTGCTTCAAATGCTTCTAAATATTGTCTGAAAACTGAAAAATTATTGAAACTGTAATTGGACTTGATCACACAGCTACCCAACTATGATAGAGCATAGTTCTGAATACTTAAAGCAGAGTTCCAGCCATTTTTGAGTTTATTAAATTCAGCAGCTTAAAAAAGTGTCCCAGGATCCAGCAATGCGGCCACCCGAAGCCTCGCTCTTCTCCCTCTTCTCTCCACGGTGCTGGCATCAATAGTGTGGGCACTCAGCTGTGACAGCTTTCAAAAAAAAAAAAAAACATGCAAATGTGGCTTGTCAAGGGGTCAGGAGTATTTAAAGCGGAAGTTCCACTTTTGGGTGGAACTCCTCTTCAATGAAGTAAAGTATCTAAAAGACATTCTGTATTTTCATGTGGAGAGTTGGGTGGCGATTATTTTGTACTGGCAGTCTATGCTTATTGTAGGTTGTTGTTTCCTTATTAGGTGGATTTTAATAAACATTTTTACAGCACAAATTTATGAGGAATATTACACTGTAACTATTCTTTATAATTATATGTTACTCTTGCCAAGTAGGTGCAGTCATCACAGGGAGTGGCTACTGGACAGCAATAAAAGCCTTTTCAATATTTCTAACCCTTCCCCATGCTGCTGATGAAGACATTTTAATGATTAGATGTTTTACTAAGGGTTAAATGACAATATTAATTGCTTATATGCTAATGTTAGTATACTATATAAGTCCACTTGTTACAGTCAGTTTGTAGAACAATGTCCTTGGAATAAAATGTAATTGTCTTTTATTGAAAAAACATATTTAAAGCGCATTCCCAAAATAGAATTATTGGGAAGGAAATGGGACAAGTATCACGCATAATACCATAAAAACTTTACATATAGTAAAGCAATTAACATATTTTCTTAGTGATGAGTTGTCAAATATATCAGGATCTGATCCCAATGGTCTGCGTCCAGAGCCCCGGCGCATATCGACCTAATCGGTCTTCCTCAGGGAGATAGTGGACATAAAAATCACATTGGAATCTCTAGAAGATATAAATAAGTAAAGAAAGGTACATACATGATAAATAAGACATATATACTGGAACAAGAGGCTTTCACAAAAACAACCAATCCAGAAAATATTATGTTGAAGGTCCATCCAGAAGATGGAGAAAGATGGAGCTGCCCTACATCCACAGCACTGTAACTCAAACACAAGAGACATAAATCAGCAACCCAAATGTTGCAACAGAAAAACTCTATCAATTGAAAATATAAAACATAAGTATACCAGGAGTAGTATATAATCATAATACTCAAAAGTTCTACAGTGCTAATAAATGGCCCAAGTAGCCCTAATCGTAATAGCCCTAATACCTGTGGATAAATATCATCGTTTCTAAGTTTGTAAGGGTCCAGTGAGGAGTGCTCCAGGTGCATGGAATGTCCCTTTGAGGCCAAAGGGGACACAGGCTCTGCATGGAGAAAGATTGCCTTACAATATGTAAAAATTGTAGCACATGTGGATCTAATAAATAGAGCATAAGAGAGCAGAAATAACTCTTACCAATGCCTTTAATCACAACAAACAAATATCCAGAGCAGCAGCCACGGTCAAGCCATAGATCAATGCCACAAATGAAGCACTCTAAATGGAAGGGAAGGCCCTATCATGTGCACCTTTAAGGGCAATCAGAAAAGCGCAAAATGGCGCCAAAATCAGCCCCAGCTGTATGAAAACAGGGAGGGGACTACCAATTCCCACCCAGGTAACTAGTAGACAGCTGTCTCGCATTGCCCCCCACCGTCATGAGCCATCGCCGAGCCCGGTCGGAAGGGCGTCATCGGCGGAAATGTGGCAATGTCTTATCCGGAACCGAAAAAACGTCAGCCACCATTTGGAAAAGAGCAGCATATACAGAACATGATGTTTCCGACACGTGAAGCAGGCAGGACACCAAGGACTGCCACCCTGTCTGCAAGGAGGAGGGAGACCACCACAAAGGCATCCTTACAACCGCCAGTGAGCCCCCCCTGGTGGAACAAGAGGGGGCTACACGTGGCGGGTTCCCGGGAATGCTGAACAGCAATAGAATTGGCTGAGGATGTACATGCTTCACCAGGTGGAAAAGTGCAGGCAAAAGGGGCAATAACCAAAAATACATATTTAAGAGGAACCTCCAAACATTTACAATTATGTACAATAATAAAACATGAAGTCAATACAACAATGCAATATAATGTGTGACTGTAAAACAGCAAAAAGAGGGCCAAGAAAAGGCCAGAGAGGAAACTGAAGTGTCTGAGGAACCAGTCAAATAAAGAAGAGACAAAAAGTCACGCATAAAAAGAAAAAAAAAGGGCACAATAAGCAATCTTAAGTTTTTTGATATGTATCACATGAGGCGTTCTTACCTTCCTTATGAAAAACTCTCCAAAAAGGGTCTATAAATTAATATTTAGTTAAATCCAGGGGGTTTGGTGGTCCCCAATTTATGTATCCAACGAGTTTCCTTTTGAAGCAGAAGTTTTTTCCAATCTCCTGATCCAAGGCCGGAATGCAGAAAGTGCTCCCCTTGCGGCTGAGTGCAATATACCCCTGAGGATGGAACAGGAGGTGTAGTGCCCAAAGAGGCACTGGTTGCCAACAGGGTCAGTGGAGTAGACTGGTGGTTACCTGAAGGATGCTGGGCAGAAGTCTTCTGCGAGTCTTCAGATGGACTAGACAACTAGTGCAGCCAGGAAACAGGTGAAGAAGCAAGCTGAGGGTCAAACACAGTTAATCAGTCCGGTAACACAGGCAGGTAGCGATAACAGGAATTTTAGCCAAGGTCACAACAGAAAGGCAGGCAGAAGGCAATGACAGAGTCCGTTAAACAAGCCAAGGTCATGTACTAGAGGGCAGGCAGATAGGTAACAAGTTCATAGGCCAAGCCGAGGTCATACACTGTAGAGCCAAACTGGAGCAAGGTAGGTGAGACAAGCCAAGGAGAGGAGCCAGAGGAGGAGAGCGGACAGGTCAGGAACAAGCCGAGTCACAACAGGAAATCCAAGGTAGGTTAGCAGATGCTCAGGACATGGGAAGGCTGACGACAATCCAGCAACTTGATGGGCTGAGCAGAGATCTTATATAGGCCAGCATCTATGGTGTCATACATGCGCCATTGCGTGTTCGCGAACATATGCCACGGCAAGCCTGCGTACGACCATTCGCCAATCTTCTGCCAGTGCGCTAGACATGGGAATGCGCCTGATGCACCCATCACGAGTACTGGCGGAAATGCCTGTCTCACAATGGCCATTTCTCTGACAGTGAGAATCCAGGCCCCAGAAGAGGAGAGGAGGAACGTGGTAATTATGTACCTTAACCATGTGTCTGCCAATGGCTGAATAGCCATTGGCATCCTTTCTTTCCTAACACATTACCCAGTCCATAACAGTATTGATATCCAGCATGGTATTTTCCCCATTGAGATCTGATGTGTTTTCCAGGTGTTCCTTTAATTTTTTTGAGCAGTATATGGATATATATATATATACACACACTATATTACCAAAAAGTATTGGGACGCCTGCCTTTACACATGAACTTTAATGGCATCCCAGTCTGAGTCATATAGGGTTCAATATTTAGTTGGCCCACCCTTTGCAGCTACAACAGCTTCAACTCTGGGAAGGCTGTCCACAAGGTTTAGGAGTGTGTCTGTGTGAATGTTTGACCATTCTTCCAGAACTGCATTTGTAAAGTCAGGCACTGATGTTGGGCGAGAAGGCCTGGCTTGCAGTCTCTGCTCTAATTCATCCTAAAGGCGTTCTGTCGTGTTGAGGCCAGTCAAGTTCCTCCACCCCAAACTCACTCATCCATGTCTTTATGGACCTTGCTTTGTGATCACATAATCTCTGCTCAGCTGCATAAGTGGCTTACTGAGGTGGGGGTGGAGAAACAACAGCCACTGATCTTTCCAGCAAATGGCTGTGTTGGGGGGGGGTGTCAGCAGAAGTCTTGGCCATTGGAGGATAGGCAGGCTGTTCTCCCAGCACATCCAGAAAACTGACCACGCTGGGACGGAAGTGCCTACCGTGGTCAGTTTGAAATAGGAAAGCAGGGGGACTGGCCGGATCACCAGATATTTTACGTGAAGGAAGAAATACAATATATTTTACGTGAAGGAAGAAATACAAAGATAAATGTTGAGGTAACATATTCTTTGACGCTAGGTTCACACCTATGTGTATGGCTGTGTGTATGGAAATCGCATCTGCTCCCTCACTCGCAACCACCTGCAGCCAAATCTTGCTGCTCTTAGGAGACACATGGGGCTGCTATGGCACCCTCACGCATCTCAGCATACAGCTCATTTTCGGGTGTGGGAACCACAGGGAAATTGCATGGTAAAAAACACCATGCAATTTCCCTGCAGGAGCATTTTTGCAAAAGGTGCATTCACCTTTCTTTTGTGGAAATGCAGGCACAACAGCCTATTCATTTGAATGGGCTGCCGTGCCCACACAAAACGCAGAAGTGTGAGCCTAGGGTTACACTTGTCAGGATCTTCACGGCTGTCTCTAAGTCTTTACTTTGTAAATCTTTTCTTCTAAATGGTGATTTCTTTATCACTACTAATACATTTCCCCAATAAGGACACATTTATCAATAAAAAATATGTCAAAGGCTCCAACCCTTCCCTACAAAGGTAAAAATGTTGTCAGGAGTTACATTGTAAGCACATCAGCTCCTTGTCTAAATGATTGAAATTTTCTTACCCTATATTAGCATTTCTTGTAGATATTATAATGTTTATTGTCATAGGTTACCTGCTTTTTGAGTAGAAAATGTTTGAATAGCTCTATGTGTGAAGATAGGTACCCAGAAACATTGACATTAAATAATGGTTTTATATTAGGTACATTAAACTATTTTTCCCTAAAATCTAATCATATTTAGTAGTATTGCTATTATCTCAAATGCAAATTAAATTACATTTTCAGAGTTATTGATTGTTATATTCTGTTCTTGTCTGGCAGGCTGATTTGCAATCACACAGTCAGGGAGCACACTTGCATCAATTGCTCAGAGACACCCTTTGTTAGTAAATGGATTTGGCTAAGCTTCTGCTTCTTTTACACAATGCATCAGGGAAGAAGCTGGAGATAGCAAATAACTGTTTAGGATATGAAAGAATAAAAGAAACACAAAGCCAGAGGGCAGCAATCATATGCAAGAGGTAACCACTTCCATTTTAGAGAGAAGTTTGTATGGAAATGTATGTTATCCCCTTTGGCTGTCTTGTTGGGGACTGTACTGCTGTACACATGCATGACTCTGAGAAGGTATCAAACTTTTTGTATATTTATATGTTTTATAACTTGGCAGTTTTCACATCACACACAATATTTTGTTTCACACATAAAAGTCTTTATTGTTTTTGAGAGAAAATAACCACCAAAGTACAAATAATCCACTGTTATCAGTTATAAGTATGAATGCATGATCGTTAGTTCCATTAGGGATATGCATTTTTCTTTACAACTGAGGGTGCCAAAAAGGTGTAATTTATATTGGGTGAAAATAGATAATTAAGTCCTACAATGTAAAGTAAATTTGTCGCAAACCTGGACAGTTCAGATTGAAGTAGAAACTGCAAAGCACATGTCAGAAAGTAGTTCCAGAGATGCATGAAGCTAAAGATAAATGCACCCACTTCCGCTCAGATCACCTAGTTCTCCTTCCCCCTGCCTCCCCATACTAAAAGACTGACAGAGTCCACAGAGTAGTTCCTTAAAGCACTCTATGCTTAAGGCCCCTTTCACACAGGGAGACCATTCAGATCTGCCTGTCAGTTTTTTTGGCGGATCTGAACGGACGCCCCATGCATCTCTATGGGGCATCGTATGTCAGGGGAGACATGTCCGCTGACATCCAATCCGATCCAATCCGTCAAAACCAGACGGATGGAAACCCTATTTTCCATCCGTCTGGCGGATCGGATCAGATCGGATGAGAACGGACAGATGTTCCCATCTGATTCCCCCATAGAGATGCATGGGGACCTGACAGCTGTGTCTCAGCACACAGCGCGGAGACACAGCTGTCATTCGATTCCCCCGCTGAGAAAAACGTAGTCCACCTGACGGACTCCGTGTGTGAAACGGGCCTTACAGTCTTGACTCATGGCAGGATAGGCTCAGGTTTTATTTAGCCATACTACTTTAAGCCCTGCCCACTTTTACTGCAATATGGCCACACCCACAGTTCACAGTGGCACATCATTCTCCTTCTCATGTTGCCCAAGGTATTTTGTCTTTATATGGTTAATGTCTGCCTCTTGTTCCAAAAGTCTGCGACCAATTGTTTCAGGGCATGTTAAAAATGAGGGCAGCATACAACAGCTACAAAGGAGAGTTTGGTTTTGTGGGGGCAGTTAACAGTGAGCATATTCAGTAGGGTGTCCCCAGTTTTTATTTTGAAAATTTGGTAACCTTACTGTGATGTAAACTTGCAAAGTGACTTCTCACTCCCACAATTCTGCTCCTTTATGCCAAAAACCACCGCAGACTGCCAAAATACTCGAAGAATTCCATGCATTTCTTTTCTGCCTCCCAGATAAAGTCCCAAAAGCAACCTCATCTTTGCACATGACCGTATCCTCTCTTTCACTTTCTCACTTTCCTGAATTCCTGTATCCAGAACTTTTCATCAGCCTCTCCTCTTTTCTGGATTTATCTCCTATTTGCAGCTCTGCACGCTCCAACCCTTAAGACATAACTTCTGGAAAAATATCTACTTTTATAGGGCTTTAATGGAAATTCTGATACTGTATATTTATAGAAAACAATATTGAAAAAGAAAAATATATCTTACACTTGTGTAGCTAACTGTATAACAAATAAATGCTATTACAAAGAAAGTGTAAAGGCACACAGACACAGGTTTAAAAACAAAGGTATACCTAATGAAACCCAAGATACTCCCAAAATGATCTTCAAAACACATATCCTACAGTATAAATTAATGAATCAAAAAACTTGTATCAAATATACAGATAAGGATGTAATAATCATATAACAACAGTGGCGGTACTCTCAAGGCCCGTACACACGTACCGATCGTCGTCATACAAACGTCGGCGGACGAAAGATCTGCGGATTGTACGCGTGTTAGTATGGTGCCTCCGACAGCTGTCTGCGCACAATCCGCGGACAAAAGTCTTTCTTGCAAACATGAAAATTTTTGTCTGCGGACACCAGAACGGACGATTGTTCGCCTGTCAGTACAGAATTCGGCCGACAGACCGCAGATTTGCAAGACTGGGCATGCTCAGAAAATTAAAAACACAGGGAAAGTTAACCATTACATGACATCACTTCTGCAGTCAGCTGAAGTCTGCAGACAAAATTCTTGTGCTGTCCTTGTGCTGTCTTTGCACTTTTCAACAGACACCGACATCCCGGGGAGAAAAGACGAACATTTGTATGCCGACGATCGGTACGTGTGTACGGGGCTTTAGAATAGCAGAAGTTCATTAAAAAGCTCTGAGTAAAATGGTCAATCCTACAATCATTAGGACACCTGTAGAATAGCCGATCAACAATATGCTAAATCATCCACTTCTTCCACAAATTAGAGTAGGATATCATCCAGATTGAATTCTAAGAGGGCTCAGTAAAAGCATTCCTCTGTTGCTGACAATGAAGTACTTCAAAAGGTTGGAACCAGCACATCAAGGTGACATAGCCCATCTATGAATGCTGTAATGTTGTTATTCAAAAAATTTGAATGCTTCGGATATGTTAAAAGTCTCAAGATGGATTTAAAGGAGTTGTAAAGTCAGAAGGTTTTTTATCTTAATGCATTCTATGTATTAGGATAAAAAACCTTCTGTGAGCCGGAAAGGGGGGTCGAGACCAAGTTTCTTCCCCCCTTCTTCTTTTTTTTCTCTTTCTCTCCCATACCCCTAAAACTTTGCCCCCCTCTACTGTTCCCTTCTCCCCCTTTTTATACGTTACACACAGAGTTGATACAAGGCACCTGGCTTAGAATGACCTTTGGGCAAGCCGGGGACCTCACTGTACTAAGACTTACCTGCTTTGTTATATTTTCTGTTCACTCACATGTAACGAGCATGTTCTGTTGATTCTTTCTGCTATGATGACTAACACTTTTGATCCGTATGGATCATTTAAACTGTAAACTGTTATTTTATTCATAAAAAAACATTTATGGAAAAAAAAAAAACCTTCTGTGTGTAGCAGCCTTCAGAGAACCCCCTAATACTTACCTGAGTTCCATCTCTCTCCAACGATGTCCAAGAGTCCCTTGGTCATCCGGGACTCTCCCTCCTGATTGGCTAAGACACAGTCAAGGCGCCATTGGCTCCTGAGGATGTCAATCAAAGTCAATTAGCCAATCAGGAGTGAGGGGGTGGGGCTGAACAGCAGCTCCGTGTCTGAATGAACGCACAAGCTGCATCTCGGCTCGGGTGCCCTCATAGGAAGCTTTTTACTGTGGGGGCACTCGACAGGAGGGAGGGGCCAGGAGCAGCAATGAGGGACCCGAGAAGACTAGGATCCGGGCTGCTCTGTGCAAAACCAACTGCACAGAGGTGGTAATTATAACATCTTTGTTATTAAAAAAAAAAACAATCACTTAAACCTGTGATTTATTAAAGAAATAAATGTCCATATATACACTTTAACACGGGTCAACTAAACCTGTCGGACGTCAGTCTTTCTCCCATTATATCCAGTGGTGCTGCTCTCCATGTCATTTTATGATGGACGGACTCTTACTTTGACACCTGGTATGAAGCCCTTACGATTTTGAATTTCTGTTTGAGTGAAGGGTCTATTGTATATTTTCTTCTACTTTGGGCATCTGCTTAATGGGCTCCTAACTATTTGGGGTGACATCTAAGCCATGCATAAAAGGTCTCCTGGATCCTGTAGAAGTCTGCATGTAAACATTCATACACTATTAATGACAGGTAAATCCACCTGGAGACTGGATGATGATGATGCACCAACTATACTGCCATGCATACAAGTTGGGGCACGTTCACATGTGTGTTGATTATGAAGAAAGAAGAAATGCTCATTAATGCGTCTATAGCATTTATGATGTGTTTACGTATATATCTGCAAATGTAGGCAAACAAAACCCTCTGTTTTTATTGTGAAATATATATAAAAGTGCAGCGCTAAAAAATACATATATCGTGATCATATATATACAATGACAGAACAATCATAAAAAATCTGTATAAACTAAGTAGTTCATGAAAAAAAAAAAACAGTCCACATAATTTCAACAAAAAAATGTCCATATAGGCGTTAAAAAAAAAACACCAAAAATGACAGAAATCTTTCCCTTTGTTAGTAAACGCAATAACTTTTGCGCAAACCAATCAAAATACGCTTATTGCGATTTTTTTTACCAAACATATGTAGCATAAAACAAATTGGCCAAAAATTTTTAAAAAAATTGGTTTTTACATCTTTTTTGGGGGGAATTTCATATAAAAAAATGTTAAAAATATTGTTATTTTTTCAAAATAAACGCTCTTTTTTTGTTTATAGCGCAAAAAGTAAAAATCGCACAGGTGATCAAATACCACCAAAAGAAAGCTCTGTTTGTGGGAAAAAAAGGACGTAAATTTCGTTTGGGTACGGCGTCGCACGACCGCGCAATTGTCAGTTGAAGTCGCACAGCGCCGAATCGCAAAAAGTGGCCTGGACAGAAGACAGCAAAATCCTCCGGTGGTAAAGTGGTTAAAGAAGAGGTGGGCTCCCTCCAGGCAATCCTGCCCTCAATCTATCCACTGCTATGTGTGCTCAAACTTAGGACAGTTAGAACCGCAGTACACAGAGGAGCCAAATATTTTCCAATGTGTGCAAACAAAACCCTATGTTTTAAAGATGAATTGTTAGAAGGGTCAATTTTGTTTTGCAGGCTAGCTAGTAAGTGTGCTGGGAAATTGTTACGAAACCGAGGACCCTGCATTCACTATATCTGGTCTCCTACAGTACACAGAACATGGGAATGCAACTGTTTTAGTAAATATAAACTGCTAAATACCTTTTCTCATCAGCATTAAACAGCAGCATTGTGACTTCTATCAGTGTCTGGTTAAAGCTTGTAGGAGTAATTTTTATTCTCCTCTGACCTTTTGAACTGCATCACAACCGGACCCAGCTGGGCTGGACAGGGGCTCCTTCTAGACTCAGTCAAATTATCTGTAAAACACTTTCCAGGTCGAGAAAACCTGGCTTTATCTTTGTGCTTGTCGTTTATCTAAAGGCTCACTTTGTGAGTCGGCCATTTGGACTGGGCACTGGGAGCCCTCCTTATTTTTATTTTCATATATTAACATTTTATTCAAGTTTTCTATCAGCACATAAAAGACAGAAGTCAAATCGTTTACATAAGTTACCAATCTTATATACTGTAGCTTTTACAAATACATGTTTCAGTATTAATAACCCCTCCCCTCCCATCCTTCCCCCCCTACAAAAAAAAATGAAATCCTCTCCCATTTCATTCTCTACTAACAGCCCAGGCAGTTCTGCTCCCCAGGCTATCTAGGCCTCACCCACCCAACATCTTCAGGTAGACCTCCGTTTTTTAAAACTTCAGACATTCCCCCCATATGTCCAGATATTTTGCACAGGAGTCCTCCGCTGCATACATTGTTTCCTCCATGGTTCTCACCCAATCCACCCTTACAGCCCAGTCCCTCAAACTCAGGGCTTCTGGCAACTGCCAATATGTCGGTATTAGGCTTTTAGCTGCGTTCAGTAGATGGGGCACTAACAATTTCTTATATATCGTCACCTTTTTTTCTTTATTGTGAAACAGGCAACTCCAAGGTTCCACCTGAATACAGTCTTCTGTAACCCAGGATTAACCCAATAATCCCTTCCTAGAAAACTTGAATCTTTGTGCACTCCCACCACAAGTGCGCAAAGGTCCAAGGGGCTTCACTTCTCCTCCAACAGGTTGGGGATATCTCTGCAATGAACCTCTGTGCCCTCTGCGGGGTGATGTACCATCTAATAAAAAGCTTGTAACACATCTCTGTTGTCCTTAAATCAACTGATGAGTAACAAGCTAATTTCAACACTTTCTTTCTCTTTTCCTCATCTCGAAGGGATCCCAGCTCCTGTTCCCATTTCCCTAGGCTAAGGCGGATATACAGACTCTTTTTCTCTTAATAGAAGCTAATAGACTTTAGATATCCTATGTTTAATACATGCAGGAGAACTGAACAGTTTCTCTATTGGTCTCATGTTATCCCTTCTCCGCAGAGGCTGCCGTAGAGAGAGTGCACAAAAAGGCTGTAATTGTGTATATCTCCATTTATCAAGTGGCATTTTCCCCCATTTTTGTGTTAATTAAAAAAAGTGCAGTCTGTTTCCTACTATTACATCTTTTAACTGTATCACCTCATTTTTTGCCCATCTAACAAAATACATATTATCCACTTTCTCTGGCTTAAAATAACTTGAAAATAATGAAATAAAAGGTGCATTCTATTCCCAGTGAAAGAATCCACATGTACTGTCCCAAATTCTTAATGTGTTCCTAGTCAATATACTGTACTTGTATTATTCACCAAATCTCAATATGCTCGTGGCACCCAAACCAGCTTTCTTAGATATTCCTCACTTTGTGCACACTCAATGTCCACCCAGCTCCTACCTTCCTTATTGTGTATCCAGTCTGCTATTTGTGCTATAGAAATTGCCTGATAATATTTTTTAACATCAGGCTCAGCTACCCCTCCTGACCCTTTTCCCTTTGTTAAAACTGCATAGGCGATTCTTGGGCGTTTGTACCCCCATATATATTTTAATACCATTGCCCTTAGCTTCCCAAAATACACCTGAGAAAGGGAAATTTGAACCATTTGGTATATGTATATGAGCTTAGGGAAGATGTTCATCTTTACTGCATTTATTCTACCCAACCATGAAAGTGGTCTATGTTTTAGGGAGTTCAACTGCTTCTTCATCCTATTTAACATTGAAATGTAATTAGCCTCATACAGAGTCAATGAGGATGCAGCTAAATTATTGCCAAGGTATCCTAGTTCCTCACTGCAGCATACAAAGGTGAATTCAGGCTGAATTGCCTGTTGCTCTCTCTTTGATATTGTAATATTCAAGATCTCAGAATTGGCTATGTTACCCTTAAAATTTCATAGCTTCCCATATCTCCCTAATTCCTCTAGTACTATCAGAAGCATTACCTGGGATTAGAGATAAAGAATAGTAAATCATCTGCATATGCAGCCGCTTTGTACTTTTTACCTCCCACTTTCACCCCTCTAATGTCCGGAATTTTAAGAATTGCCGCCAATAGGGGTTCTAGAGCTAGGACAAACAGCATTTGAGAGAGGGGGAATCCTTGTCTAGCCCCGTTATATAATTCAAAGGGGGAGAACCAACTTGCCATTTACTCTTTTTCTTGCCGTTGGATGGTAATAGAAGGCGGAGATCCATCTGATCATCCTTTCTCCAATGCCTAGGTATCTCAGAGTTTCAAACATGAAGCCCCAATCAATCCTGTCACAGGCCTTTTCGGAATCTATAGACAGTAATATGGCTGGAATACCCTACTTTTTTACTTTGTGGATCGGGAGTGATTTAAGGCAATTATCCCTCTTCTCCGGACCACACACAAAGTCCACCTGTTAATTGCAAATCCATTTTGGCAATAAAGGTTTTAATCTTTTTACTATTATTTTAGCGAAGATTTTTATATCTGTGTTTAAAAGAGAAATTGGTCTGTAACTCGTTGGTGTCGTAGGGTCTTTCCCTTCCTTCAAAATCATAGTTGTGTAGGCAAGCAAAGACTCTTCTCTTAAATTCTCCCCTCCCCCCACTGTGTTAAAATATTCAGGGGACTAGGATTTTTTTAAACCTTTTATAGTACAAGATCCGGTCCCTCGGCCACTTGACCTCTTCATATGTGATCGGGGTCTCCAAATGCTCTAACTCCTCTTTAGGTAGCCTTGGGATTGGGAAATCACGCTCCTGCAGGTATTTCCTCACAGCCAAATCTTCCTTACCTCTACACCTGTTTTTCTTCTTCTGTCTAACATTGTATAGCTGACTATAGTATGAGTGAAACACCTGAGCAATATATGGGAACAAATGTACCATTTCTCTATTTTCCTTTTTAATTTTGGGGATATGAGATGCATTCTTTTTCTCCCTCACAGCTTTTGCTAACCACTTCCCAGATTTATTTCCCCACTGATATATTTCTTTCATGACTATGTAAAATGCAGTTTATGTCTCTTGTTCCATGAGTGCTGCTAATTCCCCTCTCTTCTCAATTAGCTCTCGCTTCTCTGGGATACCTTTGGGTCTAGTCTGTTTTTCCAATGTGTGCAACTCCCTGAGTAGCTGGTTCTTCCTTTCCTTCTTTTCCTTTTTCCTTTGGGTACCGATGCCTATTAAAATCCCCCTTATACTGTAGATGCCTTATGTGATTCCCACAGGGTAGTTCGTAAGATCTTTGATGTGTCATTGATAGCGAAGAAGCTCTACAGCTCCTTCTCTACTCTCTTGACTATCTTAGGATCCTGAATGAGAGCATCATTCAGTTTCCAACATGCCCTTCCTCTAGGTGTTGCTAAACATAGGTCAAACTGCACCTTCGCCGGGACATGGTCCGAAAGTGTAATAGGCTTAATTATTGCATCTTTCAGGGAGGCTAGAAGTTGATGTTCTATTAAAATTTAATCAATACTTGAATAGGACCCATGTACTGTGGAGTAGCAGGTGTACTCTCTAAGTTCTGGGTGTTTAACCCTCCAAGCATCCACTAATTGATACTTTCTCAATAGTCTCCTAGTTTCCTTCTGTCCTTGTAGTGGGAGGCAGGAAGTCCCAGTCGAAGAATCCAAACACGGGTCCAATCCCATATTTAAATCTCCCACTGCAATGAGCCTCCCCTCTTTGAATGTCATTAATCTTTTCAGGGTTTTCCTCAAAAACTTATTTGGATCTTATTTGGAGTAAATATTTGCAAGGGTACACTCCATGTCAAATAATCTTCCCTTAATAAACCAATACCTCCCCTCGGGGTCTGCTAACTGCTCCTATATAGTGAGCACAGTGCTCCTATCGAAACCAATTGCCGCTCCCCATGAATGGCTCAAGGTCGACTCACCGTAAAACCACGAAGGAAAAAAACGGGAGGCCAATTTAATCCCCGAGGTATGTGTAATGTGTTATTCTTGTAAGCAGGCTACTCCAGCTTTGTAATGATGACATTCTTTAGTTACCTTGTGCCTTTTGCTGGGTGTTTTTAGGCCTCTAACATTATATGAGACTAAATTTACCAGAGCCTTGGACAGCCAATGGAGCAGTTAGCACCTCTTTCCCCATGAACAGATCTGAAAAAGAGAGAAGAGAAAGAGGGGGAGAGAAACAAAAAACTCCCATCACCCTTCCCAAAGAGGTTCTCCCCTTGGAGGGTTGGACAATTGTCCACATCTTATTCAATGTACGGATCTGGTGTCACACTATCATGTGCCGCCTCCTGTCCATACCTTTCCAGGGGGCAGCCTCCCTGACGCTCTGGTCCATATCCACCCATAGGGTAAGGAGAGGGGGTGGGGGGGAAGAAGGAGAAGAAAAACATTAAACAACCTAACCACAGTCTTAACACAGGATGAACCTATGCTCCCTCCTCCCGCTCCCCCTCCTCTCCTGCCCAACTACTCTCCCCTCCTGGCTCCCTATCCCCCCCCCCCCCCACTGCTCATACCTCAACACCACTAGTAAACCCACAATCTCTTCCCATCCCGGCAGGGGTGGGGCTGGTATATTCAGGTTGCTACAGAATTCACTCAAGTCTTCTGGGAATCTCAAGACCACTGAACGGCCATCTTTTCTCCCCTTAAGACCGGCCGGGAAGCCCCACTGATATGGGATATTGGAGGTCCGCAATTGATTCGTAAGAGGTTTAAGGAGTCTCCTTGCCAGAGTCTCTAACAAATCAGAATATAGTTGTAAGTTTGCTCCTTCAAGAGTAATCCCGCAGGAGTTTCGGGCCTTTTGCTTAACTATCGACTTTTTTTCTACATAATGAAACCTCACAATCACATCTCTTGGGACACCTCCAGCCTGGCTTCGATATCCTCCCACCCTGTGCACTCTATCGATTTTTAAAGTTTCAGGGGGCTCTTTTCCCAACAGGGGTTTAAAAAGGGACCATACTACTGTTATCAGATCCTCCTTCCCCTGTTGCTCTTGCAGGCATTTATTCGCACATCTTTCCTACGGCTTTGATTCTCCTGGTCTTCCAGCTTATACAATAAGGACCCGTTAGTTTTCTGCAACAATTTCATCTGTTTGCATAAATCTTCCATTAGTCGGTCATGGCCATCATGTCTCCCCTCCATTTCCTCCACCCTGCCAAAAACTCGTCCATTAATTGCCCTGACTGCTGCTATGTCTAATTTTAAAGACATTTCTAATTTGGACAAAAGCCCCGCGAGAGCTTCTTTAATAAGTGGAAACCTGTCCAGGTTTCCTGGGTACTTAAGGCCTTGCCTCTAACCATGAGTCCATGTGTTGCATACTACACTTGGACTACAACATATCTGATTTTTGACATAGGGAAGGGGAAGGGACAGCCCCATGTCCTGCTCTACTGAAGGGAAGGGAGTTGGGGCAGTCCTGTGTTCTGCTGTACAGGTTGACCCCAAAAAGCTCTTCGCTAACAGATCAGGACATGCTCTTTTAGTGGTGCTCTCTGTAGTCTGGAATCATGCTGCCCTCTGATTTTAGAGTCTCTTCCCTCATTGGAGTCCTCTATGGCTGTTTCCTCTGCCTTTCAGCTGAAGTTTTTACCATGGTTAATGCCCCAAATTACCCAGTTGTTTTCAGCCTCTGATAGCAGAGGCCTATAGCATACTACTATGTCCTCTGCAGCAGATTCTATATCCGATTTGTCTTTGGCATTAGCAGCCTTTGAGCCAACAGCTGTAGAGACTTTGATTCTGAGTCACTCAAATCTTTGATGATATTAATACACCAGAGGAATTGCAGCCCACTGCTTTAGCTCTCAAGTCAAAGGAGACTGTTTTGGCTCCTATTGATACGGTACACACCACTTTGAAGCTTTAGGTTCAGCCTGTTGCTTCGACTAGTGCTGTTTTTACCATTGGGTCTAATAGAACCACTTAGACTGCAAAGACCTTTCCTTTGTACCCACTCCTCCAACGCACACCTTGTACAAAGGTTAGAATAACCCCGATGGGCTGTTTGCTTCCCTAAATGCTTGCTATCTCTGTACAGGGCCGGACTAGCCTATCAAGATAATGGGAAATTTTCCGGTAGGCCGGCAAGTCCCCCTGCCCTGGGGCTGCTTGAAGGGCAGTGGTACCCATAAAAAAATGACATGTCAACTGCGCATGCACCGTGACCGCTCTGGAAAGCCCGTATATGCTCGGCTATTCTCGGGCAGACGGCGCATGCGCAGTGATGTGCTGGCGTCGGGTGGCGCCATTTTTAAATGTAAGGCGCCTCACAGATCGGTTAGTTTATTGCATTGAAGGGGGCACAGCACAGTGTTTATTGCATTGAAGGGGGCACAGCACAGTGTTTATTGCATTGAAGGGGGCATGCACGCTGAACTCTGCATTGTTGGGGCACAGCACAGTGTTCATTGCATTGAAGGGGGCATAGCACAGTGTTCATTGCATTGAAGGGGGCACAGAACAGTGTTTATTGCATTGAAGGGGGCACAGCACAGTGTTTATTGCATTGAAGGGGGCACAGCACAGTGTTTATTGCATTGAAGGGGACACAGCACAGTGTTTATTGCATTGAAGGGGGCATGCACGCTGAACTCTGCATTGTTGGGGCACAGCACAGTGTTCATTGCATTGAAGGGGGCATAGCACAGTGTTCATTGCATTGAAGGGGGCACAGAACAGTGTTTATTGCATTGAAGGGGGCACAGCACAGTGTTTATTGCATTGAAGGGGGCACAGCACATTGTTCATTGCATTGAAGGGAGCACAGCACAGTTGCATTGAAGGGGGCATGCACGCTGAACTCTGCATTGTGGGGGCACAGCACAGTGTTTATTGCATTGAAGGGGGCATAGCACAGTGTTCATTGCATTGAAGGGGGCATAGCACAGTGTTCATTGCATTGAAGGGGGCACAGCACAATGTTCATTGCATTGAAGGGGGCACGCACGCTGAACTCTGCATTGAAGGGGGCATGTACACTGGTCTCTGCATTGAAAGGGGGCATGTACGCTGGTCACTGCATTGAAAGGGGGCATATACCATCTCCTGTACCATGACCTGTGACATGCCTATACCATATCTGTGCCATGCCTATACCATCACCTGTGCCATGCCTGTACCATCACCTATGCCATGCCTATACCATCACCTGTGCCATGCCTGTACCATGACTTCAAAGTCACGCAATTTTTTACTGCATTTTTTGACGCGAAGCAATACCTATTACATTTTTCTTTTTGCGCCCCCCCAAAAATTTTGAGCACCAGCCGCCACTGGCTCTGGTAGCCCTTTACATCCTCTTGGATATCTGCAATGCCAATATTTACTTCGGTAACCATTAGAATTGCATGTTTTGTCTAATGCCAGCCTTATGTAAGGCTAGTCACATGGTGCGCATATACCACCATTTATCTTAAGAGTTTCTTTGAAAGTATAGATGCAATCTTGCACCAGCATCACAGAGTGTTTTCTGTATGAACTCAGCATGTGATAGGAGCTGTGCTGTCAACAAGAGCTTGCAGAGCTAATGATCTATCTGTTACTGCAGGTAGATTTAAGGAATGTTTGGTATGTGGAATTTTAGTAATTCCACTCCAGGTTATTAAATATGCAGTTATCTTTTTTATATATTTGCAGAAGTGATTTATTCTCAGCATTAGAAAATAACAACGATATCTTAAGTGTGAATTCAACTTATGGCATAATTAAATATATATACAGCGAGTAAAAGAAGTATTGAATACGTCGCCATTTTTCTAGGTAAATATGTTTCTAAAGGTGCCTTTGACATGACATTTTCACCACATGTCAGTAACAACCCATGCAATCCATACATATAAAGAAACCAAAACAAATAAGTTCAGAAATTAAGGTATGTGTGATAAAATGGAATGACACAGGGAAAAAGTATTGAACACATGAAGAAAGGGAGGTGCAAAAAGGCATGGAAAGCCAAGACACCCGCTGAAATCTATCAGTAATTAGATAGCAATCCTTCCTCTTGTCAGTGCAAATTATTATCAGCGGGTTCAGTCTCAACTGATGGCCTATAAAAAGGTGTCTCTTTACCAGGGTGTCACACAAGAAACATCTCATGATGGGTAAAATCAAAAAGCTCTTTCAAGACCTTCGCAAACCTATTGTTGCAAAACATTTCAAAGAAAGAAAATAAAGCACTCATGCAGCCCCAGACAATGACACTCCCACCACCATGCTTGACTGTAGGCAAGACACACTTGTTTTTGTACTCTTCACCTGGTTGTGGCCACACACGCTTGACACCATCTAAACCAAATACGTTTATCTTGGTCTCGTCAGACCACAGAACATGGTTCCAGTAATCCATGTCCTTAGTATGCTTGTCTTCAGCAAACTGTTTGTGGGCTTTCTTGTGCATCATCGTTAGAAGAGGCTTTCTTCTGGGACGACAGCCATTCAGACCAATTTGATGTAGTGTGTGGCGTATGGTCTGAGCACTGACAGGCTGGCCCCCCACCCCTTCAACCTGTGCAGCAATGCTGGCAGCACTCATATGTCTATTTCCCAAAGACAACCTCTGGATATGATGCTGAGCACGTGCACTCAACCTCTATGGTCAACCATGGTGAGGCTTGTTCTGAGTGGAACCTGTCCTGTTAAACCGCTGTATGGTCTTGGCCACCATCCTGAAGCTCAGTTTCAGGGTCTTGGCAATCTTCATATAGTCTAGGCCCTCTTTATGTAGAGCAGCAAATCTTTTTTTCAGATCCTCAGAGAGTTCTTTACCATGAGGTGCCATGTTGAACTTCCAGTGACCATTATGAGAGAATGAGAGCGATAACACCAAATTTAACACACCTGCTCCTCATTCACACCTGAGACCGTGTAACACTAACGAGTCACATGACACCGGGGAGAGAAAATGGCTAATTGGGCCAAATGTGGACATTTTTACTTAGGGGTGTACTCACTTTTGTTGCCAGCAGTTTAGACATTAATGGCTGTGTGTTGAGTTATTTGAGGGGACAGCAAATGAACTATCTTGACATTTCAGGGCCTCTGAAACTGTGATAGGTAGTGAGGAAGTAAAATAAGCAATTTGCGCCCTTAGAAAACCTGAAGGTGGTGATTGGTTTTCGGGGTCCCGTACACAGCTAGGCTCCCAAAAAGTCTTACACATGTGCTATCCCTGTACTCAGGAGAAGCAGCAGAATGTATTTTGGGGTGTCATTCCACATATATCCATAGCATGTGTGAGCAATATATCATCTAGTGACAACTTTGTGTAAAAAAAAAAAAAAATTAATTCTCCCAAAACTTGTGGCAAAATATAAAATATTCCATGGACTCAACATACCTTTCAGCAAATAGCTTGGGGTGTCTACTTTCCAAAAAGGGGTCATTTGGGGGTGTTTGAACTGTCCTGGCATTTTATGCTTAAAGCGGTTGCATCCTCACTGAAAAAAAAACAAAAAAAAAAAAACCCTGCAGGACAAAGGCATAATGAGCTAGTATGCATCGCATACTAGCTCATTATGAAATACTTACCTTAAAATGAAGCCCCGACGCGGTCACCCAGACACCGCTGAGGGAGCTGTCATGTTCCCTCGTCGTCTCTTCCTGGTTCGGCGGCTCCGGTGCTGTGAGTGTCCGGAGCCGCGATGACATTACTTTCCGGCAAGGAGCCAGCAAAGAGCTCTGAAGGTCCTCCGGACCTGGTTCCAGCGGCTGCATGCAGGGCGAATATCTCCTAAACCTTGCAGGTTTAGGAGATATTAATTATACCTACAGGTAAGCCTTATTATAGGCTTACCTGTAGGTAAAAGGTAAAAAGCGACGATACTTCCGCTTTAATATTAGAGGCCTTTTCTGACACCTATTATTTACATGAAAATTTTTTTTTTTTTACTAGAAAATTACTTTGAACCCCCAAACTTTATATATATATATATATATATATATATATATATATATATATGTTTTTTAAAGCAGAGGCCCTAAAGAACAAAATGGTGGGTGTTGCAATTTTTTTTGTCACACGGTATTTGCGCAGAGATTTTCCAAATGCAATTTTTTGCGAAGAAAATACACTTTTTTAAAATTGAATGCACAAATACACTATATATTGCCCTATATTGTTTGGTAAAATATAAAAGATGTTCTTATGCCGAATACATAGATACCAAACATGACATGCTTTAAAATTGCGCACGCCTGTGCATCTGCAAAAAACTACATTTTTAAAAGCCTTTACAGGTTACCGCTCTAGATTCACAGAGGAGGTCTATTGCAAGAATCCGTGCCCTCAATCTGACATTCGCGGCAATACCTCACATGCATGCTGCAATTGCTGTTTACATATGACACCAGACCGAAGCTTGCTTTCGCCTTTGCGCGCAAACATGGGGGGACAGGGGTGCTTGAATATTTTTTTTTTTTTTTGCTTTTTGATGTTATGTATTTTTTTTATCATTTTTATTGTTATCACAGGGAATTTAAATATCCCTTATGATAGCAATAAATATTGACAGGTACTCTTTTTTTAAAAAAATTGGGGTCTATAAAACTCTATATATCTCCTCTGCCCTTAAAGCATCTGACCACCCGAATATTGGTGTGATAAGATGCTTTCCCAATTTCCCAATGGCGCTGTCTATATCTGGCGAAACTGAAGTAATAAAATGCTCGTAGCGTCCGGTATCTTAGGCCGTCGAGATGATTGGAGCCATTCTGGTCTCTAATCAGCTCTATGGTCAGCTGACGGAACCACTGGCTGCAGTCTCGGGTTACCCGGTGGGACAGGAGAGCCCGAGGAAACCGCAGAAGGTGGGGGGAGGGGAGTCCCCTCCCACTGCTTGTAAAAGCAGTCTAGCGGCTAATTATCCGCTTGGATTGCTTTTACATGAAAGCTGACTGCTGGCTGTAAAAAACGATACCAAGATGTTGCCAAAATCTGCAAGCATCATCTTGGTATGACCACTTAAAGTCCAGCGATGTACCAGTACGTTGCTGGTCCTTGAGGGCATATATTGTAAAGTTCTTTTTTTTTTTATGTAGCCTGTGGGCTGAACCAAAAAACAGCCCCTAACAGATTCCTCCATTCACATCGATCGATGTGGATGAAGAAATCTCTGCCAGAAAGTGTGTGGTATGCCCACCATTAGACCTCTCAGCATCCACCTACTTCTAATGATGGGCATACATGCAATGTTCTTTTTTTTTTTTTTGGGCTGAAGGAAAAAAAAGAACATAGCAGATTCCTCCATTCACATCGATCAATGTGGATGAAGAAATCTCTGCCAAGAAAAGTATTAAAAAATATATGGAAAAGCATAGGGGAGATCCTCCCTCTGTGTCTACCCCATCCCCTTTGCTTCACCATATATGCTCTTTTTTTAACTGCGGTGGTAAAAACACCTCCTACAGCACTGCCATCATTGATTTACGTATATGCTGAGAGCAAACGCTGTTGCTGTCAGAATAAACAAATCAGTGTGGCAGATGATGGGCATACCTGCAAAGCAAACAATGGTTAAAAATAAAACACAGTAACAATAAAACATTACATTATAATAGCATATAGTACATTAGAATGTTGGTATCTGAAAAGCAAAATATGGTTAACAGTGAAAAACAGTAACAATAAAACATTACAGTAAAACAGTATATTGTAAAAGTAGAAAGAGTAGAAAAGAAGAGTAATTTTTCAAATTTTTATATTTTTTTGTAACTTTTTTTTTACACTTTTTTTGTAACTGTAAAACATTGCAGGTTAGGGTCTCTCAAAATGCGATCACCTTCTAACATCTTTTGAGAACCTGTGTAAAAGTGTGTCCTAGACTGTGCCGTGCTGTACCCTATATTAATACTCTACTAGTGTGTGGTAGGGACGCAAACAGTCCCCGATGCAGAGATCAGGTTGGCCAGGACAGGAGGGACAAAAATAGTGGGTGTCACGGCTATATCCACGTTTTCTACAGACACTACATCTTCTTTGGGGTGCTCTTTGGGTAGGAGTACTAGGGAAGACCTCCAGAAAATGCCTCTCATGCAGCCGAGTCACTACATCTGGATTGTGAATTTGGGCCACAGCACCTTCTGGATACAGAAGGGCTGGGATAATCTCCTGGAATTTCAGGAAGGATCCACTTTTTCCTGACACTTTGTAGAGCACATAAGCGTTCAGCAGAGCCAATTGGAATAGGTATACAGACATTTTTTTTGTACCAGCATCTGGCCTTACAGGCAATTAAGTATGGCACCATCATCTGGTCGTTAAAGTCTACCCCTCCCATGTAAAAGTTGTATTCATGGCCAGAGAGGGGCTTCTCAAAAACACCAGTCGCCGTTGCAATTTGGACTGTCGTATCTGCATGAATGGAGGACAGAACGAAAATAAATTCTGTGTGTCCCTCCACTTCACTGCAAGCAATTTATTACACTTCAAGCAGGCTCCCCCCCCCCCCCATCTAAGTTGTGAATCTACAAGCTGTTGGGGGAAGCTCCGGTGATTAAGTCGCACGGTGCCACATGTGTCAGTTCCAAATTCAAAAAGGCCAGAGTCAATAACGACAATTCAGATCATCCAAGGGAGCAGGCAAAAGAATAGTACAGAGGCAAGCCAGGGGTCAGTACAGGTGGCGTTCAGGCAGAGTCAGGTACAGATGAGGTCAGTAACAGAGGATCAACACAGGAACAGATGCTCAGGAGCTTAAAAGACCACATGGCACTGACACAGAGGACTAGTGCAGTTTAAATAGCTCGCCTGGTGCCAATGCACACTCGCGCACCCTTGTGCACGTGCAAGTACATCCATTACTCTGCCATGGGCAGGGGTTCTTAGGCTTACATGCCTGCATTTATGCAAACGTCTTTCCTAACCTTGGGCTTGCTGGGGACCTACTTTGACCGAATCCAGCTTGAGACCCACTCTCCATCCTACACAGGCTTTTTTTCTGGTCATATCCCCCTAAGGGATTGGTTTCTATATTGCTAGTGACTCTCAATGTTTGATTTTAGTATTGTATGTCAGTCTGTTGTTTTTTGAGTATACATGGTTGTCCATGTGTAGTTTTATCCTGTAATCATCAATAAAATGTATCTTGGTTTTATATAAATTGGTTTTGGGTCTGATCCTTCTACTCCCACTGGCCTGCAAAGCCCCATCTTTTTCTATCCTATTTTTTGTTGGTCTCTCATAGGGGTAAGGGCCTTAACTACACGGAAAAAATTTTGTACAGTCTTTCCTAACCGTCAGTCACAGGTGTGATCATATTTTCGTAGATATTACCTTCTGATTTTGTTATATTGGGTTACTGTCTTCTCATGCCTGTCTTTACCATTTGAGCCTCACTGAATTTTAAGATGGTAATATACATCAAGATGTTTTCATAAGAATGATAGGTAATTGATAGTCACAAAGCATTCTCTGACTGGATGAGGTGGAGAGGTGGGGTGGGGCAGTGATATCACACTTTCCATCTCATCTAATCAGAGAACGCTTTGCATTTATTGAAAAGATGCAAAGAATTTTCTGATTGGTGCCTGTGCCAACCTCCTGTGTACAGTAAACAGAAGTGCAGCCTCTAGGCAAGGGACCCAGAAGCAAGTAGAGATCACTGGAGTAGCTTAGTAGCAGTTTCAGCGATTTGCAGGTTCCAGGGGCATTAGTCATGTAAGGTATATACATTGGTCCAAGATGGACCATTGTAACTGTATAAAATACTCATGCCTGGAATTATTCTTTAAAGCAATCCACGTTTTTAACTTCTTTAAAGTTAGTTTTTGCCCCATGGTATACCCATAAACAGTGAAAAGATCTATAATCCAACAACCTAATAATATACCCCATTCCCTCAATAGTCTAGTCTATCGCTAGACTATTTGCAGTGTCAGATACCTATAAACAGACCTGGAACAAGCATCAGTTCAGAGGTGAAACTGCAACATTTAAAGTGACTTTGTCTAAAAAAGAGACCTTTTAGCAGCTCTGAGGTCTGCTATGGCCATTCTGAATGGGCAGAGATCCAGCACTTCCTTGCAGTGACTTAGATTGCCTTTTACCTCCTTCCTCACCCTTTCCTACTGGCTAAGGAGGCAGGTAATCTTAGTAACAAGCCAAAGAAAACACACAGTAGGGCTCAAACACCTAGTGCATTCCCCAAGATTTATTGATCAAAGAAACCAAAATGCCAAATCAATACTCACAAAGGACAGAAGTGACAGCAAATCTGCTGGTCAACCGGTCAACCAATGTGGCAATCTGTAATCAAACAATGCCAAAGTGGGTAGGTTGATGCGTTTCAGGGACACATTCCTTTTCCTCGATGCTCTGAGTTTTTCGCTTTTCTTAGTAATAGGCCAATATAATATATAAATAAAGTGCAACGCTAGAAAATATGAATAAAGTCCAGTGAAAAACTTATATGAATTAGGTGAAAATATAAAAATGGTAAGTCCCAGGTGAATGAAGCTGAACCATGACAACTTTATGTCATTTGATGGTTGATGTGCTAGCAGCTTTTCTACTTTATTTGTTAGCGCAGTTTGAATTTTATCTTTTTTTTTTTTTTCCAAACAAGTTTATGAATTTTATCTTTAAATAAGCCAATATAAATGTAAAAGTGTCAGAAATTTGTTCTTTCAGAAATGCTGTTATTTAGCTTTAGCCTATATGAATGAGAGTGGCTGGAGGCATACCCAGTACCTCTTTTTTTTTTTAAGTGAAAGTTTTTTAAGTAAGTCACTTTAAAGATGGACTTAGAGAAACTGTTACACCAACTGCAGGACATCAAAATCGAACTGGTTATGAAGCATCAATCTAACATCGGTACTGAAAGAGTTAGCACTGCATGTTCTCCTTTTTCCATTATATGACTTGTGTCAGGATCTGTCAATGCCAAGCAAAGACACAAAATCTAATCAGCTGCAATTAACATTTCATACATTTGTATGGGCTCTTTCTTTCATATGATGTGTATGAATTTGTTTTCAAGAAGCTGGCAGTAACACAAAGGAAGATGATTATTTTAAAACTGCTATAATTGTCTGTCAGTCAAATGACAGGTTATGTCAGTACCTGTCTTTCTCTGGTTTATCCTTGTAAGAAAGCACTGTGTTTATCATTATTGTTTTATTTATGTATGAGACATCAATAATTGATGGCTGCCTATCTCACTAGAAGTAGAAGTAATATAAAGTGAACCATTTGCAGCACACTTTCTCATACACATCCCTACTGGGGATATATTAGTTACAAAATATGAAAATATAATTGATTGAGGGTTACAGTTACAGGAAGTGGCAGAAACAATGTTTAAAGTGGAATGCAAGCCAAAATGTTTTTTTAGAGGAAGAGCTACAACCTCTGCCAAATTTTTATTATGTTCTGTGTTACCTTTGGGAAGATTTAACTAACTTCTTCCTTGATAGGGATGTCTATGAAGGTTCTCAGTTATCCAGATCGTTGTATAGCTTGTAGTAGTAAATCACATTCAACTGTACTTGTTCTGTAATGTTTTAAGACATTTTGCAACCAATCCAAGCTACTTCCTCAGTTCTAAGTGTCAAGAACATACCCTAGCACCCATACCCAAAACCACACCCTACATGTTGTCAGTGTGACGAAATGCATTGTGCCCTGATGACGTCAGTGTGTTGAAATGCATGGGGTGTGGTTCATGGGTGATCCTGGAGGAAGAGTGGTGAGCGGGCTGGCTGAATTAGAATTGGGATGTACACAGCCATCTGAATAAGCAGCAGCGCTGCTATGTATTAAAGAGATTTGCGGTTCCCTATATTCTTTCTTGTAAGTACAGTTTATATGTCTAAAAAAATGCTACAGTGAGCACTATGTCAGTTTTGTTTTTCTTGGAAGATTGGTAACCCAATACCACCTGAGCCACTGATGACTGCTGGATCAAATAAGTGGAGGATCTGTGGAGGAGAATGAGACTCCTATGAGCAGTCCAGCAAAGCAAGACAAGCCTGAAAGTGTTTTTTTTTTTTTTACCAGACTGCAATATGATCTTTGTTTTGGGGGTCATATTTAGAAAGAGAGAGTATGCCGAAAGGGGAATCACAGTGGAAGTCTTCTTGTCACACATTTCTTCACTGGAAATGGTGTTCATTGTGAATGTTTTTCATGGACTTACACTTGTTATTTTGCATTTAATTACTTATTTGCAGTTTGGTATTAATGACCCATTGGTTTATTAGCTCACGTGTGTATTTGATTGTATGATATTATTAGTATGTATTTATGAATTTAAGTTATTTTGTTTAAGGAGCGCAGCAAATATGTATACAAAATTTTGGGGTTGTTATTTTTAACTCTTTTTAACTATTTTTGCTTGCAGCTGAGGTTTTGTTAATTTGTGCACATAATTGGTTTTGCACACATTCTCATAAAGAAAACAGACTTCTGCAGGCTACATTCTGTCATCACAGGACAAATCAGTCCTGTCTCTGGACAGGCTGATTATGTTGACATCAAGGGACTAGCTTATCCTAGGCCTGGTGGCTCAGGAATATGGCTCTAGAGTCTGGGAACTTCTTTCTTACGATCCATTGGAAGTTTCTCACAATGGATGTCAGTCAGCTGGGCTGAGGGGGAGTCCTGGGCATCTTGTAGGTGTCCGGAAGTTTGGCTGTCTCATCAGCATTCAACCAACCCGTTGAAGGGTCATCTGAGCTAGATTCAATCAGACATCGCCATGGCAGTTGCCCATAAACCATCAGTGAGGAACCAGAAGTCTTGCTGTGATAATAGAAGTGGAGTGGATCTTGTCCTGGACAGATATTGAGCCTTCGTTCCAGCCTTGTCAGCCATGTTTCTTCCATCCATAGACAATCAGCAGGCAGATTTCCTCAGGCAGCAGAGCCAGGACCCTGAAAAACCTTTGGTATTGCCATATTGTCAGAATCCTATGTACTAAGGGCCTATTTGCCATCCTGTTGCTCAGTTGCTAGCTTTACCTACATGGCTGTGGAAGCTCATTTTTCCTCCCCTCTCTTTTCTGTTTCAGTGACCATCGGCTTCTCACTTTTTGATTAGGACATTTCAACAGCAGTTTCCATGTAGCTCCCCTGTCTTTTCCCAAATTACTTTATGGGTTATGAATCTGTTTCTTCCTGCACCTCAGAAACCACAATTGAACCCATTAAAGACATTTCTCTCTCTACCCTCAGCCACATGATGGTTTCCTTTGTTGTCATCATCTATTGGAAGCAAGTGTTTGAGCTGGTGGCCTTATCTAGCAAATAACCCTTTTGGGTCTTGCATAAGAAGGGGGTGTTAAGAACTTTCTACTTGCCTAATGTAGTTTTCTGCCTTTCACCTTAACCAGGACATTATTCTTCCATCTCTTTGTCCAACTCCAGTTCATCCATTGTCTGGATGTGGTTTAGGCTGTGTAAACCTATCTCTGTCACTGTTTCTGTAAAAAAAAAAAAAACTGATTCCATTTTTGTTATCCTGAATGGACCCCTGAAGGGTGCAGAAGGTTCTCGTTTGACCATCTCTAGGTGGCTTAGACCAGTGGTCCTCAACCCTGGCCTACAGGGCCCACTAACAGGCCAGATTTTAGGTATTACCTTGGGGAGATGCAGACTAGAGTACTGCAATCACTGAGCAGCAAATTAAATCACCTGGGATGTATTTCAGTTATCTTGCAAATCTGGCCTGTTAGTGGGCCCTGTAGGCCAGGGTTGAGGACCACTGGCTTAGACAGACCACCATTCAGGTTTATAGTCTCAGAGATCTGGTTCCACCCCTCACTGTTAAGGTGCACTCTACTAGATCTGTAAACCTCTTTTGCTTTTTGGCATTATGCAACTCTTTTCCAACTTGTCTTCTGTTCACATGTTCTCTAAGTTCTACCAAATAGACTTTGCAGCCTCATCTGATGCCTACTCCTCAGTTGAACTTCTTTTAGATGTCTAAAAGCTTAAAGACTCCTTGTATTTTTCAATGGACTTGAAAGAGAATAGAAATTTTTTACTCATCGTAAAACCTTTATCTGGGAGTCGATTGAGGAACACAGGTCCCAACATTCTGTGCTTATGACCATGTACTTGTTACTGCTTTGCTACAAAACTGAAGCATGCTGGTAGAGGAAAAAATAATACACCGTGCCGGGTAGTTCTTTTCTTTGCCAGTGTCCAATTCTCCTGTAGGTGGAAGTATAACCTAAAGGTTATAGGCTTCCCGTGTCCCTCGATGATCTCCAAGAACAGGATTTATGGCAAATAGAAAAATCGTATTTTTGGGTTTGGATAGAGTAGGGAAAGGCTAACCACCCTTTCACATTTTTATTGCTTCCTGTGCTCTGTTTTCTGTGGTGTTTAAAATGTTCATGTTTATATATGACACACAGATATTTAGGTTCTCCTTCTATAGCTGTCTCTAAGTCAGAGGATGTGCCATGCCTACCCCTAGGGTAGTTAGTCAGGTACTGTAGTTGGCTTCTGTTTTCTTGGCCTATAGCAGCCCCCTTTCCCATAAGTAAAGCATGCTTACCATTACTCAGTTGCCCCCAGGTCTTATACACAATGCTATAGTGCCTGGCTACCACACCAGGGCAGGCACAAATTAAGCACAACGATCAGGTGTTTGAACTGAGCACATTGAACAAGTACTTGCGGTTGGCAGACAGGCAGAGTAGTCAGTGACAGTCCAGAGGGCAGGCTAAGTTCTCTGGAGTTTGTCAAAAAGGGAATCCAAATTAGCAGGCGGGGCAGGGAGCAGGCGAAGGCAAAGGTCCAGATACAGGAATTGGGCAGACAAACAGGGACCTTGAAGCACATGCTTTAACCACTTTACCACCGGAGGATTTTGCTGTCTTCCGTCCAGGCCACTTTTTGCGATTCGGCGCTGTGCGACTTCAACTGACAATTGCGCGGTCGTGCGACGCCGTACCCAAACGAAATTTACGTCCTTTTTTTCCCACAAACAGAGCTTTCTTTTGGTGGTATTTGATCACCTGTGCGATTTTTACTTTTTGCGCTATAAACAAAAAAAGAGCGTTTATTTTGAAAAAATAACAATATTTTTAACATTCTTGTATATGAAATTCCCCCCAAAAAAAGATGTAAAAACCAATTTTTTTAAAAATTTTTGGCCAATTTGTTTTCTGCTACCTATGTTTGGTAAAAAAAATCGCAATAAGCGTATTTTGATTGGTTTGCGCAAAAGTTATTGCGTTTACTAACAAAGGGAAAGATTTCTGTCATTTTTGGTGTTTTTTTTTAACGCGTAATGGCGGCGATCTGCGATTTTTTTTGCGGGACTGCGACATTGCGGCGGACAGATCGGACCCTTGACTGACATTTTTGACACTTTTGGGGGTACCAGTGACATTACTGCAGTAATCAGTGCTATATATATGCACTGTTACTGTAAAAATGACACTGGCAGGGAAGGGGTTAATTTTATTGGAGAGGGAGGGGTTAATGTATGCCTGGTGCTTACTAACGTGTGGGGGGGGGGGGGGGTGACTGAGTGAGTCATGGACAGATCGGATGTCCAGCTATGCTGAACACTCCGATCTGTCACTCCCTGTCACTATGGAGATCCGCCCGCTTGTGTTTACACAGGCGGGCGGACCTCCACACTAGATCCCCGGCGATCGGGGCAGAGCAGCGGCGATCGCCGCTGCTCCTCCCCTGGCCCGACTCCCGCTGTGAATGAAAACAGCGGGAGCGAGCCTCCGGCGGCGCGCAAGCGCCGCCCAGAAGGGGGAGTGTCTGACAACGTAGTACTACGTCGTCAGACGATAACGAGCCACTCCGCCGCAGTAATAATACTGTGGGCGGTGGTAAAGCGGTTAAACACTATAACAAGCAAGATGCAGAAGACTGGCTTAAAACAGGTTTGATCTCCACCCAGAGACTGGCTAGATCAGTCACCTTTAAGATGGTCAGACAGGGAGAATGCAGCTCAGCCAAAACCAGGATGCTGCAATGACACCAGCAGCTGTCATGGAGCAGGAGCGTTACCTGCTCCTGACAGGATGAAATTAGAAAATCAATTATAGGGTAAGGCACCCCTAAAAGCATGCGTCGTTTTATTTATGACCTGTTTTTGTGCTGTACCACAAAGCACAGATATGGTTTTAAAATATATTTTTGTTCCATGGACTAACAGCTCATTGCAAAATGCTGCCTAGTTTGTATGTGTTTTAGACAATAGGTACTGAAGGAGATAGTGTTTGGGCAGCACAATGGATGGTACAGGGACAATCTCAGTGACCCAATAAGCAGGTGCACAAAAGCTTCAACAACAAACTGATATTTCTATGTAGGGGGTGTGTAAATCAGAAGAGTGACTGAACAGAGGTAAAACGGTTCACGTATGTGGATTCCAATATGATATTTAGTTTGGCTGGAGTTTTACTTTAAAGAAAAATCATCCAGCCTGTCTACTTTTTAAAAGTGCCTGCTTAGGTTGTGGATAATACATCATTTGTCTAGTTATGAGGGAAAAATATAAAGATTAAAGTATTCATTAGGTTATACTGTATCATTTTTCCTGCCTAAAATATTCTATTAATTCCACTGCAGTGTTTTTCCAACTGATGTAGCAATATAATAAGGATATTTCTCCCTCTGGATTGGTATGGGCACCTTAGCAACGAAAAAACAGCTGTTTCATAGTATGTCAGAAAGGCTGGAGAGGCCCACAATGCACTGAAAATGCTGATTTCACTGAAATTCTACACTCTGTGTTAAAACTGCTATTTTGGCTTATTTTCCCTGCTAGGCAGAAATCCAGATTTGAATTAGATTTGACTGCCTAAAATAGCATAAATCACTCTTAGATATGTGTGTGCATGCATGCCTAAATGTGTGGGTCACAGCTCATGCACACAGCTACAAAAAAAAAAAAAGACACATTTTTATTAGTAAATGTTTTTTCTTTTATGAGTCATGAAGGTGTTTTGTGTTTTATGGGCTCATGCACACAGCTACTTAAAGATCAGTAAACTTGTGCCACATTTAAAAAAATAAAAAAAAAAGGAAAAGAAAAAGTGAAAATCTGCATCACAGTTTCTGCATATAGACCATATTTTACGCTAAGTGAATGTAAACTCCTTGTGCAAATCCTAATGCACTCTAGAGTACAAGAGCTGCCTTCATCCTAGTAACAGAAAGATGGCAGGTGGCCGAAGCTGCCTGTGTCCTAGCAAAAGAGGGTGCTTCCTTGTGTACCCAACTGCATCCTGGTAAAGGAGGATGTTAGGTGGCTTCCTTGAGATGTCAAGTGGGTCCTAGCAACAGTACAATTTATGCTGTGATGCTGTACACATTTAACCCTTTCGCTGCCAGGTTCTGTGCTTCACTTTTAAACTTAGCTGGCCAGTCCATTTTTGCGATTTTTTTTTTTTTCCCATTGCTTTTTTATTTTTCCCTTACAGCTTTCAGAGTTTGTTAAAGACCCCTCAATTTATATATTTTCTGAAAGCACATAACCAGTAGAATACAAAGAAGGTGCTACTGATTTTTAGGGCACAATGATATTTGCGCAAATGTTTATCAAAACAATATTTTCGCTAAAAATACACTAAAATCATTAGCAAAAAAAAACAGCCCATTTTACAAAATTCCTACTAAATCTAAAAGCTAACCTGTATTGAGTAAATAAATAACCACTATTTGTAAATTTTAGATTGCGCCTTTTTGCAAAATAGTAAAAATCGAACATGCGCGTAAATGGAAATATCTAAATTTCTCTAAAATCTAGAGGTTTTCATTGTTCCCTTACAGCTTTCAGAGTTTGTTTAACCAGTACCGGACCGCCCATCGCATATAGCCACTCCTTTGTTATCTTGGCTGTGTGCTTAGGGTTGTTGTCCTGTTGGAAGATGAACCTTTGCGCCAATCTGAGGTCCAGAGCGCTATGGAGCAGGTTTTCGTCAAGGATGTCTCTGTACATTGCTGCATTCATCTTTCCCTCGATCCTGACTAGTCTCCCAGTTCCTGCCACTGAAAAACATCCCAACAGCATGATGCTGCCACCACCATGCTTTACTGTAGGGATGGTATTGGCCAGGTGATGAGAGGGATCTGGTTTCCTCCAATCACGATGCTTGCTATTCTGGCCAAACAGTTCAGTCTTTGTTTTATTAGACCAGCAAATTTTCGTTTCATATGGCCTGAGAGTCCTTCAGGTGCCTTTTGGCAAACTCCAGGGAGCTGTCATGGGCCTTTTACTGAGGAGTGGCTTCCGTCTGGCCACTTTACCATACAGGTCTGATTGGTAAAGTGCTTCAGATATGGTTGTTCTTCTGGAAGGTCCTCCTCTCTCCATAGAGACAGTTTATGGATTTTTCTCATGTTTTTTGGACTATTTGATTTGATACTGCACTTTTATTACTAGCACTTTATAACATCATTAGCACTTTACTAAATGTTTATTTTGTATCACAATAGATGAATGTTTTGCTCATTATTTGAATGCACTATTTGAAGGCAGAGCTGTAGTCACTACACACTACTAGATTAGGTTATTTAACCATCAACACAGCAGCAGCCTGAATAATAACTTACCCGCAATGATACACAGACCTTTGTGCAGGGTCAACACCCATTAATTAAAATGTTTTAATATATATATATTATTTTTTTTTGGGGGGGGGGGGTCTTTGGTGAGACATCAGAAGTCTACACAGACCCCCATATCTCTTTTTTTGAGACATAGAAATTGACTTCAGAAAGTCCCTTTCTCTGCAGCACTTGACATGAATGAAATAAGGAGTCTGTATAGAGACTCCTCATCCATTCATAAACTGACAGTCTGACATAGTAAACTCTTGGTTTACTATGATCAGCTGATCAGCTGTCAGTGGACATGGGAGCCATCGGTAGCGATGGCTGCCTCGGTCCATTGTACTAAAGGGAGGGGGCTGGTAAACACATGTTTACCAAGCCCCAGTTTCACCAGCACGGACAGTGTAGGGGTCAGCAGCTGCAGACATCGGAAGGGAAAGGGAGAGATGCCGCCGGAGCAGGGATGGATCAGGGGTGCAGGGGCCAGTATGGGGGGGGTGATCGGATAGGTTGGGGGGACATGCTGAGATCCCCTTCAAGCCCCAGCAGCACCTGAAGCTGGCAGAAGTGGCAGAAGAGGGGTGCTGGCTTCTAAAGGTATCTGCAGGTGATCAAGTTTGCGTAAGGGGGAGGGGAGGGTGTGTGTGTATGGGGGGAATCAGTGCTGGGGGGAAGAAGGGGGATGAAGTGGATAGGAAAGGAGGGTGGTGGAAGTACTCTTAGGTGACAGGGAGCTGGTGGAAGATAGAGAGGCTGGGGACAGGGAAGTGGCGGCATGGGGGGGGGCAGTCACATTTTAGGTTAATAACTCTGATCAGAGTTATAGTATTGTTCAGCAGAGTCTGCTGAACAATTCTGCTATATGTTCATTGTGATTTAGGTGACCATGAGCTTATAGGAGCGGGAGTAATGAAGTCCATATGGCGTACGGACCAGGCCAGTTGCAGGCACTGCTTTAGGTATGTACGCCATACGGACCTGGCAGTAAAAGGGTTAAACATTGCTCAAAGATTACATGGGTGCAGAGCACTGACAGCAAAATCCTGTGTCCTATTTTCATATGGCCATGTGCTTAGTCCCTCAAGGTAGGACAGTCCACAAGATTCATTTGTTATACTTTTTATATTTTTCAGGATATTATTTCACTGCAGTATTCGCTCTGGAAAACACCCAACATTTTCCATTACGGATTAGTAAACCAGGAACAATTAGCAAGAAAGGGAAGTGTGCACTGGGCTTGACTAAAAACTTTGCTAAAGCTTTTCTTGATACTCTCCCTAGAATCATGGTCAGATATAACATTTTTAATAAGATTAGTGGAGTCACCATGTGGCCCCTGTGAAAGTTGAATTTTTGGGCACCATTTTCAACATCCAGCCAAAGGATGGAAAAGCTCTCAGTGTCTCAAGTTGCTATTTCTAAATGACAAATGAGATTTAGCTTTTCATGGTAAGAACCCAGGGAAAAATCACCTAATGATTAGTGAATCTACCATTCCTTGCATCATAAACATGCACTTATTGCAGATTACTTGCCTGGAATAAGTGTAAAGCCGGGTACACACTTCAGTTTTTGTGGTTGCACGAAAAGAACTGACATTCGGAGTGACTGACTAACCATGTAAGGTTAGTTCAGCAAACTCCCCCTCTGAGTTGTTGTGATCTGACAAGGGGGCGCCCCCCCCCCCCTTCCTGCCAGAACACTCCGATCAGCACTGTTTGCCATTGGCTAAGAGCGCTGATTGGGAGTTGGTCAGCCAGCTTCTGTCGGATAGACCGACATACACACAGGCTGAATGTCGGCTGTTTTTTTTCTGAATCAGCCGTTATCTATCAACATTCAGCCCATGTGTATGGGGCTTTAATATTATTGGACAGCTCTGGGCTCATTTCTTTTCTAAAAAATATCCCTCAGCAGAAGAGAAAATAAAAAATAAATTGTTCCTGCTTGGACAGTGTAAATATATACATATATAAAACATACCTGGCTGATGCCCCTGGAAATCACTGAAGCGGACACCACTCCATCAGGGATCTCCACTTTCTTCCAGGTCCTATGCTGAGCGGCTGGCCTGATGCAGTGTGAAAGTTAGTCGCTCAGCATGGACACTATTCAGAGAATGATTTGCATTTAATTAAAGAATGCAAACCATTCTGTGATTGAATGAGGTGGAGAAACTGGGGTAGTGACATCACGCTCTCCACCTCATCCGATCACAGAATGCTTTGCAATCATTCAGAAGATGCTAAGCATTCTCTGAATGGTGCTGTGCTGAGCAGCTGACCTCTTGTGTTCACAATGCATCAGGTCGGCCACTCAGCACGAGACCAAGATGCAAATGGAGATTACTGAAGTAGCGGTGTCTACTTTAGAGATTTCCAGCTTCCAAGGGCATCAACCAAGTATAATATATACATAGTTTTTGAAAAAGGAGGTTTGGTGCCTCAGGTCAAGGTGTGTGGGACTTTTAAAGGGCTAGTACACAAAGGTATCTTAGATACAAAGTAAAATAATATTTATTCCAAAATAAGATATAAAGTAAATATCATACGTTTCAAGTTACAGCCGATATGGTACATATGGTGTATGGGTTAAAGACCCATAGGTGAAAGTGAAGAGGAATATGAAAGAAGTGACATTGTGGTGAAGTGACATTAGTCTCTCTCTTGAGGTCCGAACGTCTCGGATTGGCGTTGGATCTTGGTATGAGAGAGTTTTTTATTCCTACGCGTTTCGGCGGGGGAGCCTTTTTCAAGGAAAAATGTCAATCATCTCTGTGAATATATGAAATGATAGTAGAGGTATTTATTAATTTAATTTTTGGCCATTCGGAAACATTTGTTTCGCCTATGGTCATGTGATACATACTTAAAAAGTGATATGCCTGGGCCTGCTTATGGTCCTCGGGTCCTCATAAGAATCAGTTGGGTCTCGCTACTGGGATATGCAAGGTGAGAAAAATAGAAAGTAAGGAACGAGGATATTGATATACATCCGTATTTTGGTACATGTGCCAGTTGTATTTGTTATATACTTACTGGATACATGTATTCTCTGGGCCAGTTGGGGGAAGAAGACATTCATTCAACCCGTGTCTGGTCAATCTGTATATAGAGGGAAGTATTTTATTTGGAGTTTCTAGAGCAATTTTAATTTTACACATAGTTACATTGGTTTAAGCTGGACCGCCCCCTCTTTCTTCTGGTTGGCTGACTTTGATTGACAGCCACGGGAGCCAATGGCACCGCGGCTATCTCAGCCAATCAGGACGGAGAGTCCCATACGACCCAGGGACTTGTGAACATCGCTAGACAGCGATGTGGCTCAGGTAAGTATTAGGGGGTGCTGGGGAGGCTGTTTCACACAGAAGGCTTTTTATCTTAAAGAAGAAGTAAACTTCCCTCTGTAACTTTTACCTATAGGTAAGCCTATGATAAGGCTTTCCTATAGGTAGTGTAAATATCTTCTAAACCTGTACCGTTTAGGAGATATTTACTTTACGTGCAGTCAGTGACATCACTGGTGCATGCTCTCTGAAGGAACGGCCGTCTGTGCCATTCCTTCAGAGCCATGTGCCATGAATGGCGGCTCCATGACATCACCGGGAAGGAAGACAGGTGAACATGTCGGCCGTCTCAACGCTGAGCATACTAGCTCATTATGCCTTTGTCTTCCAGGTTTTTATTTAATTTATTTATTTTAGGAGGTTTACAACCTCTTTAATGCATAGAATGCATTAGGTTAAAAAACCTTCTGACTTTACAACTCCTTTAACTGTGCCTTCTTTATCCTAAAAAATATACATTTTGTTTTGCATTCTTCTTGAAAAATAGCAGATAACTTTTTGGTATGTGAAGATGTCTTGGCACTGCATAGTGTAAGATCTAAGGCACTTCTGCCTCTTACTGTTAGTTTTAGGATATATGAAATAAGATTTGGTGACTGTGCTGCTCACTGTCCACCTTGCTGGAGGCTTAAAATAAGGAAGCAAAGCCCTGCCATACCATTGCTCAATAGTCCAGATACAATTTTATTCTAGTAAGTGTCAAAGGGACAATCAAAGGCGTATCCAACATGTTTTGGGGCTCAAAAAAACCCCTTCATCGGAGTCTGCAACAGGAAACCGTGTATAAGGACTAAACATTGAATTGAACTTGAATAGTATTGTATTCAATGTGATAATCTGCACAGATTTTGTCAGCAGCTGGTTTGGTAGCCTGGGTGTTTTTAGTCCTCGGTAACGCATTGGCTAATCCTTTGATTGTCACTTTGACCTTACTGAAATAAAATTGTACCTGGACTATTGAACAGTGGTGTAGCACTTCATTTTTTTTTTTTTGCAGCATTGCACTACAAACCTAGGTCACTTATAGCAGAATTTTTACAACACTATTGGATCGTAACACTGATAGGTTAACCTTGCGGATCCAGTGCTATCATTCCACTTTTCCAGGAAAACAATGCAGAACAAGGCATGGTAAGTTAGTAATAGAAAAAGATCAGCAGCAGGGAGGCCACAAACAATGCTGGGGAGTGGTTGCTAGTCATAGGTGTGCGCACAGGGTATGCCAGGTGTGCCTGGGCACACCCTAATCACCCTGTGTGGTGCAGATTCCCCCTGTTTAAACCCCTGGTATTTCAGAAGAGCCCCTTAACGGGGCTTCTAAAAATGTGTAAAGACAATAATTAATAAAATAATAAAAATAAAAACTACTGACACAATCAGTATATATACACATGTATGTGTTTGAGCTTTGAGGTACACACCCTAATGCAATAGGCTGTGCACACCTATGTTGCTAGTCATTTTTTCGTCTGCCTGCATTTTCTGGGCATAGCTTGTAGAGGTAGGTCAGTTTCTCTTTAAGTCCTGGAGGGAAATCTAGAAAGGCAAGTAAAAATTCGAAACAAAGTAAGCAGAGTCACAAAAGTCTAAGAAAACCCCTGGAGCAACGTTTCTCCTGATTTACACTGTAATCTTCATGCCCTTGGGCCTAAATCCCTCAGCACTTACAGTATGTATACATATATTATAGTATTTGCAGTTTCTGTTGAAAAAGTGTTTAGTGTGTTAATATTAAATCTGGTTTTCTACTGCCCTCTAGTGGTGATATGTTAGTGTGCATGTTACTCTTGAGTCATAGGAAGCTTCTGACTCTACTTTTATTGTATTTGCTTTGCATTTCTTTACTATCTTTATTTTAACCACTTTACCACCGGAGGATTTTGCTGTCTTACGTCTGGGCCACTTTTTGCAATTTGGCACTGTGCGAATTTAACTGACAATTGCGCGGTCATGCAATGTCATACCCAAACAAAATTTACGTCCTTTTTTTCCCCACAAACAGAGCTTTCTTTTGGTGGTATTTGATCACCTGTTCGATTTTTACTTTTTGCGCAAAAAAAGAGCGACAATTTTGAAAAAATAACAATATTTTTCAAATTTTTTTATATGAAATTCCCCCCCCAAAAAATGTAAAAATCAAAATTTTTTATCATTTTAGGACAATTTGTTTTCTGCTACATATTTTTGGTAAAAAAAATCGCAATAAGCGTATTTTGATTGGTTTGCGCAAAAGTTATTGCGTTTACTAACTAAGGGAAAGATTTCTGTCATTTTTGGTGTTTTTTTTTTTTTAACGAGTAATGGCGGCGATCTGCGATTTTTTTTGCGGGACTGCGACATTGCGGCGGACAGATCGGACCCTTGACTGACATTTTTGATGCTTTTGGGGGTACCAGTGACATTACTACAGTAATCAGTGCTATAAATATGCACTGTTACTGTAAAAATGACACTGGCAGGGAAGGGGTTAATTTTTATTGGTGATCAAGGGGTTAATGTATGCCTGGTGCTTACTAACGTGTGTGGGGGGAGGGGACTGAGTGACACAGGGACAGATCGCAGGTTCAGCTATGCTGCTGAACACTGCGATCTGTCACTCCCTGTCACTTAGGAGATCCGCCTGCTTTGTTTACACAAGCGGGCGGATCTCCACACTCGATTCCCTGACGATCGGGGAAGAGCGCCGGTGATCACCGCCGCTCCTCCCCTGGCCCGACTCCCGCTGTGACTGAATACAGCGGGAGCGCGCCGCCGAGAGAGGGGGAGGTCTGGCTACGTAGGTCTACGTCGTCAGACGTTATCGAGCCACTTTGCCCGCAGTAGAGGCTCAGTGAGCAGCGGTAAAGTGGTTAAAGGGAAATTAGAGCGTTTTCAGTGAGAACACATTTTACATTTTTGTACATTCCTTTTTGCTTACTGTAATATTTTTTTTATTATTACTTGTATTTCATTAATTGGATTTCATATGCAGCTTTATATACCTACCTCTTAAAAGAGAAGAATGGCTTTGTAAAAATTTTTTTAAATAATACTTACCTAGAAGGTTGCAACGCCGATCCCAGCTGCAGCTGTCCCCGGCCGCCTCTAAGACTGAGATCTGAGCAATCAAACACAATTTATCGCTCAGCTATCGGTCCTCAGCCTGCAAAGAGCTGGTCACTGTCAGTCACTGGTTCTCTGTTCTGCCCCTCCAGCGCTCACTGGAGCGCAGGGCTGTGGAGAGGGTGGGAGTGGCTGGCTTAGGCTCTGAGCGGCTCGCTTAGAGGCTGAACCAGCTGCTGGTCCAGGCTTCCAGGCAGATCCGAACCTTATTGTCCTGATCTTTTCAGAGCTTGGACCACTGGGTCTGTGACATCAGGCTTTAGCCTACTGTCGGCTGAAAACGGATCACAGGAGTGCAGATGAAACTGCACTCCTGTGATCCATAGGAGAAATATAGCCAAAAAAGCTTTTGCTATACTTCTCCTTTAACTCATTTATGTTTTAGGAATGTTATTTGTATTTCTGTGACTGGAAGAGAAAGGGTTAGCACTGTAAGGGGTGGGTGGGGTAATTTGAATTCCTTATTATAAGGCTGCATTCACACTTGAGTGTAGCGTTTTCGCGTGTTTTTTTAACCGCGATTTTTACAGCGATTTTACCGCGTTTTTCAGGCGTTTTTGGAGGCAGGTATTGAAATCTAACAAAAACGCTGGTAATCAGCCCAAAAAGAAGCTCCTGTACTTTTTTCAGCTACAGGCATTTTGCTTCAGGCGTTAAAACGCTCAGATGTGAACAGGGGCCATTTAAATGAATGGGGTTTTACTTGTTTGGTGTTTTGAAATGTTTTTTTGAGCGTTTTTGGAGCTGAAAAACGCTCAAAAACACCCAGGTGTGAATGGAGCCTAATAGTTCATGCTCCCTTGCCCATCAAGAAGGCTCCTATGTGGAGTAAACCTTTATTTTCCACCATTGAAATAGCTGTGGGTTACAGCCTAGCTGAACGAACCGCTGTGTTGCCTGTGATAGGTGCTATAGGGGTATGTGCTGGGTTTAATGCTTTTCTGGCTCTCTGTCTGTCCCATACCAAAAGAGTAAGACAATGTAAGGACATTCTAAAAGTATATCTAGTAAGGGAAGCCAGAAAGGGCTTCTATGTATATAGATCATTTGAGGGCAAGAGCACCTTTTTGTGGACTGAGCTAACTGTGCTATCAAAATATTGTTTAAAGAAGAAGTAAAGCCAAAGCTCATTTGGCTGTACTTCTCAGGTGAAATTCAGGAATGCAGTTTGTTCTGAAGCCCGCTGTCGGCTGATGTCACAGAGCTGGTCCAGGCTGGGACAATATGGTCAGGATCAGCCCACAACCCTGGACTGGCACCTGGCTCATGCTCACAGCGAGCCTCTGAGAGCCTGAGCCAGCCGCTCCTGCCCCCTCCACAGCCCAGCGTTTTAGTGAGATGCTGGAGAGGCAGAGCAGAGAGCTGGTGAATGACAGTAACCAGCTCTCTGCAGCCTGAAGACCGAGAGCTGAGTGATTAGCAGTGTTTGATTGGTTGGTTCTCAGTCTTAGAGCCGGCAGGGGACTGATGCTGCATCCACCTAGGATAGTATGATTTAAAAAAAAACAAAAGAACTCTCTTAATAGCAAAAACAGCAAATGATTACCTATATATAATATAATACAAAAATATACTGTATAATAATAATTCAAAAACAAGTAGGAGTGATTTAGCTTGTGTATAAAGATGTGTGTAAATGTACAGTCATGTGAAAAAGCAAATACATCCTTGCAAATACATTTTGTTAAATATATCAATACATTTCAACAGGCACACAGATCTTCATTCAAACAGTGCCCATAAATAAAGGTGATATACTTGAACAAATAAAATGGACAAGGTGTATTTTTATTGTCAGAATTTAGATTAACAAAAATGTTGATCTGTCATGTGGAAATAAGTACACCCGCAACATATATTACCACTCTAAATCCATTATATTAGAATTTAGTGTTCTAGATTAGGTAACAATGATAACAACCTCCCTAGGGAGTATGCAAGTGGAGCATGGCTCATTTAAACCTCAGATAACTAAAATCTCGTATTCTTTTTGCTAGGTGTGTGTGTGTGTGTGTGTGTGGGGGGGGGGGGGGGGGGGGGGAGTCTCTAGGGCCTTCAGAAAGGAAGCTGTGGATACCTATGGAAGTGTTTTAAAAAGATTGCCAAATTATTTGAATCAATCCTTTTACTATAAACAAGTATTCTACAAGTGAAAAATGTCTGCTAATTTGTCCAGGACTGACTGGCACAGCAAATTTAGCCCAAAACCTGTTCATGTAATGCCAAAAGAAGTCTCCAAGAACCCCAAAGCACAGAACCTCTGATTTGGCTTTAGCTTTATTTTTGTCTACTTTTATACTCTTCTCTGTCAGCTACACCTACTGTGTCCTTGAGTCTCCTATATGCTGATTTTTTCTCTTTACTATCCTACTTACCTCTTTAGTGAACTGCAGTATATAGTTTTTTTACTTCCAGTTGCCTCCAGGATGGTGAACTTTAACAGTGCCCACTGATTTTTAAATCATGTAGTTTTACTCCAATCTTTCAATTCATTTTTTAGGAATTCCCCATTTTAGCAAAATGTGTCCTTTTGAGATCTAAAAGTTTTGTTTTAGTATTTGATTTTTCAGTTCATGTTTAATATCAAACCAAAGTCATTGGTGATCACTGGAAGCCACATTTTCTCCCAGCTCATCATCAGACCACTAATCCCTATTTGTCAGTACTAGGTCTAGAATATTATTGCCTCAGGTTGGGCTCTTAATTAACTGTTTTAGAGACCTTCATTGCCTCCATCACATTATGATCATCTGTTTTTTTTTTTTGCATGCTAGTCTCATATCAAAAATGAAGAAGTTACTAAACCTACTAAAATTCTGGTACGACAGAATGCAACTTTGGAAGTGATGCAATGTATTGTTTTGTACAGGTCCCTCTCAAAAAATTTGCATATTGTGATAAAGTTCATTATTTTCTGTAATGTACTGATAAACATTAGACTTTCATATATTTTAGATTCATTACACACAACTGAAGTAGTGCAAGCCTTTTATTGTTTTAATATTGATGATTTTGGCATACAGCTCATGAAAAACCAAAATTCCTATCTCAAAAAATTAGCATATCATGAAAAGGTTCTCTAAACGAGCTATTAACCTAATCATCTGAATCAACAAATTAACTCTAAACACCTGCAAAAGATTCCTGAGGCTTTTAAAAACTCCCAGCCTGGTTCATTACTCAAAACCGCAATCATGGGTAAGACTGCCGACCAGAAGGTCATCATTGACACCCTCAAGCAAGAGGGTAAGACACAGAAAGAAATTTCTGAACGAATAGGCTGTTCCCAGAGTGCTGTATCAAGGCACCTCAGTGGGAAGTCTGTGGGAAGGAAAAAGTGTGGTAGAAAACGCTGCAGAACGAGAAGAGGTGACCGGACCCTGAGGAAGATTGTGGAGAAGGACCGATTCCAGACCTTGGGGGACCTGCGGAAGCAGTGGACTGAGTCTGGAGTAGAAACATCTAGCGCCACCGTGTACAGGCGTGTGCAGGAAATGGGCTACAGGTGCTGCATTCCCCAGGTCAGGCCACTTTTGAACCAGAAACAGCAGCAGAAGCGCCTGACCTGGGCTACAGAGAAGGAGCACTGGACTGTTGCTCAGTGGTCCAAAGTACTTTTTTCGGATGAAAGCAAATTTTGCAGGTCATTCGGAAATCAAGGTGCCAGAGTCTGGAGGAAGACTGGGGAGAGGGAAATGCCAAAATGCCTGAAGTCCACTGTCAAGTACCCACAGTCAGTGATGGTCTGGGGTGCCATGTCAGCTGCTGGTGTTGGTCCACTGTGTTTTATCAAGGGCAGGGTCAATGCCGCTAGCTATCAGGAGATTTTGGAGCACTTCATGCTTCCATCTGCTGAAAAGCTTTATGGAGATGAAGATTTCATTTTTCAGCACAACCTGGCACCTGCTCACAGTGCCAAAACCACTGGTAAATGGTTTACTGACCATGGTATTACTGTGCTCAATTGGCCTGCCAACTCTCCTGACCTGAACCCCATAGAGAATCTGTGGGATGTTGTGAAGAGAAAGTTGAGAGACGCAAGACCCAACACTCTGGATGAGCTCAAGGCCGCTATCGAAGCATCCTGGGCCTCCATAACACCTCAGCAGTGCCACAGGCTGATTGCCTCCATGCCATGCCGCATTGAAGCAGTCATTTCTGCAAAATGATTCCCGACCAAGTATTGAGTGCATAACTGAACATAATTATTTGAAGGTTGACTTTTTTTGTATTAAAAACACTTTTTTTTTATTGGTTGGATGAAATATGCTAATTTTTTGAGATAGGAATTTTGGTTTTTCATGAGCTGTATGCCAAAATCATCAATATTAAAACAATAAAAGGCTTGCACTACTTCAGTTGTGTGTAATGACATTACAGAAAATAATGAACTTTATCACAATATGCTAATTTTTTGAGAGGGACCTGTATAGTAATGTATTATTGTGTTTCCAGGCATGCATACATAGTAGTCTTGTTCTTCCGATTTTTTTTTTTACAGTCCAAAACTGTACAGAATAAACAAAAATCTTACGATTTGGTATCATACGAGAAAATCTTCGTGTTTGTCCCTTTGGATAATTTCAGATAAACTGTCATTATACAGTGATCAAAAGCTGTGTACCAACAGATTATCGTATGTTCGCTTCAGAAGCGGTATTTTTCATCCAATTCTTTGATCGTGTGTACTAGGCTTAAGGGAAGATCTCTCTCTGGTTTGAAGGCAGACTCAGAGGGTTTTGAGTATATCATTTGTTTGTTTTATTATTGTTTGCTTTATGCTATTTTTCACATATAGGTCTCATTTTGTGGTTCACATCTTCAGCAGTTCATGTTCACTTTAAGGTTTAAAGTTTATGTATATCCAACAGTTTTAGCTTTGGTTAGAGTAGGAAGGGCTTACAAGTATATTTGTTTACTGTCTGTGCTCTACTAGGGAGATTTTTCTTCACTTCCTGTCCTAGAGACACAACAGATACGAAGAGGACATATTACCAAAGTGAGAAGAATTTTTCGTGCCATCACCGTAACATTTGTCCACATTGGATGAATAACCTTCAAATCTTGCTCTATTGACAACTTTTTGGACTACTCCTTACTTTATGTCTCAGTAACAGTGGCCACCATGGCAAACAGAGGGGTAAACTTCCCCAGCTGGGTGACACAGACAACAATAAAAACTTGACAGAGGGCCTAGACCTTCTAATTCCTAATCAAAACTAAAATATAAAGTTTTTTCTTTTAAATACATTTTAATTAGCCAAGTGTGTCTGTTTGAAATAAGAAAGGAAAACATGTTGGCAGTGGTTATGAGTGCTTTTGACCTTCTGAGGTGTCTTCAGGCATTTCACTTTATGGACATCCACAAGTATTTAATTCATTAGTATTTTACAAAGAACATTAGGACCAGTGAGCTACTCACAATAATTTAGAATGACAGAAAAACATGATAAACAACCACTACACCATGAAAACAAGGATTATGGAGTTAATATTGTCATTTGTTTCCATGTGTCCCAGTCAAACAGGTTATGCTCGGTGATACGTCTATTTTTTGCTACTAATCGTTAAAGCATTTTTAATGATCCATCAAACTGCAGTGCCACTTGCTATCTGTAAGTGACTATAGTCTGTACATCATTAAAGTGGACCTGATACAAAGTACTGTTTAAACAAGCATGTCTGTGCAAAAGCAGTCACCATAAGTTTGCAGTACATAACCTCCACTTGTATAACCATAGCTCTCAACTGTCCCTGATTTGGAACAAAGTCCCTCTGTTCCTCTTTCTTCCTCAATTGTCCCTCATTTTGGTCTGATCTAAATAGTTGTATATAAAATGCACTTTTTATCTTTCAAAAAGTGTTTCCCAATGCTAAACCTTTCATCCAATTTTTTAATTGCTGCATTTGTATATGTCAAAAACCAATATAAAGGAAGAGTAGTGGCAAAAATAAAAAAAACACTTGTGGGTTTAACTAATAACTTTTTTTGTTGGGTGAGTCCTATGGCTACATACTTTTGCTAATAGGTGTCCCTCGTTCCCATCTCAAAAGGTTGGGAGGTATGGTATAACTAAAGGCAAATATTTTTTTTTTTTTTTTTAGTATTGGATAGAGTGGAGAAGGATTAGAACATCTATTCGCCCTCTCTATTTGTCCAGTTTACCATAAGGGTCCTTTCACACGACTGCTCCGATCAGATTCGACTGTCAGTTTTTAAGGCGGATCTAATCGGATGCCCCATGCACCCCTATGGGGCAGCGGATGTCAGCGGAGACATGTCTGCTGCCATCCGCATCTGATCCTATCTGTGAGATCCGGACGGATGGAAACCCTATTTTCCATCCGTCCAGCGGATCAGATGGGATTGGATGCGAGCAGACAGGCGGTCCGCTCTCATCCGATTCCCCCATAGAGATGCATGGGGCTCTGACACCTCCCTCTCCGCACACAGAGCTGAGAGGGAGATGCCACCTTCCTGCTCACCGGGGATCTGTGTTTACGATCCCCTGCTGAGCAGCACGGATCCGCCTATGGAGGCGGACCGTGTGAAAGGACCCTTATCATCGAAAGTAGAGTAAAGAAAAATCCGAAATTTTTGTTTGGCCACAGTTTTTTTTTTTTTTTTTGGTTGAACCAGATGGACTTGTGTCTTTTTTCGACCTGACTAACTATGTAACTATGTAAAAAGTAACAGAGGGAACATTTTCCAATGGGGTCCCCAAGGGATTCCATTTATTTTCAGATATTTCTTCTCACTTCCTAGCTTGGCAACGGGACATGAAGTAAAGGGAAATCTCCCTAATTAGACACAGTTGGCATAAAATGAAACTGACAGGGGTTAAAACCCTTCCTTACTCTATCCAAAATGATAAAAAAAGTTTTGCCTATAGTTCTACTTTAAATATACAGTATGTTGCAGCATATCACAGGAACCCTCAAACCTGGGGTGCACACAACAAAGAATTGCCAACTTTGCTGAAAGTCAGAGCTCGGGCCCCCCGAGTCCCATAGTGATGTGCATCTGCCCTTCAATAGGTATTTGTGTGATGTGGGAGGAGGGGGGAAGTAGTTGTATGTCTTGTACACTATGACCTAGGGGACCCCAGGTTTTCTCTGTACGCAGAAGTCTGACAAATAGAGAGTATGTACTGCTACTTTATGTTTCCTGCTTTGCACAGTTGTGGATTATAAAGTATTTTCTGATGAAGTGGAGAAGATGTTAGGGTAATTGGCGCTGCCAAATACTAAATTAAAATGTAAAAGTGTGTCTCATAGATCTAGGTACATTTAAAATGTTCTGAAACAGTTATTGCTGTAGGTGGTGGTCCCTATAATATAACTAATGGTCTTGATGGTAAGCCACAATAAATATTTGAAGATGTCAATAAATTAATAATAAAAATTAACCATTCATCAATAAATATCACAAATAAATACTTGGTAGCAATACATTAATAAGGCAACCCAATCAATAAAAGCAGTTAAGTATCTCAAAGTTCAAAGGGTAGTGACTCTTAAAACAATTGGTGTGAACACTAGGTGGCAGTGTTGATCAAAATTAAGTAGAGATGTCTGAGTGACTGGAAAGTGCCAGGTGCTATAATTAGGTCAAAAACCTAAGTGGAGTGCAAAAAAATGGGTATCTAAGTGAAATCAAATAAATATTTGCACATCGCTCATCCCCATTACCTACCATTTGAGGGAGGAAATACCACTGGTCCCACCAGGAAAGGAGAGGCTCACCGAGGTCCATCGGGGTTTTACCCCAATTATCCAACGCTGGTTACCCCTGTAGGGGTGCCGCTCTCTGGTGAGTGCGGGCTTTTTAGGAAGGGGAGCACGGAATTCCCTCACCCAGCACCCACATCCTGATCCACACCAGGAGACACCCCCTCTATCCATGCGATTTTCTTTGGCACGTCCTATCACCATATTGCACGTTTTTGGACTATTATATTGAGCATATATTTTGCTTTGGACTTTTTTCACTTTAATATGGACTAATTTATTATTATTTATATTCATATTTATTTAACCACCAGAATTCACCTATTTAATTGTTTTTTATCATTCACTTGGCACATCATATGCATTTTTATACTACTTGGCTTGTTTCTATATTTATTTGATTTCACTTAGATACCCATTTTTTTTGCACTCCACTTAGGTTTTTGACCTAATTATAGCACCTGGCACTTTCCAGTCACTCAGACATCTCTACTTAATTTTGATCAACACTGCCACCTAGTGTTCACACCAATTGTTTTAAGAGTCACTACCCTTTGAACTTTGAGATACTTAACTGCTTTTATTGATTGGGTTGCCTTATTAATGTATTGCTACCAAGTATTTATTTGTGATATTTATTGATGAATGGTTAATTTTTATTATTAATTTATTGACATCTTCAAATATTTATTGTGGCTTACCATCAAGACCATTAGTTATATTATAGGGACCACCACCTACAGCAATAACTGTTTCGGAACATTTTAAATGTACCTAGATCTATGAGACACACTTTTACATTTTAATTTAGTATTTGGCAGCGCCAATTACCCTAACATCTTCTCCACTTTCAGATATAGTTTTACTATATTTTTGGGGTAGGCTGCAGCCAACCACACAATTAGATCCATTAGCGCGGAATTCTTTCTTCAATATTTTCTGATGAAGGCCTTGTTCACATGTGCTCGAAATAGGAACGATTAACAAACGCGCCCAATGTGTTAATGTGCGTTGTTCGGTGCATCTGAAGTGCGTTAAAGGGGTGTTCAAATAGCTCCCCAATCACCCTATGCACATTTGACATGTGTTAAAAACGCACCCCAGATGCATTTTTTTTTTATGTGAACAAGACCTAACGTGCCGCAAACGTTGCTTGGATGGAAGATGTTGATCTTTTCCTAAGACATCAAAAATATTTACTACATACTGTAAATATCTCAGATTTCCGGGTAATTTCTATGACATTCCATAACTAAGATTTAGTTCATCGGATATTTTTTCTGCCACCAGCTTCAGTCTACACTTTTCTAGTGCTTTTATCAGGGCAGACACATTTGCATTCTCTCTCTTCTTTTTCTTCCATTCCTGCAGACATCCCCTTATTTGTTCCCTTAGGTTCTGAGGGTTAGCATAGATAATTTGGTCCATTGTGCTATCGTTAACCCCAAGACTGCGCATCAGCATCTTCCAATCTCTCGCCACATTTTCACATATTATGTCAAAGGCCTTGCCAAGTTGGTCTGTGGAACAAGGAAAAAGAAAAATTGTTAAACGAAAATATTATGCATACAAAATTGAATGTAACCTATATAAAAGCTAAACAAGGCACTTTGTAATGGAAGATGCCCATGCAACAGCAGTTATTAATTTGCCGAGACTCTCTATTTGCCTGTTCAGTTTTTTGTCCGCATTTTGACAGCCGATTGTGGCGGACCAATATTGAATCATTGGGCTGCCGGGTGGAAATGGATTTGTGTCTGTTTATACTATAATGAAGATGATGCTCTTTTTGTATTACAACATTGATTAGATGGTAATAATAAAGGCAAACTCTCTCCATGAACACAATGACATAAACATCAATTTCTTTTATTAATAGACAGGTACAAATCTACACTAAAGTTTGGTAAAATCCTTGCAGTGTTTACATCACATGCGATTCTTCAGCAGTGCGATTTGGGCCATTATTCTGTATGGCTCAAATCGCAACTAATCCGCACCAAAATCATGCAGAACCCTTTTTTTGGCTGCACTCACAAGGATGTTCACACCCATGCGATCGGATTCTACAAATTGCACTGCATTTTCTGAACCGATCTTGGGGTGTCATACACATCCGCAGCGATTTGCATGAACAAGGTGCGATGTGAACTGGCAGTTCTAAAAGCCGGGAGGTGGGCGTTTGGGTCATGTGACTGACATAATTGGCTGCCGCGGCACACACATGATCGGAAGGCTCCCGATTGCAAGTATGCATGCTGCCGTGCTAGCAGCGTGCAGGGAGCATGCTCTTAGCGCGGTGAGTTGTTTTACACACTAATGCATATATGCATCTTGTCATCTCCAAGGGATTACATTCATATTTTTAAATACAAGCTTTGTAGGTACATAAATCTGACCTGGTATCAGCTTCTTGCAATCACTGTACAGCAGGCCTAGTGTGTGAGGAGAAGAAGCAGCAGCACCAGGAGCCAATGAGTTCATATGCTGTCAAAAAGCATGCTGATAGAAGGCAGAAGTGACAGAAAGATGAGTTTATCACTTTGCTGCTTCTTCTTTCACTGACCAGTCACAGGGTGAAGTTGGTCCAGGATGACCTGGGCTTAGAGGAAGTGTGCTAAATCTTGCAATCACTGTACAGCAGGCCTAGAGTGTGAGGAGAAGAAGCAGCAGCACCAGGAGCCAATGAGTTCATATGCTGACAAAAAGCATGCTGATAGAAGGCAGAAGTGACAGAAAGATGAGTTTATCACTGTGCTGCTTCTTCTTTCACTGACCAGTCACAGGTTGAAGTTGGTCCAGGATGACCTGGGCTTAGAGGAAGTGTGCTAAATGATCCTGGCCATTAGACTGAACATCTAGTGGCAGAAAAAGAGCGCTGCGGGGGAAATCTGAGAAGTTAAGTTGAATAGTGCAGCAAAAGCTAGTTTTGTTATTTTATCATTTCATAGTCTATTCATTTTTGTTTGGAGTTACTTTTTTTTAAATTGTATTACCGTTTGGAAACTTTGTTGAGAGTTTAATGATCTGGTTAAGCTCCACTTCATTTCTGGAAAATATTGGGGGTAGTAAAACAAGGCTGTAGTACCCAATAAGACAGGTTTCCATGTGATAGAAGAAACATGAAAATGGTCCTAAAAAGGTTGAAAAAAAATCCTTGCAATATTTACTGTACAACTACAACTAACTTTCCCCGCACTGGATCCCCGGGATCTCACCAGCATTACACTGACATCCCCACCGGGGAGCAGAGCACAGCATCCGGACTGCGGATTGCACAACTAGAGGGGCCAGGAACACAGAATAGGGACCCGAGAAGAGGAGGATCCGGGCTGCTCTATGCAAAACCAGCTGCACAGAGGAGCAAGTCCAACAGTGAGAGGCTGCAACAAAGGCTGGTCTGAATCAGACATTTGTGAACACAGGCAAGAACTGAACAGGCATTCGATTTACAGTGATATGGTGAATGAGGGATTCACCCTTCCTCCTCTCCACTCACTGTGAGCCCGGAATAACATCCAAGGTTACCTTAAGGAGGAATCTGGGAACTTACCTGTGAAGCCTGTTTGACCTGTATGTCATATGACATTATAGGTCCATACCATCTGGTGAGCGCCCATTTTATTTGTTCCATCTGGTGACGGGATCTGAACATCTTTTTCACCATCTTTTCCTGTGCTGGATTAATCCTTCACTTTTGGGACTTTCAATGTTTCATTTGTCAGTTTATATGGGACTTTATTTCACATGTACATTTTTTCACCTGTGTTTCATATAACACCTTATGGGACTTTCATTATTGTTATGTGATATGTTTATATGATTTATTACTATGTTTTTTGGTGAATGTTCTTAGTTCACTCATCACATTTAGCGCTGCACATAATATTTATCCATTCTAATTTCTTGCCCTTCCCTGAGCTACTCACTTACTATATTGAAAATAAAATAGGAAATATGTTTTTTGCCTAATATCTACGTTAAATCACATTGCTAATTGCATATTGTACTTTGCAACCTAAATACTGAAATTTGCACTTTAAACTGTCATTTTGTAACTTTTGGAAATGCCAGAAAAAAACGTAGCTGTGCCAGTAAGTATTGAGTGTCATGCCAGTAAATTTCAATCTAGTAGGTTGGCAACACTGCAAAGCAGCCAGTAAGACATATAGGATACTCTTCTTTAAATGATTGGTGCTGTATCCCCCAAATAATGTTTACTCGAGTTCAGCTCTAAAGCTGAACTCTGGGCAAAATGTTTTCTTCTTGTGCAGTGAGTCTGTGCACGCACTGCATGGGTTAACTGCTCTTTTTATTCTAGGGGAGAGGACAGCAGAGATATATACACCTGATCTGCCGATCCTCCCTGTACGATCTGGCACCCCTCTACTCCAGGGGTCTTGAGCACGCTCAAAAGCCAGGAACAGTCCACTGCTGGACCGTGGGGGAGCACAGTTTTCCTGAGGATTGGCCGATCAGGTGAGTTTAAACTTTGTGCTCACCCCCAGAAAAAATGAGCAGTGGACCAATGCAGTATGGGCACAGCCCCACTGAATGGGAAAAAATAGCCCAGGGATGGGCTTTAAAGATGAAAAAATTAACTATACTTTGCTATCTAGTAGATTTTATTCTGCGCGCTTAGGGTTATCTAAAAAACTGATCCACCCAAAAAACTGTTGTCTGTATTTGTGGATATACTCCAAAAACCTTCTTCTTCTTGCTGCAGTAGTCTCATTCTTCCTATTGTATTTTGTATAGCAGTTGTATAATTATTATGGATACAGGCACTCTCAGACCCATTACAATGGATCACACTTGTTTTTGTCCCCTTCAATATTTTACAGTAGCTAACTCAATATTTCTGTACTTGGATAAGATATTGTCACACTACTCCTCAAATTACATGATCTGTAATCCAGGCCCAGCATCTGAAAATGCACGCCACTGATGTACAGATTTTAGGAGAAATAGTATTTACCAACAAAGGGGTTCTTTCATAGTGTACTCCGCTCTGTTTATCAGACAATCTTTGAACAGATCCCCTACTGAATTGGAGCAGAACAGGATGGATGGGCCTGTTTAGTTTCTCGTCTGCATTTTAAAAGCAGATTGTGGTGACCCTTTATTGAATCAGTGGGCTACCAGACAGAAACGTACTTGTGCCTGTTTACATTAGACCACCTCAGATCCATGACGTCTAGGTATGGAAAAATGGAAAATGACACAGTCCTTTTCCATTTTTATATCCAGACCAGGACGGACTCAGAGGTAGGCGGATTTAAACCTTTTACTTTAATTTCCATCTGCCTGTACATAGACCTGCATGGAGCTTCCAATCAGTTCTCCCTGAAAAATTGACAGGTAGACTTAATTGAAAGCCCACGTTAAGGCTGGGTTCACACATGTCCAGCTGCGGTTTGCAGTCCAGAGCATTTCTGTCTACCGGTGTTCCGTGATAAAAGCATACCCCGTGAGAAATGTATACCAACGTCACTTCCTGTGAGGAACAGCTGAGCAGCGTAGCAGTGCGCATGCTCACAGCCCCGGATACGTAATGGAACAGCTGAGGAGCTGACTAGTGCGAACGCACGGAGAGTATGAAATGATCACGGCAGTGTGTGTAATGCGGCGGTTACATGAAAATAGCTCGGCTGCAATATGAGTCATCTCCGCTCCTGTCCCTGTCACTTCCCTGATCTGGGCTAGTAAATATAAAAGCGGCTCTCGGCTCCGTGATTTATCTTTTCATACACTCGCCGCCGCTTTTATATTTACTAGCCCAGATCAGGGAAGTGACAGGGATAGGAGCGGAGATGACTCATTGCAGCCGAGCTGTTTTACTGTAAACGCCGCAACAGCTGAGGCGGTGTAACGTTACACACACTGCCGTGAAAAATCCATACCCTCCAAGCATGCGCACTAATCAGCTCCTCAGCTGTTCAATGTTCAATGACGTAGTGGTGACGTAGGTGCACCGGAAGTGACGAGGGTATGCATTTCTCACGGGTAGGTTTTTTTCACGGAACACCGGTTCAGGTGCGATTCAGAGCTTATTTTCCCCTGAATTCACACATGAACTAGACCCAAAAATGCACAGGATCCTTTTCTAAATTACACTGCAGCCGCCCCAGACATATGTGAACTGGGTCCACTGAAAGCCAGTTACATTCACATGTTAGGCGAATTGGATGTGGTTAAAAATGCATCCAATTCACATATATGTGAACCCAGCCTAAAGGGGGCCTAACTCAGAGCAATCACAGCTAAAGCCTAATAAATAAAAATACTAGCAAATACTGAGCGTGTTCCTTGCATAGATTATTACTGGAAATGTGGCTTAGTCTTCTAGAACATGTTGTAGCTAAAAAAAAAAAAAAAAAAGTGTAATAGACAGTATCTCAGAAAAGTGAATACACCCCTCACATTTTTGTAAATATTTTATTAAATCTTTTCGTGTGACAGCACTGAAGAAATTACACTTTGCTACAATGTAAAGTAGTGGGTGTACAGCTTGTATAACAGTGTAAACTTGCTGTCCCCTCAAAATAACACAACACAGCCATTAATGTCTAAACCGCTGGCAACAAAAGTGAGTACACTCATGGGTGTCCGCAGAACTTTTTCAGGGGGGAGGGGTGTCTTTTTAGGGTCACCCATGCTCCGACCCTTTTTGCCCACATAGATCCCCCTTTAGAGCAGGCCAGGGTCCCCCATAAATCCCCTTTTAGAGCATAGATCCCTATTTAGTCTTCCCTGTTCATCTATATTCCCCGTGCTACCAGGTTTTCCTGCACCACTGAGTTTCTCCCTTCAAAGAATATATATATTTAGCCAATATGACCCCCTTTAGAGCAGGCCAGGATCCCCATAGATCCCCTTTAGAGCAGACCAGGGTCCCCATAGATCCCCCTTTAGAGCAGCCCAGGCCAGGGTCCCCCATAGATCCCCCTTTAGAGCAAATGGCCAAAAAAATGCCTGCAACAAAAACGCTCAGGTGTGTTGTTGCAGGTGTTTTTTTGGGCATTTTTTGGGCGTCTTTGGAGGCAGGCATAACATCTGAACTTCTATATAGGGGTATATATACACACACACTTATATGTATATATACACATACACACATATAGGTGTGATAGGAGCGGAGCCCAATGCCTGCAAATAATTTCATTAGCGCAGGCATAGGGTTCTGCTACTTTCACACCTATATGTGTGTGTATGTGTATATATACATATAAGTGTGTGTGTATATATACCCCTATACAGAAGTTCAGATGTTATGCCTGCCTTCAATGACGCCCAAAAATGCCCAAAAAAATGCCTGCAACAAAAACCCCCAGGTGTGTTGTTGCAGGCGTTTTTTGGGCATTTTTTAGGCGTCTTTGGAGGCAGGCATAACATCTGAACTTCTGTATAGGGGTATATATACACACATATAGGTGTGATAGGAGCGGAGCCCTATGCCTGCAAATAATTTCATTAGCGCAGGCATAGGGTTCCGCTACTTTCACACCTATATGTGTGTATGTGTATACAGTGGGTACGGAAAGTATTCAGACCCCCTTAAATTTTTCACTCTTTGTTATATTGCAGCCATTTGCTAAAATCATTTAGGTTCATTCTTCTTCCTCATGAATGTACACATAGCACCCCATACTGACAGAAAAACACAGAATTGTTGACATTGTTGCAGATTTATTAAAAAAGAAAAACTGAAATATCACATGGTCCTAAGTATTCAGACCCTTTGCTGTGACACTCATATATTTAACTCAGGTGCTTTCCATTTCTTCTGATCATCCTTGAGATGGTTCTACACCTTCATTTGAGTCCAGCTGTGTTTGATTATACTGATTGGACTTGATTAGGAAAGCCACACACCTGTCAATATAAGACCTTCCAGATCACAATGCATGTCAGAGCAAATGAGAATCATGAGGTCAAAGGAACTGCCTGAAGAGCTCAGAGACAGAATTGTGGCAAGGCACAGATCTGGCCAAGGTTACAAAAAGATTTCTGCTGCACTTAAGGTTCCTAAGAGCACAGTGGCCTCCATAATCCTCAAATGGAAGACGTTTGGGACGACCAGAACCCTTCCTAGATCTGGCCGTCCGGCCAAACTGAGCTATCGGGGGAGAAGAGCCTTGGTGAGAGAGGTAAAGAAGAACCCAAAGATCACTGTGGCTGAGCTCCAGAGATGCAGTCAGGAGATGGGAGAAAGTTGTAGAAAGTCAACCATCACTGCAGCCCTCCACCAGTCGGGGCTGTGTTTTTCTGTCAGTATGGGGTGCTATGTGTACATTCATGAGGAAGAAGAATGAACCTAAATGATTTTAGCAAATGGCTGCAATATAACAAAGAGTGAAAAATTTAAGGGGGTCTGAATACTTTCCGTACCCACTGTATATACATATATGTGTGTGTGTATATATACCCCTACACAGAAGTTCAGATGTCATGCCTGCTTCCAAAGACGTCCACAAAAAAGCCCAATAAACGCCTGCAACCAAAACGACCAGGTGTGAAAATAGCAGAGCCCTATGCCTGCTCTACTGCAATTCTAATACAAACAATCTTTTTTTTTTCTGGTTCTGGACATGCTACAGAGCTGAAACTTCACAGGTACACTTTTTAGACCCCCCAGACACTAAATCCAAAGAAATCTAATTTTTTTTTTCAATATTTTTTTCAATAATTGGCTCTCTATCAAAAACAACAATTTTTAAGAACTTTTTTTGTGTGATTCATAGTCCCTTGGGCATGACCCAGAACCCTAGGCACTTTTTAGGGGCATTTATTGGGTTTTAGGGCTGTTTAAATGGTGTTTTTTGATTACCGAAGTTCGGGTCCCATTGATTTCAATGGGGTTCTGGAATCCGGACCCGAACTTTCGGGAAGTTCGGGTGTTCTGGTCGAACCGAACTTTTCAAAAGTTCGATCATCCCTAATGCTGGCAGCACTCATACGTCTATTTCCCGAAGACAACCTCTGGATAGGACGCTGAGCATGTGCACTCAATTTCTTTGGTCGACCATGGCGAGGCCTGTTCTGAGTAGAACCTGTCCTGTTAAACCACTGTATGGTCTTGGCCACCGTGCTGCAGCTCAGTTTCAGGGTCTTGGCAATCTTCTTATAGCCTAGGTCATCTTTATGTAGAGCAACAATTCTTTTTTTCAGATCCTCAGAGAGTTCTTTGCCATGAGGAGCCATGTTGAACTTCCAGTGACCACTATGAGAGAGTGAGAGCGATAACATCAAATTTAACACACCTGCTCCCCATTCACACCTGTGACCTTGTAACACTAACGATTCACAGGGAAAGGGACTCTGGGTTGGGGAGGGAAAATGGGTAATTGGACCCAATGTGGACATTTTCACTTAGGGGGTGTACTCACTTTTGTTACCAGATGTTTAGACATTAATGGCTGTGTGTTGAGTTATTTTGAGGGGACAGCAAATTTACACTGTTATACAAGCTGTACACTCACTACTTTACATCGTAGGAAAGTGTCATTTCTTCAGGGTTGTCACATTATAAGATATAAAAAAAATATTTACAAAAATATGAGGGGTGTACTCACTTGTGAGATACTGTAAATGTTTTAGGGTTTCTAAATAAACAATATTTTTTTGTACAATTTAAATAGTAAAAGTGTGCCAGTTTGCTGAGTGATAAAAGGTCAAAGAGAACAAAAAGCATCATGCCTGTTTATAACAGAAAAATAAAAATTATCATTACCATACATTACCACAGGATATTGGGAATGTCGTATGGCCTCTATCACTGGCTGTGCAGTACATTGATACTGGAAATGTGTGTGTCTTCGGGGTTCCGATTTAACAGAACCCGTGCAAAAGTCACTTTCAAATGTTTTATTAAGGCCTTGTGCACACTGAACAAGCCCCTCTGAACACCAGAACTGCTGGCACGAAAATGCACCTCAAAAATTTTGCTAAAAGCTGCATATTTATGCGCATCTAGCATTTAAGCATAATTGCATTCGTTTGGCAAGAATATTCATTTATTATAGCCATTGGAGTGCAGGAATGCTCAAATGTTATACGTGTCTGTTCTTTAAGCATGTTTAAATGTGTTTAGGTGCGTTTGTGCATTACGCTTTATATGTGCATAGACACATAAGCTAACATAACGGCGCTTTTACAGGCTGGAAAAAAAACGCTCAATGTGTATAAGCTCAGTTTCTCAAGCTCTTTTTTAAAGTGGAGTTCCACCCTAAAATTTAACTTCGTTCCATCTTCTTGCTCCGGGTCACCTGAAAAACAAATGGATAATCGCAATTTTTTTTTTTTTTACTTACCTTGATTTAGAAGAAAATATACTCACCTTACTTCCTCTTCCTCCCTCTGCGGCCACGGCCCGTCGTCACTTCCTGGCTTGCAATGATTCCTGGGAGCTGAACGTCATCGCTCCCAGGAATCAATGCGCCTGCACCGGCCCCGACGTCAGTTCCGGTGCAGGCGCCGTCATACCTTGCTAAACAGCTTCTGGGCATGCCCAGGAGCTGTGCAGGGATGACGCTGCAGCCCCGGAAGTGACGGCGGGGCCGGTGCAGCGCATCGTGGGACCGAGGAGGACGGAAGAGGACGCAGAAGAGGATCGCGCTGGCTTCAGCTGCCCACACCTGAGATGGCAGCGCTGGATAATACATTTTCAAGGTAAGTATTTCTTCTAAAAGGTAAGTGCAACCCGGGACAGATCAGAGGCTATCCATTGTGGAATGCACTAGCCCTGACTGTCCCGGGGGTATTTTTATGTATTTTTTTTGTTTTAGGTGGAACTCCGCTTTAAGCTTGGTGTGCATGAGACCTAAAATAAAATAAGACCACCCCAAATCCAGTTTGCTTATCTCCACTAACAACATTTTTACCTTCATCTGGATGTTCAAATACAGAAGTTTCCTCTCTTGAAGTCGGCGGCGCCTGGAATTCTTTCACTTCTTTTGCAAGATCATGTCTTAGTGTATGCTGTAAAAGTTCAATCAGGAAATTCAGGTTGTCTTTCGAGATCTCTGTCAGCTCCATGAGTTTCATGAATAGATCTGTCGGACTTGTAATGGTTTCCATTTTCTTTCGAGGTATCTTATCCTGGCAAAGAAACTTCATGTTGCTTAGATCTGCCTCACTCAGTTTTCCTGCTATTCTTAGAAGCATGACATTGAATTCCTCCATTTCTACGTGTGGTTTATCTGTCAATACACAACTGTTTTCTGTTAACGGTTGATGAAGACTGGCCTGAATCGCCTAGATCTGGAAAAGAAATTGAAATAAATTGTCTTTATATCTCACTTTCATTTTACTCAGCTATCATCCCCCCTCCTATACTTTCACTATTTACACACAATGTGAAATTTTATAGAAAAAAAAAAAGTAGCTGTTTGTTTAAGTAAAAGAAAATGTATAAAGGAGAGATTATAACAACAAACCTCTTAATTCTCGTTTGCTCGGAAGATCTGTTAGTGTTCACCGTGAAGTTGTACACACTCACTAAAACCAGGAAGTTAGTAAGAATTGTGAACTGAGCATGTCAACTCTCAACCCTCCCCTCCCCCTCCCAGTGTTTCAAAACTTCTTCAGCTCGTAATAGCCAACACTGAAAAGGCATCATTCAAGATCTATTAAACCAGAATCAAAATTGTTGTACGATAGTGAATATTCATGAAGGATCTTTAGAGAATTTATTGTAGAATTAGTGCAGTTTAAGTAAAATAGGGGGGATTATTGTTGTAGGCTTAGTCATAGGACTATCACAGCTTGCTTTCACTTTCAGTTACTTTTTGTCCTGATTGTTGGCAGGAAGCTCAGTTTTAATGCTAAATCACTTCAAATTTAGCCTGCATTCACACCCAGTAGAGTGTAATTCTGGTGATTTTTTAGTGTTTTCTTTCTTAACCACTTCAGCCCCGGTAGGTTTTACTCCCGTAATGACCAGACCATTTTTTTGTGAATCAGCACTACGTTACTTCAACGAAAAATTGCATGGTCGTGCGACGATGTACAACTGATGTCCTTTTTTTCCTCACAAATAGAGCTTTCTTTTGGTGGTATTTGATCACCTCGGCTGGTTTTTAGATTTTGCGCTATAAACAAAAAAAGAGCGACAATTTTGAAAAAAAAACACAATATTATTTACTTTCTGCTATGAAACATTCCCAATAAAAAAAAATTACAAAATCTATTTTTTTTCAGTTTAGGCCAATTTGTATTCTGCTACATATTTTTGGTAAAAAAAAAATCCCAAAAAGCGTATTTTAATTGGTTTGCGCAAACGTTATAGTGTTTACAAATTACGGGATCGATTTTTGAACTTTTTTTTTTGTTTTATTAGTAATGGTGGCGATCAGAAATTTTTAGCGGGACTGTGACATTGCAGAGGACAGATCGGGCCCCTAACTGCCATTTTTTACACTTTTTGGGGACCAGTGACATTAATACAGTAATCAGTGCTAAATATTATGCACTGTTACTGTATAAATGACACTGGATGGGAAGTGGTTAACACTGGGGGTGATCTAAGTGGTTAATGTATGCCTAACTGTTCTTACTGACTGTGGGGGGGGGGGGGTTCTGTGACAGGCACAGAGAGATCGGGGTTGTAGCTTAGCTGAAACTCCTGATCTCTCTCTCTGCCTATATGACAAAAGACTCGCCTGCTTTGTTTACATCTTCTGTCAGTTTCTCTGACGATCGCGGGAGGCCGGCTGCAAATGCTGCTGCTCCTCCCGCGGGCTGCCTGCCGCTGTGTTTAATCACGTGCGCGCTGCCGAGACGGCGTGCACAAAATCTCGTAGATCTACGGGATTTTTCGCATCTGAGACGCCCTGCCGCAGTATATCTGCGTGGGGCGGTCGTCAAGTGGTTAAGCATTTTACAAGCTTTGTGCGTTTTTCTTTTATATTAGGCTGTTTTCTGGGCTGGACAAGGGGAGAAGAGTGCAAAACAATGCGTGAAAACACTTGTGCCGCATGTTTACAGGTGCTCCAGTAGAAGTTTGTGAGGCCAGATTATGTAAAAAAATAAAAATAAAATAAAACTCATGTACTATCAAGCTTACAAGTGGCTGAGTGTTGAAATGTGATTACAAAGAAAGGGGCTGTGCATGTTGAGTGTATTAAGGCGTAAGTAAACGGCTCAGGTGTGAATGGGGCTTAATGTGAAAGGACCCTTAGTGCAGCATATCCAGAGCAAAGAGTCCCAAGGAAACAATGCTAACATGTCTGTATAGATTATTAGTATATATATATATATAATAGCCTCAGGGGTGTAGAGATCATATAAACTTACAGTGGTGCAACTTTGTAATTTTGACAGCTTAAAGATCTTATACCTTACTAGCTTTTACTTGGAAATCTGAAATACACCATGCTTCTACATTTTGTTAAAAAATATATATATTTTTTTTTTTGTTTACAAAATATTTTATTGGAAAGTCATATTTGAACAATAAGAAGATCAATACAACCGTATAGAGATCAATGTAGCACAATAACAGCATACAAAAACAAATTTGCGTAGATTATACAAAGAATACATAACATTAAGCAGCCATGTAGTTTAAAAAAGACATGTCAAGTATATTAGATTATCTCCGTACACAGTGTAAACAACCAGAGTGTTAGAAATGAAAAGAAAAAATGGAAACTGCTAACAGGCAAATTTATCCCAAACATCCCATTTAGTATGGAAAACCGACATACTTCCCTGAATTGAATGTAGTACCTTTTCTGACATTTTGATGTTTTCCATTCTGGAGACAACCTGTTTCCAGGAGATCAGATCGGACCTCCAGTTGGAAGCCACCATCCATTGAACAGAAGACAACAGGGTGTAGAATAACTTGGACTTTTGGGAGGGGACTCCCCTGATGTTAGTATACAAAATGCACATGCTTGGTGTGAGGGGAATGACTGAATCAGCAATGATTGACAACAGTCGACTCACGTTTCTCCAGATAGGCTGGAGATGATTACACCCCCAAAATATATGCATAAGAGTGCCTTCCTCGGAACACCCTCTGAAACACCTAGGAGAGACTGAATCGTAATAAGAATGTAGCAGAGAGGGAGTAAGATACCACCTGGTAATCAACTTAATTGGAGAGTCTCTGCTTGTAGAAGATCTGGTTCCTGCTCTCATATTTTTTATCATACACCTCCAGTCCAAAATGGAAAAGGAGGTATTCAATTCCTCCTCCCATTTAAGCATATACTTGTGCTTCTCCGGCATAAAGGAATTATTGATATGTATATATAACAAGGAAATTAGGCCCTTACCTCTAGGGAAAGAGCAACACATATTTTCAAAGGGGGTGAAGGGAGGGGATAAAGTTAAGGAGTGTTTTGAGTAGAAGAAATCTCTAATGATCTCATAGTGGGCGCGTTCGGATTCCGGTAGTTTATGTATCGCTAGGATTTGATCAAAAGAGTTAAATACATTCCCCGTAGAAAGAGCCCTCAGGGAGACCAGGCCTTTCCGCAGCCATGGTCTAAGAAGGTCTCTGTCCAAGGGGAAAGACTGTGAGTCAACTTCTGACATAAAGGTTGCCAATGGAGAAATTTGTGAGAGCATGGAGCATGCATTTTTATATTTATGCCACAATTGAAGGAGATTATGCACGAGTTTATTAGATTGAAGGAGTTTTTTGAGAATGTTGGGTGTTGACCAGAGGCAAGCCTGCAAAGAGTATGGTGCAACAGAAGACCTCTCAAATGAAAGCCAGGGTATATCACTCCGATCGTAGTGCCAATGCGCAATCTGTATATACTTTGTTGCCAAGTAATAGGACCACAGGTCAGGAAGACCCAACCCCCCCAGTTCTTGTGATGCATGAGAAACTTGTTTACTAAGCCTAGGCTTTTTACCATTCCACACAAACCTAGACAGTTCCCTCTGAAATCTCATTATGTGTGATTTAGGTACCAACACTGGGAGTGCTCTAAAGAGAAAAAGAATTTTCGGGATGATCACCATCTTCACCGCTGCCACTCTGCCCAGCAGCGAGATGTGATGAGAGGACCAAAATTGAAGCAGAGCTCCTAGTTTTTTAAACATAGGGGGAATGTTAGTAATGTATAGGGATTCAAAATAGGGGGTAATTAATACGCCCAAGTATCTAAAGGATCCAGAACACCACGAGAAAGAAAAACTCTCTCTGATGGATGTCTGCATCCAAGGAGGCATATGCAGTGGCATCAGAGAGCATTTAGAAATATTGACGCCCAAACCAGAGAAAGTTTGAAATTCAGCTAATTCAATTAGAACATGTGGTAGGGAGACATGTGGGTCTGACAGATATAATAGGACATCATCCGCATACAAACTAAGTTTATACTCCTTATTTACCATATTATAACCTTTAATTTTTTGATTCCCTCTAATTGCACACGCCAAGGGCTCAATGGCAAGAGCAAACAGAAGGGGGGAGAGGGGGCACCCCTGTCTCGTGCCTCTGCTAATAGAGAAAAAGTCAGAATTACATCCCGGGATGCGGATTCTTGTTTGGGGAGAATCATACAAAGCCCTGAAACCATTAATAAAATTTTCTCCCAATCCATATTTTGGCATAAGGTGTTCCATATATTCCCAGCTGACATTATCAAAAGCTTTGTGAATATCTAAGCTGACCATGCAGGTCGGTGATTTATTACGGTTCGCATCTTGTATAATGTTGGCCGTGAGTCTTATGCTATCCGTCAGTTGCCTTCCCGGTATGAAACCGGTTTGGTCAGGAGCTATCAATTTAGTCATGTGTTCCGCCAGCCGATTGGCCAGGAGTCTACCAAACAGTTTGAGATCATTGTTCATGACCGATATGGGTCGGAAGTTCTGTGGCAGTGTATGATCCTTTTCTGGTTTTGGGATAAGGGACATGTTTGCTAGAAGCATCTCACTTGGAAAGCTACCACCCTGAAGGACATCATTAAAAAGATTGGTCAGCCTGGGGGTAAGATATTGGGCGAAGGTTTTATAATAAGTGGCTGAAAAACCATCCGGACCTGGGGCTGTAGAGGATTTAAGGGATTTGATGATATGTGATATCTCCTCCTCTGAACAAGGGGCATCAATCCTATCTCTGTCTGTCTGAGAGAGGGCTGGGAGGTCTAGTTTGTTGATCCAGGGTTCAAATTTATTTGTTGGGAATGAAGAAGGATTGGATAGAAGGTTCTTGTAAAATTTAGTAAATACATCAAGTACCTGTTTGGGATGAGAAACTACTTTGCCGTCTGATCTCCTTAGTTTGTAAACATGAGTAGACCTAACGTTCTGGGCCAGTTTCCTGGCAAACATGGATGAGGGAGAATTGCTATGTAAAATGAATCTAGCCTTAGACCATCTAAGAGATTTCTCTGTATCATTGGTTAGGATCATGTTTAAAGCTTGTCTTTTGGAATCAATTTGATCTCTTAGAGCTTGGGAAGGGGATTGATTGAAATGCAGGTACAAGCGGTCTAGGTCCTTTGTCAGTTGTGTAATGTCCGCTAATCTAGCTTTGTTACGAGCCGAGGCCAGGGCAATGATTCTTCCTCTCATCACCGCCTTATGGGCAGTCCAAATAGTGGAGATCGGAGTCTCACCATTCTCATTCAGGGAAAAATATTCTTCCAAGGAGGTGGATATCTGGGTAACAAAAGTGGGGTCATTCAGCAAAGAATCGTTTAATCTCCAATTATAAGTAGAGTCCACAAGGCCAATACACCTTGTTTCAAAGGAGACTATTTGGTGATCAGACCAGGGGCATGGGTGGATTTGAGCATTAGAAGAACTTGCCAGAATAACAGGAGTACAAAAAATGTAATCAAGCCTTGCTGAGCTGTCATGAGGGTGCGAGTAAAAAGTGTATGATTTGATACCCACATTGTGCGCCCTCCATGCGTCCACTAACTGTAGGTCACTCAGCGAGCGTGTCAGAAATTTAGGGAATGTTTTGGAGGATGGTAAAATTTTGCTCCTGTCCAATGATGGGTGTGCCACTAAATTAAAATCTCCCCCAACTATCATGTGTGGAGATTCGAATTTCGCTAGGGTATCTAAAAATGACTTGAAAAAAGCCGAAGGGGAGTTGTTTGGGGCATAAATTGAGGCTATGGTGATTTTTTTCCCATTCAGATTACCTTTCAAAATAAGGAATCTACTCTCTGGGTCGCAAAAAGAGGAGGTGACGTCAAACATTATACTGTTGCGAACAAAGATGGCGACCCCCCTGGTTTTGTTGCTATAAGTAGAGCATCTGAACTGTTGATACGTTTTATGGAAATATTTCGGGCTATTGGATTCAGCAAAGTGTGTCTCCTGCAGGAGAATAATATCTGCTCCCAACCGTTTGTAATGACTGAATGCCTTGTGCCTCTTATTAGGAGAATTAAAGCCCTGCACGTTGTGTGATATCACCTTAAGACCCATGATAAATACCTGAGAAATCGCCTAGTGCATTAATCAGGCTAGCATGTCGTGACAAAGAAAAACCTGAACAAATATCTCTTACCAACTGAAGATTCATCGAAATGTAATAATATACCTGTACTTGGTGGAAGGTTTAAAGCTTTGACACCCCGCACAGGAGACCTCCCAAACAAGGAGGACCACACTGTGCGGAGCCACCTCGCATGGGTAAACATATTGATCAAATCATTAGACTTTCCTTTTTTAGTGCAAATCAGAATTAACAGCATAACGAAATAAAAAACATATGAAAGAACAAGTGACACATATTCACAAAATAAAATTGGGGGATGGGTAAGAAAAAATATACCCATCCATAAAATCAAGTAACCTTGGACTGTACCGTCCAATTCCTGCCCATGGAGATCCACAGCCAGACCGTCCATCCGCACAGAACGCATTGCGCGAACGGGTGGGGTCGGAGTGGGGGTCGACACAGGCAGATTTGTGGGGACAAACCAGCGAAAGGGGAGAGAGAGAGATACAATAAAAGCATAACATATATCGTACCATACAACCAGAGAAGGCCTTTGCCCACAGCATATAGCAAACCAGACCTTTCTAAAATCTCAATATGGGGCATCTCTTTAGCAAAATAAAAAAAAAAATTTTTTAAAGGAAGGTAGGGCAGGTCAGCCAAACGCCTCATTAGTGCAAAATCCGTATAGGGCACAACCAACAAGAAAACAGAAGCCGAGCTTGAGCAAAAAGGAGCCCACCAGCAGGCGAACTCTTCTGGGAAGCCAAGGAAGAAAAAAGAAAAAAAAAAAAAAAATTCCCTTCCTCCCCTATCTTCCAAAACATGAGTAGAACTAGTTCTATGATCGTTCAAAAATCAGAAGACAAGCAGAACTAAATTGTTCCAACGGGGTTAAGTCAGGTAGATGGATCTCTAAAAGGGTTGCGACTTCGGCGATTGTCTCTTCTGGAGGCTGGAGTAGACCAGATAGGTGAGGGCCTGGGAGTAGTAAGCTGGTGTGACACAGGCTCCGCCGTGATGAGGCCCAGTTTAATAAGAAGCTCCTTTCCCTCTGCAAGATTAAAGACCACATAGGTCGTGCCATTATGTGGGACTGATAACTTAAATGGGAACCCCCATCTGTAACGGATCCTGGCAGCCTGCAGGACAGACGTGACTTCTTTCATTCTGCGTCTTTTATCCAAGGTAGCTTGGGAAATGTCCGGGTATATCTGGATCCTTGTGCCCTCATAGATTATGTTAGGAGTATTCCTAGAGGCTCGAAGGATGTCTTCCTTTGTCAGAAAATCCTTAAGGCACATGACAACGTCCCTTGGTGGCTTATCCGGGGGAGGTTTTGGCCGAAGAGCTCTGTGGATTCTATCGCATGTAAATGCTGAGGCTGGTTTATCTGGCAGAAGGTCTCCAAACAACTTGAGCACTGCAGGCATTAAATATGTTATGGTTTCAGGGAGACCCCTAAGACGCAGATTGTTTCTGCGATTCCGATTGTCTAGGTCCTCGACCTGGGATTGTAAGATCGAGTAGTTATCGGAAAGTTGTTCAAAATCCTTCCGCAGATCGTTGTGGGCTATCGCAAGCTCGTCATGTTTGGCCTCAAGCAGATCGGTGCGCCCCCCCAAAGACGCTATCTCAGCAGTTAATGTGTTTGTGGATTTGTCTATCGCTGTCTGGAACTTTTCTGCTAACTTTTCATAAATCGCGGCGAAGCCTGCATCCAAGTCGGCCTTTGTGACCGATGGAGAGTACTCACGATTAGCCTCATGATTAGTCGTGTGGGTCACCGATGTGGCTGGCGTGGGTGATGGAGAGGTAGGATCCGGCTCCGGCGCGGGAGATGGTGCGGCGCCATCTTGGGTCATCTTAGATGTTTCCTTGGCCCGGATCAGGTACGTGGTCAGGGAATGCTTAGGAGGGCGGCCTCGCTGTCTCTTCCCGGTCGACGGCATGCACGACTGTCTCCTACGGGGGTGCAAGGTGTTTGCGGATCAAAATTGGGATTAAAAAGCCCCGTAGAAGCCGTCTCTCCCTGTCCCCTCCGGCGGAGCTAAATGCCTAGCTTCCGTCCAGCATCGCGCCGCGCATGCGCCCCCCAATATATTTTTTTTTAAGGGGGGGGGGGGAGTTTGCTCTTTGAGCTGACAATCTTATTCCACAGGGCAAGCCACAATATTTGTATGTTAAAAAGAAATTGTAATTATTTAACTGATCCCGTGAGCTGTAAAATCTTTGTGCAGGGTGCAGCTGAGAGGGGCATTTTTACGTAGGTGACAGCATAGCTGGAACAGAGTGATGCCCCTAGCTGCCAGGGGAAGAACTCCTCCAGTGAGGGTGGAAGTGAGGCTAAGGGTAAGGAAAGACAGATTCTGGTGGTAGGGGACTAAGGTATTAGAAGGACAGAGAGGGCAATCTTACTGTAAGTGCCGAACTGTATGTTTACCGGGCGCTCGGGTTCGGCACATCACGGATCTGGTGGACAGAATATTGGGTAGAGTCGGGGAGGACCCAGCTGTCATAATACATGTAAGTACCAATGACAAAGTTAGAGGAAGATGGAGAGTTCTATAAAACTATTTCAGGGACTTAGGAGTGAAATTAAGGAGTAAGACCTCCAAGGTAGTATTCTCAGAAATACTACCGGTACCTTAAGCCTTGCCAGAGAGGCAGTGGGAGATTAGGGAAGTTAACAAGTGGCTGAGGAGATAGTGTAGACAGGAGGGGTTCAGGTTCCTGGAGAACTGGGCCGACTTCTCCGTCGGTTACCGACTCTTTAGCAGAGACGGACTGCACCTAAATGGGGAGGGTGCAGCCCTACTGGGAGGGAAGATGGCCGAAAAGGTAGAGGGGGTTTTAAACTGGGACATGGGAGGGGGGGTTTCAGATGTAGAGTTAGCCAGCGGGAAGTAAGATCTAGCGGGCAATATTGGGGGCATTAGCGGTAGGGTGACCAGAATTCCAAAACACAAGGTAAGTAAGTTGACAAATCCGAAGTACAGCCTCATAGCATCTAACAAGGATATATTATGCGACCAGACAAAATTACGAGGTTTGTATACCAATGCTAGAAGTCTGGCTAACAATGGAAGAACTGGAGCTGCAAATGTATGAGGAAGATTTTGATTTTTGTGGGAATTTCAGAGACTTGGTTTGACAGCCATCATGATTGGCTGGCAACCATTAAGGGGTATTCCCTTTATCACAGAGATAGGGAGAGTAAAAAAGGGGGAGGGGTATGCCTGTATAACAAAAATTATGTGTAAGTGAATATGAGGGATGATATCACTAATGGAGCTAGGGAAGAGGTGGAATCCTTATGGGTAGAGCTTCAAAGGGAGGAAACTAAGGGGAAAGTAATACTGGGTGTATGCTATAGGCCCCCAAACCAGAGGGAGGAGGGGGAGGAGGACCTCCTGTCACAGCTTGGAATGGTGGTAAGGATGGGAAATGTCATTATAATGGGGGATTTTAATTATCCAGATATAGACTGGACCTCGCATTCGTCTAAGGCTTGCCATTTTCTAAATGTTTTGCAGGATAATTTCATGGGTCAGATGGTGAATGCACCAATGAGAAACAATGCATTACTAGACCTACTGATTACGAATAATACCGACCTGATCAAGGATGTAGAAATACGGGGCAACTTAGGAAACCGTGACCACAGGTCAATTCGTTTCTGCATAAATCACAGAAATGGGAAACACAAGGGTAATACAAAGACACTGAATTTTGAAGGAGCTAACTTCCCTAAACTGCGCTCTTTACTAGACTATATTAAATGGGATAGAATCCTATGGAAAAAGAACACAGAGGTGAAATGGGTGCGCTTTAAGAGCATATTAAATAAAGGTATTGGCCAGTGCATTCCAACAGGGAATAAATTTAAAAGAGCTAAAATATACCCATTGTGGCTAAACTACAACATAAAAAGGCATATAAAGTGGGGGCGTAGCTACCGCCAAGATGGATGGATGCAGCTAGAGTGAGCTCCGCCAGCCGCCACTAGCATCCTGCAGAATCCTGCCGATTCACAGCAGCTCCTGCCATCCTGAACATTTGAAAGCCAATATATCCCGCAGCAGTTATGAGCAAAGATCGGCTGTCATCAGCGAGGGATCGCCTGAAAGACTTTGCCTGGACTGAACGGTATAATGGCGGCCGTAGTCCGCCTCACACGAGGAGCAGTGGCTCTCTGGCTACAGACATCCAGAAAATAAGTACATGTGCAGAAAAACCAGCCAAACTAACCCTGGAACAACAGGTGAACTCTCAACTCCTATCTGCCATTACATCGTGTAGCACGTCATTAACCGGTAAGGTGGAAGAAATTAAAGTTGATTTTGGCCTCCTAAGACAGGACATGCAGATCAGAAGGGAGAGAATCATCGAGGCTGAGCATAGACTGTCCACACTAGAGGATGATCTAACCCCACTCCATAGCAGACACGCTGCAACAGAAAAGCAACTCTCATTTTGGTATCAGAAGGCTGATGATTTAGAAAATAGTATACTGACCAAAAAGTGTTCAGCAGCTTTATTTTAGGTCATTAGGACGCCAGCAGCTAGAAGGTTGTAATGGTGCACAACGAAGACCTGTAACTTAGTTTAACCAATTGAGCAGCCTTCATCCACACGCCAGCTTTGTACAATTTTTAGGCATTTTGCCAAGGCACCCCTAAAGAAACTTCAAAGCACCTCTTGGTGCATGGGCACCCTGGTTAAAAAAAGGCATGCGTTAGTTCACCATATAGCCTAATGAACTCTGGACTGGAACACAAGTTTCACCCCTCTTCTCCTAATACTGTTTGTCTACAAAATGGAAATATGATGGAATGTGGCTGCCTTTTTTTTTTTTGTTTGCAGTATAACCAATTTGTCCTTTTTCCCTCTTCCCCCTCCTGTTTTTTGCCCCTCTGCTCTGTTCATCACACTTGTACCCGGGAATTGTATGCACGTGGGGACACCACCACGTCTCCCCACATGTATGGAATCTACATAGGAAACGGTCATGGTTGTTACCTTAGCTTTAATATGTATTTACCTCCTTTGCAGCAATAATTAACAGCTGGTCCAATTATTTATAGGTAATCCCTATCTTTTTGGGTGTGGTCCTAGACCCAGAACACCCCACATACTTTTATATATTTACATGTAACCTTTCCCTTCCCCTCTCCAGTCTAACCCCCCCCCCCTTTCTCTTCATAAAGGTACAGTTTTATATGTCTATCAAGTAATGATTTCTTTTTTTTTTTGTATTTTTGTGTATTTTTGTATTATCGTTTGCATATGTCTATTGAATATATCCTTCATCATTTATTATGTATTTATATGTGTTACATTGTACATATTTACCAGTGTTTTTCATTCTTATGTACATTTCTTGCTCAGTTCTCTCCACGAGCTGGCTGGAAACTTACGGCCGGCTAGTGTGTGTATATATACAGTAATAACTTGGAGTGTGAGCCTAATCTGTTCCGGAAACATGCTTGTAATCTAAAGTACTCATATATATCAAAGCAAATTTCTCCACAAGAAATAATGGAAACTCAGATGATTCGTTCCACAACCTTTTATTCCATTTAGTCCTTCAGTTTATAGTCCATATAAAAAGATTATAGCAATGTGATAGGTTGTGCTACCATAAGATGTTCATCCACAAATGGCGCCTCCACAAGGGGATTAGAACCAAAATCTAGCAGGAGCTACAGAGTATAAAAGAGAAGAGAGGCGCCTCTAAGTGTAGCAATATGGTTACATTTAATGAAGGTTCAACATTTAGCAACTCACATGGTTGATGTTTAAAATAGGCACATCTAAGCATGCAGGCATCCGGGGTAAAGCTGTCCACATAGACCGTCCTCTGCATCGCCGGCTCTCATTGGTCAGTCTGCAATCGTGACCGGGAAGACTACCCTGCAGTAGAGCGATCTGAAAGTGAGGCTTGAGGTGCTTATGGAGCGCAGCGTGGAAGGGAGGACGTTGATAGCGGTGCAGAGGACGGTCTATGTGGACAGCTTTACCCCGGATGCCTGCATACTTAGATGTGCCTGTTTTAATTATCAACCATGTTAGCTGCTAAATGTTGAACCTTCATTAAATGTAACCATATTGCTACACTAATGTCGCTTTTCCACTGTATGGAACAGAACGGTTCGGCTCGCTTTTGTGCTTTTCCACTGCTGGTATCGCATGGTACGGTGTAGGAATGGTTCGGTACGGTACAGAACGGTGGCGCTTTTCCACTACATGGAACCAAACGGTACGGCTCGCTTAAACAGTACCACCTCAGTTGTGGTTCCAACAGGGCCGTACCGGTACCATGTCCCACAATCCTTTGCATGCAGCCTTGACTGTTTGTCACTACTAGCCACTGATTGGTCAGAGAATCATTGTTCTCCACCCACTTACTTTAGTACTACTTTAGTGGAAAAGCAAACCGTACCGAACCGCTCCAACACCTTACCATGCGGTACCATGTAGTGGAAAACTAAACCGGGCTAAGCAGGGCCGAGTAGAGCCGAGCCGGTACTTGCAGTGGAAAAGTGCCATTAGAGGCACCTCTCTTCTCTTTTATACTCAGCTGTGACATGACGCTATTTGTATATCAAGACATCGCTCTTTTATCAAGTCAAAATTTATAAAAAATGTTTGCTTGTCTTGCAAAACACTTACAGACTAAGTTACTCTCAATCCAAGGTTTTACTGTATACCACATAATTTGGTATTAAAATTTGCTTGAGAAGGGAGCTTGTACCCTCCTATGTGGTACAGCGCATGATCCAAAATGTGTTGCATTCTGGTCCTGAGCCCTGCCTGCATCATCCTGCTCCTGGCTGCCTACGACGCTGCGTTCTACGCTGTGCTCCACCCGCTTCAGGAAGGACTTCAGCCGGCTTTCTCCTCCACACGGGGACTCCTGTCACATTCCACCTGGCGGTACCAGCAGCTCCCATGGCCCGCTCCAACTAGTGTTTCGGACCTACACTTATTGATGTGCCTGTTTTTTACCTGTCTATTGTAAGTAGCCCTGTTGTGGGGTTTATAAAAAAATACACCGTCTTACTGCACTTAGAGACGGTTCTCTGCTTTTGTTTTTGTCTATGTATAAACAGTTCAGCTGACATCTCACTATTATATAGTTGATAACATTAAGGCTCCGTTCACATATTGACATCTCGGATTGAGGTTAGAATCGCCGCGATTCTGCCTGCGATCCCAAATCATTGCAAATCGCGGGATGCCTGTGTGATTCCCGTGACTTGCAATGGCACCCCAAAATAGTGCAAACAGAAGTTCTTGTACTTCGGGCAACAGGCATCCTGCGATTCTGTTTGCGTGACTGTACCGCGATTTGTCGGGCGAAAATCGTGGCAAAATCACGCCGCGTATAGGGTGCCATTGCAAGTCACGGGAATCGCATGGGTGTCCCGCCTTTTGTGATGATTTGGGATGCCAATATGTGAACGGAACCCTTAAAAATTATTAGGAGGGACATACTGAAGGACAAGAGAGGAAGTGGATGTGGCTTCATGACCTACCCTTCCCACTATGCTTGTCTAAATTTTAGACAAGATTGAACTTTGGGTACACTGAAGAGAAAGCAGGATTAAACTAAGTGTCCTCATCGGTTTCAGTATGATAATACTGTATAAGCTCCATTGTTTGCTTAAAGCAGAGTTCCACCCAAAAGTGTTATTATTGTCAGTGAAGTAAAATAAGCCCCATCATTGATGCCAGTGAAATAAAATAGAACCGTTAATATTAGTAAAATACAACCCTGGTCCTATCCCTAATTTTGCCATGGCCTACTCCACCTCTTTGGGCAGAGACCCCTTGCTAATTTCACATAACATTAGAGGTCTCAATATCCCAGAAAAGAGGTCACAAGTCCTGAGAGAACTCAGGAAAATTCGCCCCAGGATTGTGTTCTTGCAAGAGACACATTTTAAATCCAACAACATCCCTAACATCACAAATAATTATTTCACTAAAGCCTTCCACGCCACAAATACCTTGGCTAAAACCAAGGGGGTTTCAATCCTGCTAAGTAAAGATGCAAATTTTATGATAACAGATCAACTGGTAGATCCGGATGGCCGCTACTTGTTTCTGAAGGGTTCATGGGCAGGCAAGCCTTTAACAGTGGCGAATGTATATTTCCCTAATAAGTCTCATATTTCTTTTTGTAACAGAGTGATTGACGAGCTGAAGGGGTTCGCCTCGGGGTGTGTGATTTTGGGCGGGGATTTTAATGTTCCACTGAGTCCCCTCCAGGACACATCAGATGGCAAAACGGCGATTGCATACAAGGTCCTTAAAAGAATCAAGCAGGCATTAAGATCCCTTCTAATGGTGGACGCTTGGAGAATCCTCAATCCCTCAGGTAAGGATTTCACTTGTTTTTCCCCCCCACACAACAAATACTCACGTATTGATTATATCTTTATCACCCAAAAAGACCTCCCGGTTCTGCAAGACGCTCATATAGGCACCCAGATCCTATCTGACCACGCGCCTACTTCATTACACATGAATTTAGATGAAAAACAGGATAAAACTTACAATTGGAGACTCAACCCCGCACTACTACTAAACCCAGAGATCTTTACTGACATCTCAAATACAATCAAAATATTTTTTGAGACAAACCCACCAGAGTTAACCTCACATATCCTTACATGGGAAACACATAAATGTGTAGTCAGAGGAGAACTAATCAAATGGGGAGCTAGGAAAAAAAGGGAAAAACTTAAAAGAATTACAGATCTGTCCTCCACTATTGATGATCTCGAAGCCTCTCATAAACAATCCCTGGCCTCAATTAGTCTGTCGAAACGTAATGATGCAAGAAGGGAACTTCGCGACCTTCTTGACGCAGACTACAAAAGGGCCCTCTTTTTCAGGAAAAGAGTTTACTACGAGAAGGGAGACAAGAGTGGCAAATTGCTTGCCAGGGCTTTGAAGGAGGCCAAACTAGTGGAGAACATTTTCTGCATTAAAAATGAGAAAGGCGAAGTGGAACATGATACTCGCTCCATAGCGGACATCTTCCACAAATTCTACACCAAACTTTACAACCTACCTGCACAACACAGACCTGCCCATGTCCCTCATGATAAACCGACTACCATCTCGGAATTCCTATCAAATAGCAAGCTACCACATCTCTCTGAATTGGAGGCTCAATTGCTTGATAGACCCATTGAGACGCAAGAATTATTATGTGCCATCAAAAGTTTAAAACCAGGGAAGAGCCCGGGTCCTGATGGTCTAACGTCCCAGTATTTTAAATCTTTCAAAGACCTACTTTTGGTACCCTTATGTGACACCTTTAACTCCCTTTCTGCACAACAGGACATACCTCCCTCCTTTCTCGGGGCTCATATAGCTGTGATCCCCAAGAAGGACAAAGACCCATCTGACTGTTCTAATTACAGGCCGATTTCGCTGTTGAACAATGATGTGAAACTGTTTGCAAAGATCATAGCGAACAGGCTCCGCCCCTTATTAGCAAGAATTATAGGCCCTGAACAGGTGGGATTTATGCCAGGCAGGGAGGCGAGGGACAATATTTCCAAAGCTCTTAATCTCATCTTCAAAGCACAACAGGGACATGTCAAGGGCCTTCTCCTCTTGACGGACGCGGAGAAGGCCTTTGACCGGGTATCTTGGGACTACATGCTATCGGTATGTTCTCACATAGGACTTGGACCAAATATGCTCAGCAGAATTACCTCGCTATACCACCATCCCACCACCAAAATTAAAGTAAATGGTTCGTTGTCAGAAGACATCCACATTAAAAATGGCATGCGCCAGGGTTGCCCTCTTTCCCCTCTCCTTTTTATAATTTCCCTAGAACCCCTAATCAGAACAGTCAACTCCAATAGTTCTATACATGGCTTCAAGTTGAATGAAAAGGAATACAAAATTGCCGCTTATGCCGACGACCTATTATTCTTTTTGTCCAACCCACACATATCCATTCCAAATTTGCTATTAGACTTTAAGATATTTGCGTTTATATCCAATTTTAAGATAAATTATACTAAATCAGAAGCCATGAATATTTCTCTGCCAATTAAGGACAAAGTCAGGGCACAAAAAAACTGTAAGTTCCGTTGGGTCCACGATTCGCTTAAATACTTGGGCATATGGCTGACCCCACATTGGAAAGATTTATATAAGCAAAACTACACCCCGTTGCTAAACAAAATTGACTCAGATCTCAATGTGGAATGTGAAAAATTTCTCCTGGTTCGGAAGGGCCGCCATTATAAAAATGGTAGTCCTCCCCAGACTTTTATACTGCATGAGTGCTCTCCCAATCAAACTTCCTCTTCTTTTATTCAAAAAGCTTCAACAACTCCAAAGGTCCTTCATCTGGTCACACCAAAAACCTAGGATAAAATTCCAACTTATCACCCGCTCAAAAACTTCTGGTGGCATGGGCCTACCGGACTTTAAACGATACTACTACGCAATCGTACTCAGCAGGGTCATAGACTGGAACTGTCATGCTAATGATAAGGACTAGGTCAATTTAGAACACTCACACGCAGACCTACCCCTTTCCCTCTCACCTTGGATTACCAAATCCTTCTACTCGGACACAATGACAGGTCATCCACTTATTTCCAACACCTTGGAAATTTTTCATAAGTTGGCAAAACAATTTGACTTAGCCAATGTTCCTGGCCCATTATCCCCCATTTTCAAAAACCCTGAATTCCAACCAGGCCTATCCTCACCCCACCCGTTAAAAACGACTAATAACAAACCCTTACGGATAAAACACTGTCTGACGAATTCCAAAATTATCACTAAATCCGATTTACAACTTATCTGTAATAACACTAATATCCCGTTTTGGACCTACTTGCAGATACACAATTTCCTTACCACACATAAGAAAAAAACTCAACTTTCACAAGAACTCACTGCCCTCGAAAAGATTTGCCTGGCAGGTGATCCTGTTAGAAAGACCACATCTCTGGCATATTCCTGGCTGCAAGCTAAACATGATGAATCTCCAGATAATTTCAAGAAGCGCTGGGAATCCGAGCTAAGCCTGACAATCTCTGACGAACAATGGAACACAGCCTGTGTCCTGGCACACAAATGTTCCATTAGTACAAAAATGCAGGAATCCTCCTATAAATTACTTACACACTGGTATGCTACGCCAGACAAATTACAAAAATGGTTCCCGCAGACAAGTGACTTATGTTGGAGATGTGGTCAAGAGAAGGGAACACTACTACACATTTGGTGGACCTGCCCATTAATAGCTGATTACTGGATGCAAGTCTGCAATCTAATACAAGAAATCTCAGGTGCTCAGACTCAAAACGACCCTGCTCGTTGTCTCCTCAATGTCCATTCCCACACTGTCTCACAATATAGGAACACCCTGACAAGACCCCTACTAAATGCGGCGAAAATCCTAATTCCTAGGAAATGGAAGTCACAAGTTATTCCTACCATAAAAGAATGGTTAGTGGAAATCGGGAGAGTCCATGAAATGGAAAAAACCCTTACCATGTCAGACGACAGCCTTGCCAAATTCAGAAATGTCTGGGCCAATTGGCAGATGTTTACTTTATCCGACCGTTACTCGGAGCTGATGCCTGCTTGATTCTTGACTCATGAGATACTCTCCACCTGAGTAGACTATTTTGACTATGTTGATATTATCCATGGTATGTAGAATTTTATCACTGAATTCATGACAAGTTTGAACAAGGAGCAATGTCTTATTGGGAGTTACTTTTACTGTTCAGTACTTTCTGCTCAATAACATCCCACTTTTTCCCTCTCCCTTTCCCCTCAACTTTCACATACTACCCTTATATTCCCTCCTCAATCCTTTTTTTTTTTTTTTTTTCCATTCCCTACATTTTCCTCTTCCTTTCTCGCCCTTCCCCCCCCCCCCCCCCTCTCATTCATCCACTTTACTCACTATTAGCATATTTTACTGCTCACTTTATTTTACTTAAGTTAACTTAATGGAACCAGTTTTAACATTATGACTTCGATGGTCACGTGGTACTGGTCGAGGTCTTCTTTATTCCTTTCATTCAAGACCGAGGAATTATATAGTTTCCTTGTTTGCAATTTGCCATCTTCAACGTTAAAGGTAATTTATTTGAATTTGATATTTTTGTTACCTTGTTCTTGAACGGTTATCACTACAAAACTGTATTTCATTGTACCACTTGAAAATGTGCCTGTTCACCACTTATTCGTCCCTCTCTCCTAGAGGAACTGAAATGCTTTTGTTTTGTACTATGTTTGCTTTTCACTCAATAAGTAAAATAAAATAAGCTCCATCAATTGTGTTAGTGAAATAAAATAAGCCCCAGCGTTGGTGTCAGTAAGGTAAAATAAGCTCCATTGTTGGTGTCAGTGAAAGAAAATAAGCGCTATCAGTTGTGTTAGTGAAAAGAAAATAAGCCCCATCTTTGGTGCCAATAGGGTCAAATGAGCTCTATTGTTGGTGTCAGTGAAAGAAAATAAGCGCCATTGTTGGTGTTAGTGAAACAAAGTAAGCCCCGCCATTGGTGATAAAGAAATAAAATGGGCTCTGCAGTTGTTCTCGGTGAAAGAAAATAAGACCCATCATGTGTGTCCCTGAAATAAAATAGCCCTATTGATGTCAGTAAAAAAAATAAAAAGCTCCATCGATTGTATCAGTGAAATAAAATAAGCCCCACTATTGGTGTTAACGCTCCATCCTTCCTGTTAATAAAAGGAAATATGCTCCATCCTTGGTATCAGTGAAATTAAAAAGGGTTTATAGTTGGTGTGAGTGAAAAAAGTTAATCGATAGATCAACCTCAGTACAACCAGCCTGTCCATACATGGATCAAAATTCCACTGGTTCCTGCTAAACTGGTCCCAATTTTTGAGATTGGGTCATAGGAGTGCACAACGATCAGAATGCTTTGGATCATTTAAATGCTAGAATCTCTTCTTGACGTCCTCTTGGACTTAATGTTCAGTTCTATATTTTCACAGAATTAGGACGCTCCCAGCGCATCCAGTGTCCAAGCAAGGGTCAGGGCACATGGCATTCAGTCCAGACCACCACAGCAAGTATCACTATAGTGCAGGGGAAGGCAACCATTGAGAGGTTAAGATCCACCTGAACAATATGGAAAAGATCAAAGATCACCGGGATGTGCCTTTTTATTTATTTTTTTAGAAAAATAAATTTACTAGCAAGGCCAAAATATTAAGTAAGGAGCTATAATTCCTGCCACAGCCACAAACCAATGCAAAATCCACAACCACTGCTTTTGCAGCTAAAGGGGGAATGGTTGGGAGGTGGTAAATCTGCCCCTCAACTGCTGGTGTTATTGAGCCCTGACGCACATACTACTTTACAAAGTACCCCCAAAAGCTTAGTTCGACTTGAGGTTTGGGGGGTGGCAAAAATGTGTGGTTGAGCAGCGTTTTGCCGCCCACCAACCCCCTCCCCCAAACTGCAATAGGCAGCAGATGGGGATGCTTACATGCCTCGGCCACGATGCTTTACTTCATGCCTGCTTCACTTCAGTTCCCCCAAAATGTACGACATGGGGAACGTTTTCCCAACACTGGGAAGCGCAGCAAACACCACATAGCTACATGCAATGCACTTGTTTGCGGAGCAATTGTCAGTAAAAATGACGTTAAGACAGGAGGTGTTGCATCACTTCCTTACTGCCTGTCAGTAGCCTCTGAATCACGATCCAAATGCAGATTGGGCTTCAAAGGCAAGTGAGATTTAGACCCATATCTAAATCCACCCAAAATGACCTTGGGCCTGGGCTTGTGTTGGCAGGACCCTCTCAAAACCCTCTCATATTGGAGGTGTCCTGGACAGGAGGCATGGGAGCAAGGAGAGGACAGCAGGAGAACATGCCAGGCAAGTCTCCAGGAGGAACAAGGAACAGCCAGGATGGCTGGTGAATGACACACCGTCAGGAGAACTGGGAGGCACGCCTGAGAGGACTAGGATGGAGCAGTCTGGAATGGGTGCAGAGCCAGTCAGGGGGACTGTGGTGGCACAAGCAATAGAAAGGGGCAGTTGCAGCCAGGAGGGCTGGCAGTGCCTGAATAGGTGGTACTGAGGGCAGTAGCCACATGTAGGACAGCTAGCACTAAGGACTACCAATTTTTGCTACACCGTAGGGGGCCGCGGTCCCTGCCTGCAAAGGGCATTTACTTTGGGTCTGACTGAGTCAGTGTCAGATCTTCTTATCAGTGCTAGCTGATCCTGGGAGTGATAGTCTACAAGCCAGTGTATGTGCTGGAGATTGAGAAGAAGAGAGTGTATATAGTTAGGTCCCTACCAATATCCCTCAATCAAGTGGGCATCCCATATGCACCCTTCCCCATTCAAGTTCAATTCCCCTAAAAAAAAAACAAAAAAAAAAAACAAAGCTGCAAGGACTGATTCTTGTCTCTGAGTGACTGGGAATTCGTATGCTTAGCTGTGCAGGGTGGGAGACGACCACATACACCAGCGGCCCCTACAGGGGGCAGCTGGACAAACATTTATCCCAATCTTATACTAAAACATAGATTCATTGGAACATGTTCATATTCTCAGGTGAAGGTAAAGCCCTCTTTGGCACCAGTGCTCAGTGAGCTATTCTATACTGCTTTCTGTCTTCCACTGAATCTCCCCTCTCTTTAATCCCCCTCATACCCCTCCCCCCTTTTCCCCCCTCTTTTTTTACACGTCCTTCCCCCTTTTGCCCCTGTAATGTTGTCCATGCCCTTTTCCCTCCAATTATTACCCACCCCTTTCAATTTAAAGAGAAAACTTAGCATCCTAAGCAATCTTACTTTTTACAGTGCCTTGGCTGAGCATTCGCCAAGCCGCCTAACAATGTTTTATTAAGTGTCACTATTCTGTCTGGATGCCCCTGTTCTGTGTATTTTCTGCATCTACAGTAAATGCCTTCTGTTATTCAGTTTATGGTATGACATTGTATGTTTCTTTGCAGTCGGCTATTCTTTGAATGATGAATACTATAAATAAAAAATTTGAAAAAAAAAAAAAACTTTATTTCCCCCCCTCCCAAAAAAACAGTTTGCTGTAACTGCTTGTAGGCAGGTTGTTTTTATGCAGCCCCAGCCAGAGGGGTTAAGTGTTAATTATGTTTCCTGGTTCTTTCTTGGCCCTGTGCTGTTCAAAGAATGGGATAGGGGTCTGAATCAGCATGCGCAAGAATGAGCATCTCTTTCCTGTACAGGTATGCTGGGGCAGCCATAAGCCTAAGTTAAGGATTAGTTTAGGGAAGGGCGGTTGCCTTTGTTTGACTGTCATGCTATGTTATTTAAGTAAAGCTTTTTAATTTGCCTTTGCCTGATCTGAAGTTACTTAAGGGGTATATTCAAAGTAACCGGTACATATAGTCTGCAGCTCAGGTCACTAAGCATATTAGGGTATGAAGATAACCGTACAAGTATGAAGATACAGAGGTTACCAAGGGTAACAAAGGTTTCTCTTGCAGACTGTTGTAAGCATGTACATGTGACAGATAGAGAGGCCCCCAGCACCAGAGAGGCCCCCAACCTGTACACAGGGAAGGAAGAGGAATAGTTAAGTGAAGTGCATTCATGGGGTCAGTACTAGGTGCATGGCTGGGCTCCGTGCCATTACAGGGAATGAGGTAGTGGTGATACGCTGGGCAGGGGGAGAGGGCATTGCTTCTGCATGTCCCTTCTAAATCCAATAGTGACCGTGGTGGTGTATATTACATCAAGTGAGTTTACTTAGTGTGGCAGAGCATTGCCCTGCCAGGGTTTGGAAAGCAATTTCGACCCAGAATTCTCAATCAGACCGGTTGAGGGGCTCCAGGGAGCTTGTGACATAAAGAAAAAACTGGCTTTTCAGTTTCCTTAGGGTTTACCACCCGAAATAATGCCCGGGCCCATTATTGTTTTATTGTCATACCCTTTTTCTGTAAATATTTTATTTGCGCCACTTTGACCTTATCATTAAACCAGATTTTGAAAAATTTAAATTGTCTCTAACGTGCTAACGCAAACTCAAAGAATCCCTGTCTCTTGAAGAGTGCTACTACATGATAAATCTCTGAATATACCGGTCTGTGGTGACAGTTCGTGTACAGATGTTTATTTTAAGATCATAATTGGTGTTGCTAATCTTGTGAAATTTTCCAAATTTGTGGTAAAAGTTGGCTGTGGCAGTTTAAAGGGTTAATTGCTTAATTAACTACACCCAGTGACAATCACTCTAAGGCCAGGTTCACACTGATGCGAATTGGATGCGGGTTTTCCCACATCCAATTGGCATGATAGGAGAGTGTGACCGGCTCTTAATGGAGTCGGTTTACACACCTCTGGGGCGGCCATGGGCCAAAAGGGTCTTGTGCGTCTTCTGGTCTGTTACAGGTGCGAATTCAGCAAATAATTCAGACCTGATTCACATCTGAAATGGTAAACAAACTCTCACCAGACCCCCTGCAGCCACGGCTGCAGCTAGTGTGAACCCAGTCTGTTGGCACTTAGATTGTGGTCCCGCAAGCTGGAAAATCTTTTTGCAGGGTGAGGCTGAAAGTATCATTGTTACATATCAGTGACAGCATGGTGTGAGATCGGCATGTCCTTTGTCAGGAGTTGGTGGGAAGGGCAGGGGTCTGATACTGCGTTCGTCACAGGCACTCTCCATGAGCAGGTCTGTCTCCTATAGCAACGGGAGCAGATGAACACTGGAAAGTGCCCCAACCTGTACACAGGTATGGAAGAGGAATAGTTAAGTGAAGAGCACACATGGGGTCAGCGCTAGGTGCACGGCAGGGCTCCATACTGTAACTGGGAATTAGATAGTGGTGATACGCTGGACAGGGTGACTCTGCGTGTCCTTTCTTAATGCATCACTGACCGTGGTGGTGTACATTACATTGGAGTGTCATCTGTTAAAGTAAAGGTACTCCCATGTGTAAGGCAGTGACTCTAATCAAAGTGCCTAGTGTAGCCCAGAAGAACCCACCCCAGGGCAGGCTACTCATGTAAACCTTGCTTGGCGCCAACGAGGAGGGAAGCATTGAGGATGTGATTACCACGCCATGACTCCTCCCCTACATGCTTATTTATATCTGCTAGTATAGAACACTCCCCTTCTCCCAGACTGTCTATGATGCTGTCCAAATGTCCCCCCTGTGCTCCTTCATCCAGAGTGGAGGCATTCTAATACAGGAGGTATGTTACTGGCCAGATCACCAGGTGATATCAGAGGGGGAAAAAAGACTAAAAAAAGAAAACGAATACAGTCACCACCTCTAATTATTGGGAATCTGTAATATATCACATGTTTGGTTGTGCATTTAAAGGAGAAAAATGGCAAATCTCTTTTGGTGGGTCACAGGAGTTTACTTAGTTCCGCTGTTGGCTGATGTCACAGATCTGGTCCAGATTTTGCAGGGATCCCGACAATAAGATCAGAATCCATCCACATGCTTGACTGGCAGCTGGCTCAGCCTCTCAGCGTGCCACTGGGAGCCTAAGCCAGCTGCTCCTGCCCCCTCCACAGTCCGTCTCTCTAGGGCAGGGATCCTCAAACTATGACCCTCCAGCTGTTGTGGAACTACACATCCCATGAGGCATTTTATAACTCTGACATGACTAGGCATGATGGGAATTGTAGTTCCTGAACAACTGGAGGGCCATAGTTTGAAGACACCAGCTCTAGGGGGTCGTCACAGCCACAGAGTGGACTTGAGAACTGAGCGATCAGCAGTCTTTGATCGCTCAGTTTTCGGTGTGGAGGCGGTGGGGGACAGATGCTGCATCCACCTAGGTGAATATGATTGTTTAAATTTAAAAAAATATATTTTTTAAAGTCCCACACTTCTCCTTTAACCACTTGCCGACTGCCTAACGCCGATCTACGTCGGCAGTCAGCCCCTCACAGGCAAAGTGACGTAGGGCTACGTCACTAGCTTGTGAGGGTCTAGGGAGCGAGCGCGCGCCCCCGGAGGCGCGCTCCCGCTCCCGCGTGGTCACGGACCCCCCCGCGCGTGTGACCGGCGGACCCGATGTCCGCCGGTCACTCGGCGATCGGCGGGGGAGAGGGAGAATGTCAGGCAGCTTGTGTAAACAAGCCACCTGTCATTCTCCTTGCTGTTAGGATACTGATCACTCGGATCTAGTATGTAGATCCGTTGATCAGTGTCCATACAGCTCAAGCCCCAGCCAATCACAGTAGAAAGCACGCCCCTAGGGATACACACAGCCCCTCCCTCCCAAATAAAGTTAACCCCTTCACTACCAGTGTATTTTTACAGTAACAGTGCATATATATAGCACTGATTACTGTAGAAATGTCACTGGTAACCCCAAAAGTGTCAAAAATGTCAGTCAAGGGTCCGATCTGTCCGCCCCAATGTCGCAGTACCGCAAAAAAAAAACATCGCAGATCGCCGCCATTTCACGTTAAAAAAAAAAACAACAAAAATGACAGAAATCTTTCCCTTTGTTAGTAAACGCGATAACTTTTGCGCAAACCAATCAAAATACGCTTTTTGCGATTTTTTTTTACCAAACATAGGTAGCATAAAACAAATTGGCCGAAAAAGTAAAAAAATTTTGATTTTTAAATTTTTTTTTGGGGAATTTCATATAAAAAAATGTGAAAAATATTGCTATTTTTGCAAAATTGACGCTCTTTTTTTGTTTATAGCGCGTGATCAATCACCAAATGATCAATCGCACAGGTGATCAAATACCACCAAAAGAAAGCTCTGTTTGTGGGAAAAAAAGGACGCCAAATTCGTTTAGGTACAGCGTCGCACGACCGCGCAATTGTCCGTTAAAGTCACGCAGTGCCGAATCGCAAAATACCCCCTGGTCGGAATGGGGGTAAAATCTTCCGGGCCTTAAGTGGTTAAGCCCCCGTTCACACTGGGGCGATCTGTCAGGCGACCTGGTCGCCTGACAGGTCGCCTTCCACAGAGAAGCTGTGGACCCGTTCTAATAGGAGCGACACAAGTCGCTCCGACTTAGAAAAAGGGTCCGGAGCTTCTTTGGGGCGACCCGGAGCGACCTGCATTGACTTCAATGTTATGAAGTCCATGCCGGCCGCTCCGAGGTCGCGGTGAGAGCAGCGCGCCGCGACCTGTGAGGTCACCCCGGGAAGTAGCGTCGCCCCAGTGTGAACGGGGCCTTATACTTCTAAGAAGTGGTAGATGTTTATTTTTGGGATACTGTTTATAAATGTCATTACAGAAAATTCCCTTGGACTGCCAGTGCACCACAAATGTATGGTGCAGATTACACCTGTGATCTGCATTCTCTAACCTGCACTAGAAAAATAAAATTCATCTGGTTGTTGTAAGCAATAAATTCATGTTTCTTTGCTTTTGTTATCCTATATGACTTTATTATATTTAATTTATTATTTATTATTTATTATATGTAAACATGCTGTATGCAAGTTGCTTCCTCACCCATTACAGACAATATGGTGCACTCTGAGTACATCATGTAGAAATAAAACAAAGTTAATTATTAAGAATACTTTTTTGCTTGTTTTTATGGAATGAAATCATTCTTCAAAATGCATTGGATCTCTGCATACTGCCACATGCTAATTGACATTGATTGGGCAGAGATTGGGGTGCCTGTCACTGATCTTACTCTAATTAGTGTGGGGGTTTAAACCACTGCCACTGCAGTTTGGCTTGTGAGATAAAAGAAAAACAGAAGAAAAATAGCTTCTGATTTCTTTCTGTAAAACAGTTTGAAACCAATTTTCTTTTCTAAATTGTTGCAAGCTTCAGAGGAGGCCACAGATGTTTGTTCAAATATTTTTTAACCAGTGGTTTGTCTCCATCTTGTGGTTGACTGTGAATAAGCAGTCTATGTTTTATTTTGTGCTGTTGGCATCATTCAAAAAGGCAGTTATAAAGCCGTTCCACAATTTAATGAGGTAACAAAACATTTTGATTATTAGTTCAATTAAGATTTTTTTATTTTCTAATTCGCCTTACCATTCAATTTTTCTGGCATACTCTCTCATCTTTCCGCGTAAGGGAGGGTCTGGGAGGGGAGATATGGCCATGATTTTGCCATATAATTTTCTGGAATTTAAATTCCAGTTCAATATACTTCATTACTGGGACTCAGCAAGCTTCTCAAATTGCTGCATGTCTCCAGCTTCCAGTGGGAGTTTACCTTCTAATGGTGGGTAAATTATTTTAAGGTCACCCATGCTCCGCTTCTTTTCAACAATGTCATGAAGGGGAGAGGCTTAGTCATTATACTTATTTTGAGTATTTATTTTCAAAGAGCAAATGGCAGCATTTATTTTTAAAGTATTTGTTAACCTAAAAAAAAAAGAAATTGATCCCGTTTCCTTAAAGCATGTTATACAGCACAGTGCTTGTGCTGTGTAATTTGGCCCCTTCTATCACCTAAAATACCTGGCTGATCCTGCCTGGCTATGTCCTCCCCTCTGTAAACTGACCTCGGTATACCATGGCTGCTGAACCTTGACACCGTAGTCAGTTTATGGGTCTCCGTCATCCGCAGCTCTCCTGTCCTCCTCTGTCCCCTCTCCCCCCTCTCTCCCTGCCTGTCTGCTCCTGTGTCAGTGCCGCCCCCTCCCTTCCTGCTGCTGTAGTTTCATTTAAAATTTCATATCCTGTCTATAGTCTGTTTAATAATCCTGTGTGCACCTGTGTCTGTGTTTTATAAAAAGTTTTTCAGAGCGACAATCGCCACTCACGTGACCCGCCGCCTCTCTCCTCCTCTCCCCATCCCCTCCTCCTCCCCTCCCGACTGACGTCAACAAGGAATCCTCGCCCCCCCCCGCGGAAGGTAGCTGTCAGATGGGGAAAGGAGAGACTTGTGTCTGACTTGTGAGAGTTATCAGTCTCTTCAAGGGGCCCCTCACTCTGGCATCCCCTTCTCCGGAGAGACTTCAAGCCACTACCTGCTCTCCCGGGGTAGCAACTTGCAAAAAGTTCCTCCAACTGACCCACTGGCCCAACAGGATCTTTGCAAAGTGTCCTTTTAGAAAAGTATCTTTGTGAAAGAATCCTCTTCTTCCAAACTTTCCTCCATGGCCCAAATTTCTTTGGAGAGTGTCCCTTTAACTCTGAGGTAGTGAAGGATCCTGGCCCGATGGCACAAAGGATCTCCATTTGAACAAGATCAAACAACTACTAGAGTCCTTCTTTAATAAGAGTCTCTTTGTGAAATTAGAGGGTCGGCCCCCTTTGATGAAACCACCCAGCGGTGGCAGTTTTGCGGCTTCCCAATCCCGGTTGCAAGGATAGAAGGGGAAGGGGTATTGGGAATAGGGCTTTGGCCCTAACAACATACTGGAACTTCAACTGTAGTACAACTTTAAACTTCAGGCTCTCTATCCCCTTTTCTTTTGCAAACAAACTTTACAACTCTGCAAAGGGTGACAGGAGCCTAGGAGCCTAAGGATATTCATATCCGTATTCCAAGGCCACCTTTCTCTGTATTAGCCGTTGAAGTCTGAAGAACCTGGGGAGGGTTTGTCTGTTTCCTCTCCCAGGTGGGGAATACAGGGTCTCTTCGTGTTTGATGAGGGAAGCATAGGCCTCGTTTTGCTCCCGAGCCCGGGCATAAGTTCGAGGTGGGGATAGGTCTGGGACCTGTGTAGCATAGGCCTCACAGAACCCCAGATTCTTGGCACAGTGACCACGTATCCCTGAATCCATTATCTCCTCATCAGGAATGCTAGGACTGGCTGAACTGTTCCTCTCATCTGTTCCCCAGTCCCATTCTGTCTCTTCCTCTGACTTCCAAACATCCATCCCCTCCTCCAAGGATCCATAGCGATGTTGAAAGCTGGAAGACCCTGCATCAATGGCCCCGGCCTCTTCCTAGCTGCTCACACTGACATTCTTCCCCACCACAAGCCATCAACTCCCCTCTGACACTCTTGAAATGGGACCGGTGTCTGCTGCTACAATCCTCTGTGCATCAGGTGGCCGCTCCTTGGCCCTCACTACCTGCATTCACATTGCTTCTGTAGTGTGGGTCTCCCTTACTTGGCACACTGTAGTACAAGCCGGTGCTACTGGTCCCAACCCCAGCAACATCTTGAGTACTCCTCTCCCTCTGCCCACAGGGATTCCCAGTTCAGAAGCTGATAGGAAACGAGTGACTCCAGTCTCCCACAACACATTCAATCTTCTGGGCTGACCACCACTCTTCTCCGCCCGCAGCAGCAGACTGCCACAGTGCCCGCACTGGCTCCACACTTGCAGCCGCATGGTAACATTCAGACACTGACTACATACCAGGCCCAGATTTTCCATGCCAGCTCCGGTACACAATGCCAGTCGTCTGTCAGGCACAAGTCGCACCCCTGTGTCCCACAGGGTCGACATCGGCATTCCAGTCCGCTCCACAAGATCTCCGCCAACATGTGAGATAGCCTCCGCGTTACAGTTAACTCCGGCACCCGCCATCTTGCTCCTCCACACACTTGTCTCCCTCTCAGCTACACCCGAAAGTGGAAGTAATTTGGGGGCCTCTATGCCCCGTGTCATTGATGCAGTAATTCTTGCAAAAGGAGCCCCGACCGAGTATTAAGTGCATACTATACTCTGCATTGACATACATTTCAGTAAGCCAACATATCTGTATTAAAAATTATTTTTTTTATTGTTCTTATGTATGTAGCACTGCCCCCCTAGAGGACTGCTGAGAATTACACTTTCTGGATTCCCCTGGGTTACCCTTAGCAACTGATAGCAGATAATTCACCGCTGCGTCACCTTGCCACTCTTACTTGCTGAGTGTGCTGACACCTGTCCACTGACTCTCCACTGGAGCGGTCCCCTTCCCGGGCAGTCCCCTGGCAAGCATCCCGGTACTCACGGACACTGTTTTTCCCAAGGTTGCTCTGCCTCCAACTCCACTAGTCAGCATACACTGGACCTCCTGGCTCAGCTCCACACTCCTGGCTCACAAGGCCGACCGCCTGTGACCACCATCCACTGCAGCAGAAGGAGAGACTGATGTCGTCACCCACCTTCTGGGACCTGGCTTCCCACCCAAAGTCACATGTGCCATTGGCTTTTATAACATATCCCAGGATGCACTACTGTTTGTGCCAACCCACTGGGATAGTTACAAAAGCCTGTGTGTCACTGGCTGGGCTTCCTTCACTGTCCAACAGGCTCCCCTTGGATACAGTGGGGACACTTCCTCAGACCAGATAAATCACACATGGACACATGCAACAGGCCCAACTAACAATCAGGCCCTCCTGATCAGCAGATGGAGACACTAAGCTTTACATACCTAGCACCTACCTAGGAGGGTGCTACATGTAATATTCTAATTTTCCGAGATACTGAATTTTGGGTTTTCACTAGCTGTAAGCCATAATCATCAAAATTAAAAGGAAAAGTTTTTTTTGAGATGCACTTGAATAGTCCCAGCATTAATTTGACATTTCCAGTAATAAAGAGAAGAAAACTACCAACTGTACGTTTTGTTACCCAGTTTCTAAGCAAGCAATGCATAAGTGCGTACAAAACCTTACATACTGTAAATGTCCAATAACATATTACTGTAGGTACAGGTGGGGGGACTTATATACAAAGCTGTACATTTTATCAGTAGTTCAATAACTTAATGTTTAATATGTTATGCTACAAATCCCATAGTCCATCTCAGAAGCAATCAAGAAGAGGGACTGGCTAGGGTCCTACTAACACAGTGAGATCACTATCTGGAAAGTCAGATCACAGCAGCAAAAAAAAAAAAAAAGGAATTCTGAAATTTGAAGGAGGCTGAGAGCATTAGAATGTCCTTTTTTTAGTTAAGAATACATTATCGAACTGAATATTTTTTAGCCAGTTTAGACTCTGTTTATTTTCTGCTATGTACGTTTCAAAATGGAAGCCCTATTAGAATAGAATTAGGGGTCACACTTTACAGAGGGGTGCTATGTCTTTACATGTGTGCAACAAAAGCCTCTCTTTATATCACAAACTAAAACTAAAGCAGTTTTGAGTTTTCTTCCTGCTGGAGTGTTTTTTGTATTGCAAACCTTTTTTACACTGCCCAGCTCATGTGCTCTTTACTTGGGTATAAAGCCCATCTGTAGGCACAATAAAGTAATAAATATAAAATGCCCTTTTTATACCTAGGGCTGCACTCACTTGACCCTCCATTCCCGGGTCTTCTCTCCACCATTGTTTACATGAAGCGGGGTCCATTTTGGGTGTCCAGAGCACTGTCTGCATGACAGACACTTCCTATTGGCTGTCCAGTGGTGGGGTCCGGTTAGTGTCTGAAGATTGTGTCAGCACGGGCACATCTGCAGGGATATATTTTCTGGGTGCAGAGGACCTCTAATGTGCTAATAAGGGGCTTGAATGGTGGATTTGGGTAAGTATAACTTGTAACAAGACAGCCATAAAAAAAACTTTTTTTTAAATGAATTCATAAATATAGGTTACAAATAGGGTACAAAGTAAAGTACAAAAGGTACAAAAATAAACAAAGGGTAAGGTCCCAGGTCAAATATACCTACAAATATCAGTAACACAAAGGAGATTCACAGCTAGCTCGCTGTGTTCCAATCAGTCCATATCTGCCATTGTTTTTCAAAGGCAATCCTGTTACCTCGTTTGCTAGCAAGCCTGATACCTATGATGTAAACCAACGATCTCTAAAGCTTCTGACAGATTCGGTGTTCTATCTGATTTCCAGCTCCTTGCTATAAGCAATCTGGCCGCCAGTAAAATATGGGTAACCATGGCGCGGCAAGGAGGAAATTTATCTATACCTAGGTTCAAAATTGTGAGACCAGGGTTGGGTCGATGTAAAAATGGTGGTAATACCAGATATGAACTGAACAGTATTCCGCCAGAAGCCAGTGAGATATTTCCAAGTCCAAAACATGTGTAGGGGATGACCAGTATCACCATATCCTGCCCAGCAGAGTGGGGAGGAGGAAGATATAAATTTAGAGATAGGATCAGGAGTGAGATACCAACATAGAGACATTTTTTGGGAGAGCTCCCAATGGTTGACACAGTTTGAAACCTTATACAATGATTTAAATGCAAAACATCATTGGTCAGGTGTGTAAGATCTACCCAGATCTGTTTCCCATTTTTGGTATGGAGAGGATTTAGTGTGGGTACGCTTGTCATGAAATAAGTTATAGAAGAGGGATATGCCTTTTGGAGGTAGGTGGGTTAGAGTTGAGAAATTTCCAGTCTGTGAAAAGAAGAAGGATCTCACAGTGTTTAAAGACCTAAGAAAATGGGAAAATTGAAGCTGCATATAGTTAACTGAAGGAAAAAGGTCAAAGTCTCTAACGAGATCTTCAAACAGTTTAATTTTGGTATTGGTTTAAAGGTCTGTAATAAGATGAATACCCCTACATTGCCAGTGCGCAAGAGGAATATTTGGATTTATGTTTTCTAAAATATTTATGGGTAGGGTTGAGCGGACACCTAGATGTCCGTGTTCGACGGGTTCGGCCGAACTTTAAAAAAAAGTCCGGGTCCGTGTCCCGGACTTTTACCGAACTTTTCCCGGACACCGAACCCCATTGAAGTCAATGGGGACCCGAACTTTAAGGCACTAAAATGGCTCTAAAACACCAAAGGAAAGGGCTAGAGTGCTGCAAATGGCAGCAAAACGTAATTAAGAGCATGGCAAGTGCTCTGCAAACAAATGTGGATAGGGAAATAACTTAAAACAACAAAAAAAAACAGAAAAATAAAACAATGTTCTTCTTCATCTCTGAAGGACGAGGCCCATATGGAGTAGGAGGGAGGTTGAGGTGGTGGTGGATGTGGCGGTGACATAGGCGTGCGCACAGGGTGTGCTGGGTGTGCCTGGGCACACCCTAATCACCTAGGGCACATAGCATTGCCAGTGAGGAGATGGGAAAGATCTCCCTGGGACCTGCTCTGCTCTATTTCTCCTTGCCTACAGGTACATGGCCCCGATACATTACTCTCCCTGCTGGCAAACACATGCATGTGTATTTCAACTTTGGGGTGCACACCTTAATGCAATAGGCTGCGCACACCTATGGGCGGTGTAGGTGGAAGCGGCGGTGGAGGAGGACCAGGGCCGGATTAACAGCATCATGGGCTTGGTGCTGAGGATTTTGAAGGGCCTTAGGGCCGTGCCTTGCCATGCACCCAGAGGAGGAAGGGTGCAGCCATGCATGCCTAATTCAACATGGGATGCTGTCTCTGAAGCCCATAAACACATCCATGCATCGCCAACTGTCCCTCCTTGTCCGGCCTTCACGCTGTGTGGGGAGGTTCTGAGGGTGCTGCCTGGGGAAGCGAGCATAGAAGCCAGACTTCTGTGTTTACAAGTGACAGAAGAGCGGTAACAGTGAATATGGCCAACCCGGGGCCTATATAAAAGGTAGGGGCCTGGAGCTGCAGCTCCAATAGACCCTACATTAATCTGGCCCTGAGGAGGAGGACGAGGTAGCCAACACTGCTTCTTTTCACAAATTTTAAATGAGGGTACACCCCAAAAGAGTGAGAAAGAGCAAAAATGGAACAATGGGTGGGTAAGGTCGGTATCCATTGCTATTCTGCATAAGGTACGGAAAAGTCCCGTGGGATCCATGCCTGGTTCATTTTAATGAACGTGAGCTTGTCCACATTGTCTCTGGACAGGCGGCTGCGCTTGTCTGTTATAACGCCCCCAGCCGTGCTAAATACCCGTTCAGATAATACACTGGCTGCAGGGCACGCCAGCACCTCCAAGGCGTAAAGGGCAAGCTCAGGCCATGTGCCCAATTTGGAGACCCAGAAGTTGAAGGGGGCAGACCCGTCATTCACTACATGTAGGCGTGTGCACACATACTGCTCCACCATGTTGGTAAAATGCTGCCTCCTGCTAAGACGTTCCATCTGAGCTGCTGGTGCTGCTGTTTGTTGTGGCGTGCTGACAAAGCTTTTCCACATTTCGGCCATGCTAACCCTGCCTTCTGAGGTGCTGGCGGTGCCCTGGTTGCGTTGGCGACCTCCTCCTCCTCCTCCTCTGCCTTGTGCTTCCACTGTGGCCCCGCTGTCAGATGGGAATGCCAGCAGCATGGCGTCTACCAGCGTGCGCTTGTACTCGCGCATCTTGCGATCGCGCTCCAGTGAGTGAATTAAGGACGGTACGTTGTCCTTGTAACGGGGATCCAGCAGCGTGGCCACCCAGTAATCAGCACAAGTTAGAATGTGGGCAACTCGGCGGTCGTTGTGGAGACACTGCAGCATGTAATCGCTCATGTGTGCCAGGCTGCCCAGAGGCGACGAAAGGCTGTCCTCTGTGGGAGGTGTATGGTCCGTGTCCTCTGTATCCCCCCAGCCACGCACCAGTGATGGCCATGAGCTGGCCTGGGTGCCACCCTGCTGTGAACATGGTTCCATCTCCTCCTCCAGCTCCTCCTCCTCCTCATCCTCCTCATCCTCCAGAACTGTGCCCCTGCTGGACAATTGCGTCCCTGGCGTTTGCGTGTGCAGGAACCCACCCTCGGAGCCCCTTGCGAATGACTGCCCTGAAAGCCTTGGAAATGTTACCTCTTCATCCTCCTCCTCCTCCTCATCCTGTGCCACATCCTCTTCCATCATCGCCCGAATTGTTTTTTCAAGGAGGCATAGAAGTGGGATAGTTAAGCTGAGAACGGCGTCATTGCCACTGGCCATGTTGGTGGAGTACTCAAAACAGCGCAACAAGGCACACAGGTCTCGCATGGAGGCCCAGTTATTGGTGGTGAAGTGGTGCTGTTCCGCAGAGCGACTCACGCGTGCGTGCTGCAGCTGAAACTCCACTATGGCCTGCTGCTGCTCGCACAGTCTTTCCAGCATGTGCAAGGTGGAGTTCCACCTTGTGGGCACGTCACATATGAGGCGGTGAGCGGGAAGGCCGAAGTTACGCTGCAGCGCTGCCAGGCGAGCAGCAGCAGGGTGAGAACGCCGAAAGTGCGCACAAACGGCCCGCACTTTCTGCAGCAGCTCTGACATATCGGGGTAGTTTTTAAGGAACCTCTGCACCACCAAATTCAGCACATGCGCCAGGCAAGGGATGTGCGTCAAACCGGCTAGGCCCAGAGCTGCTATGAGATTTCGCCCGTTATCGCACACCACCAGGCCGGGCTTGAGGCTCGCTGGCAGCAACCACTCATTTGTCTGCTGTTCCATGCTCCTCCACAACTCCTGCGCGGTGTGTGGTTTGTCCCCCAAACAGGCAAGTTGTAAAACTGCCTGCTGTCGTTTACCCCTGGCCGTGCTGAAGTTGGTGGTGAAGGTGTTACGCTGTCCGGATGAGGAGGCGGTAGAGGATGAGGAAGCGGAGTAGGAGGAGTTAGGAACAGGAGGCAAACTGAAGCGCCCTGCAATCCTCGGTGGTGGAAGGACATGCGCCAAATTGCTATCCGCCTCAGGCCCATCCGCCACTGCATTTACCCAGTGTGCCGTTAGGGAGATATAACGCCCCTGACCGTGCTTACTGGTCCACGTATCCGTAGTTAGGTGGACCTTGGCACAGATGGCGTTGCGCAGTGCACACCTGATTTTTTCCCCCACTTGGTTGTGCAGGGAAGGGATGGCTTGCCTGGAAAAGTAGTGGCGGCTGGGCACGACGTACTGTGGGACAGCCACCGACATAAGGTTTTTAAAACTGTGCGTCTCCACCAGACGGAATGACAGCATTTCAAAGGCCAATAATTTTGAAATGCTGGCATTCAGGGCCAGGGATCGCGGGTGGGTAGGGGGGTACTTCCTCTTCCTCTCAAGTGTTTGGGAGATGGAAAGCTGAACGCTTCCACGGGACATTGTGGAGATGGTTGTTGGTGACCCAGGTGGTGGTGTTGCTGACAGATCGTCTGTTTGCGGGGTGGCAGGTGCCGGTATCACTACAGATGTGGCTGGAGCGGCCGAGACTGCAGCAGAAGAGGAAGCAGGATGAGCCAGAGACGTTTCTTGGTTTTGAAGGTGTGTACTCCACTGCAGCTCGTGCTTTGCACTTAGATGCCTGATCATGCAGGTTGTGCTCAGGTTGAGAAGGTTCATGCCTCGCTTCAAGCTCTGATTGCACAGGGTGCAAACCACTCGTGTCCTGTCATCAGCACATTTTCTAAAGAACTTCCACGCTAGAGAACTCCTTTGAGCTGACTTTGGTGCGCTCGTTCCCTTGCTGCGTTGGGCAGTAGCGGGCGTAGTGTCTAGGGCACGGCCGCTCCGCTTCTGCACCCTGCTCCCTCTTCTGCTGTGCTGGTGGCTCTGTGCGACCACCGCCTCTTCCTCCAAACTACTCAGTTCACCTGCATGACGTTCATTCCATGTGGGGTCGAGGACCTCATCGTCCTCCACATCATCTTCCACCCAGTCTTCACCCCTGCCCTCCTTGTCGGTCTCCACAATGCTGAACGCCGCAGCAGTTGGCACCTGCGTTTCGTCATCATCGGAGACGTGCTGCGATGATCCTTGCATGTACTCATCTTGAGGAATAAGTGGTTGGGCATCGCTGCACTCAATCTCTTCCACTTCTGGGGCAGGGCTAGGTGGATGGCCCTGGGAAACCCTGCTGACAGAGTCCTCAAAAAGAATAAGAGACTGCTGTATGGCTTGGGGCTCAGACTGCTGGCCTGATTTGCAAGGGGGTGAGGTGAAAGACGGTTGGACATTGGCTGCAGGTGCCAACTCTGACCTTTCTGCAGTAGACTGGGTGGGAGACAATGTGAAGGAACTGGAGGCACTGTCAGCAGCAAACCAATCTACTATCGCCTCAACTTGTTCTGGCCTCATCACTTCTAGGGGCGTTTGATGCCCTACCAAATACTGATGCAGGTTCTGTCGCCTACTCACACTTGAGGAAGGTGTTTCACTTGTGCGTGTAGCTGGCACAGATCGACCATGTCCTCTCCTTGCAACAGGAGCTCTACCAGCAGCACCACGACCCAGGCCACGGCCCTTATTTGACGGTCTCCTCATATTTCTGTAATTTAAGATCTTGCCCTAGAAAGGTTTTTATTGAATAGCGGAATAGAAAATATGATCCAAAAAAAGTGTATGTATATCACACGTACACAACCACACTAGGCCCCAATTACTATTGTTTGTACCCCTAAAAGGCTAGATGAGGAGTAGGGGGAGTATGGAACAGGCAGCACCCTCAAACCTTCAGAAGTATGAGATGAACCCCAACAACTTGGAAAGGTGGATCTCTCTCACACGTACCGACACAGACTATCCCGCAATTCAATTGATCCTCAAAGGTTTTTATTGAATAGCGGAATAGGAAATATGATCAAAAAAAGTGTATGTATCTCGCACGTACACAACCACACTAGGCCCCAATTACTATTGTTTGTACCCCTAAAAGGCTAGATGAGGAGTAGGGGGGGTATGGAACAGGCAGCACCCTCAAACCTTCAGAAGTATGAGATGAACCCCAACAACTTGGAAAGGTGGATCTCTCTCACACGTACCGACACAGACTATCCCGCAATTCAATTGATCCCCAAAGGTTTTTATTGAATAGCGGAATAGGAAATATGATCAAAAAAAGTGTATGTATCTCACACGTACAGAAACACACTAGGCCCCAATTACTATTGTTTGTACACCTAAAAGGATGGATGAGGAGGAGGAGGAGTATGGAACAGGCAGCACCCTCAAAGCTTCAGAAGTATGAGATGAACCCCAAAAACTTGGAAAGGTGGATCTCACACGTACCGACACAGACTATTCCGCAATTTAATTGATCCCCAAAGGTTTTTATTGAATAGCGGAATAGGAAATATGATCAAAAAATGTGTATGTATCTCACACGTACAGAAGCACACTAGGCCCCAATTACTATTGTTTGTACACCTAAAAGGATGGATGAGGAGGAGGAGGAGTATGGAACAGGCAGCACCCTCAAAGCTTCAGAAGTATGAGATGAACCCCAAAAACTTGGAAAGGTGGATCTCACACGTACCGACACAGACTATCCCGCAATTTAATTGATCCCCAAAGGTTTTTATTGAATAGCGGAATAGGAAATATGATCAAAAAAAGTGTATGTATCTCGCACGTACAGAAACACACTAGGCCCCAATTACTATTGTTTGTACACCTAAAAGGATGGATGAGGAGGAGGAGGAGTATGGAACAGGCAGCACCCTCAAAGCTTCAGAAGTATGAGATGAACCCCAAAAACTTGGAAAGGTGGATCTCACACGTACCGACACAGACTATTCCGCAATTTAATTGATCCCCAAAGGTTTTTATTGAATAGCGGAATAGGAAATATGATCAAAAAATGTGTATGTATCTCACACGTACAGAAGCACACTAGGCCCCAATTACTATTGTTTGTACACCTAAAAGGATGGATGAGGAGGAGGAGGAGTATGGAACAGGCAGCACCCTCAAAGCTTCAGAAGTATGAGATGAACCCCAACAACTTGGAAAGGTGGATCTCTCTCACACGTACCGACACAGACTATCCCGCAATTCAATTGATCCTCAAAGGTTTTTATTGAATAGCGGAATAGGAAATATGATCAAAAAAAGTGTATGTATCTCGCACGTACACAACCACACTAGGCCCCAATTACTATTGTTTGTACCCCTAAAAGGCTAGATGAGGAGTAGGGGGGGTATGGAACAGGCAGCACCCTCAAACCTTCAGAAGTATGAGATGAACCCCAACAACTTGGAAAGGTGGATCTCTCTCACACGTACCGACACAGACTATCCCGCAATTCAATTGATCCCCAAAGGTTTTTATTGAATAGCGGAATAGGAAATATGATCAAAAAAAGTGTATGTATCTCACACGTACAGAAACACACTAGGCCCCAATTACTATTGTTTGTACACCTAAAAGGATGGATGAGGAGGAGGAGGAGTATGGAACAGGCAGCACCCTCAAAGCTTCAGAAGTATGAGATGAACCCCAAAAACTTGGAAAGGTGGATCTCACACGTACCGACACAGACTATTCCGCAATTTAATTGATCCCCAAAGGTTTTTATTGAATAGCGGAATAGGAAATATGATCAAAAAATGTGTATGTATCTCACACGTACAGAAGCACACTAGGCCCCAATTACTATTGTTTGTACACCTATTAGGATGGATGAGGAGGAGGAGGAGTATGGAACAGGCAGCACCCTCAAAGCTTCAGAAGTATGAGATGAACCCCAAAAACTTGGAAAGGTGGATCTCACACGTACCGACACAGACTATCCCGCAATTTAATTGATCCCCAAAGGTTTTTATTGAATAGCGGAATAGGAAATATGATCAAAAAAAGTGTATGTATCTCGCACGTACAGAAACACACTAGGCCCCAATTACTATTGTTTGTACACCTAAAAGGATGGATGAGGAGGAGGAGGAGTATGGAACAGGCAGCACCCTCAAAGCTTCAGAAGTATGAGATGAACCCCAAAAACTTGGAAAGGTGGATCTCACACGTACCGACACAGACTATTCCGCAATTTAATTGATCCCCAAAGGTTTTTATTGAATAGCGGAATAGGAAATATGATCAAAAAATGTGTATGTATCTCACACGTACAGAAGCACACTAGGCCCCAATTACTATTGTTTGTACACCTAAAAGGATGGATGAGGAGGAGGAGGAGTATGGAACAGGCAGCACCCTCAAAGCTTCAGAAGTATGAGATGAACCCCAACAACTTGGAAAGGTGGATCTCTCTCACACGTACCGACACAGACTATCCCGCAATTCAATTGATCCTCAAAGGTTTTTATTGAATAGCGGAATAGGAAATATGATCAAAAAAAGTGTATGTATCTCGCACGTACACAACCACACTAGGCCCCAATTACTATTGTTTGTACCCCTAAAAGGCTAGATGAGGAGTAGGGGGGGTATGGAACAGGCAGCACCCTCAAACCTTCAGAAGTATGAGATGAACCCCAACAACTTGGAAAGGTGGATCTCTCTCACACGTACCGACACAGACTATCCCGCAATTCAATTGATCCCCAAAGGTTTTTATTGAATAGCGGAATAGGAAATATGATCAAAAAAAGTGTATGTATCTCACACGTACAGAAACACACTAGGCCCCAATTACTATTGTTTGTACACCTAAAAGGATGGATGAGGAGGAGGAGGAGTATGGAACAGGCAGCACCCTCAAAGCTTCAGAAGTATGAGATGAACCCCAAAAACTTGGAAAGGTGGATCTCACACGTACCGACACAGACTATTCCGCAATTTAATTGATCCCCAAAGGTTTTTATTGAATAGCGGAATAGGAAATATGATCAAAAAATGTGTATGTATCTCACACGTACAGAAGCACACTAGGCCCCAATTACTATTGTTTGTACACCTAAAAGGATGGATGAGGAGGAGGAGGAGTATGGAACAGGCAGCACCCTCAAAGCTTCAGAAGTATGAGATGAACCCCAAAAACTTGGAAAGGTGGATCTCACACGTACCGACACAGACTATCCCGCAATTTAATTGATCCCCAAAGGTTTTTATTGAATAGCGGAATAGGAAATATGATCAAAAAAAGTGTATGTATCTCGCACGTACAGAAACACACTAGGCCCCAATTACTATTGTTTGTACACCTAAAAGGATGGATGAGGAGGAGGAGGAGTATGGAACAGGCAGCACCCTCAAAGCTTCAGAAGTATGAGATGAACCCCAAAAACTTGGAAAGGTGGATCTCACACGTACCGACACAGACTATTCCGCAATTTAATTGATCCCCAAAGGTTTTTATTGAATAGCGGAATAGGAAATATGATCAAAAAATGTGTATGTATCTCACACGTACAGAAGCACACTAGGCCCCAATTACTATTGTTTGTACACCTAAAAGGATGGATGAGGAGGAGGAGGAGTATGGAACAGGCAGCACCCTCAAAGCTTCAGAAGTATGAGATGAACCCCAAAAACTTGGAAAGGTGGATCTCACACGTACCGACACAGACTATCCCGCAATTTAATTGATCCCCAAAGGTTTTTATTGAATAGCGGAATAGGAAATATGATCAAAAAAAGTGTATGTATCTCGCACGTACACAACCACACTAGGCCCCAATTACTATTGTTTGTACCCCTAAAAGGCTAGATGAGGAGTAGGGGGGGTATGGAACAGGCAGCACCCTCAAACCTTCAGAAGTATGAGATGAACCCCAACAACTTGGAAAGGTGGATCTCTCTCACACGTACCGACACAGACTATCCCGCAATTCAATTGATCCTCAAAGGTTTTTATTGAATAGCGGAATAGGAAATATGATCAAAAAAAGTGTATGTATCTCGCACGTACACAACCACACTAGGCCCCAATTACTATTGTTTGTACCCCTAAAAGGCTAGATGAGGAGTAGGGGGGGTATGGAACAGGCAGCACCCTCAAACCTTCAGAAGTATGAGATGAACCCCAACAACTTGGAAAGGTGGATCTCTCTCACACGTACCGACACAGACTATCCCGCAATTCAATTGATCCTCAAAGGTTTTTATTGAATAGCGGAATAGGAAATATGATCAAAAAAAGTGTATGTATCTCGCACGTACACAACCACACTAGGCCCCAATTACTATTGTTTGTACCCCTAAAAGGCTAGATGAGGAGTAGGGGGAGTATGGAACAGGCAGCACCCTCAAACCTTCAGAAGTATGAGATGAACCCCAACAACTTGGAAAGGTGGATCTCTCTCACACGTACCAACACAGACTATCCCCCAATTTAACTGATCCCCAAAGGTTTTTGATTAAATAGCGGAATAGAAAATATGATCCCAAAAAAGTGTATGTATATCACACGTACACAACCACACTAGGCCCCAATTACTATTGTTTGTACCCCTAAAAGGCTAGGAGTAGGGGGGAGTATGGAACAGGCAGCACCCTCAAACCTTCAGAAGTATGAGATGAACCCCAACAACTTGGAAAGGTGGATCTCTCTCACACGTACCAACACAGACTATCCCCCAATTTAACTGATCCCCAGAGGTTTTTGATTAAATAGCGGAATAGAAAATATGATCCCAAAAAAGTGTATGTATATCACACGTACACAACCACACTAGGCCCCAATTACTATTGTTTGTACCCCTAAAAGGCTAGGAGTAGGGGGGAGTATGGAACAGGCAGCACCCTCAAACCTTCAGAAGTATGAGATGAACCCCAACAACTTGGAAAGGTGGATCTCTCTCACACGTACCAACACAGACTATCCCCCAATTTAACTGATCCCCAGAGGTTTTTGATTAAATAGCGGAATAGAAAATATGATCCCAAAAAAGTGTATGTATATCACACGTACACAACCACACTAGGCCCCAATTACTATTGTTTGTACCCCTAAAAGGCTAGGAGTAGGGGGGAGTATGGAACAGGCAGCACCCTCAAACCTTCAGAAGTATGAGATGAACCCCAACAACTTGGAAAGGTGGATCTCTCTCACACGTACCAACACAGACTATCCCCCAATTTAACTGATCCCCAGAGGTTTTTGATTAAATAGCGGAATAGAAAATATGATCCCAAAAAAGTGTATGTATATCACACGTACACAACCACACTAGGCCCCAATTACTATTGTTTGTACCCCTAAAAGGCTAGGAGTAGGGGGAGTATGGAACAGGCAGCACCCTCAAACCTTCAGAAGTATGAGATGAACCCCAACAACTTGGAAAGGTGGATCTCTCTCACACGTACCAACACAGACTATCCCCCAATTTAACTGATCCCCAGAGGTTTTTGATTAAATAGCGGAATAGAAAATATGATCCCAAAAAAGTGTATGTATATCACACGTACACAACCACACTAGGCCCCAATTACTATTGTTTGTACCCCTAAAAGGCTAGGAGTAGGGGGAGTATGGAACAGGCAGCACCCTCAAACCTTCAGAAGTATGAGATGAACCCCAACAACTTGGAAAGGTGGATCTCTCTCACACGTACCAACACAGACTATCCCCCAATTTAACTGATCCCCAGAGGTTTTTGATTAAATAGCGGAATAGAAAATATGATCCCAAAAAAGTGTATGTATATCACACGTACACAACCACACTAGGCCCCAATTACTATTGTTTGTACCCCTAAAAGGCTAGGAGTAGGGGGGAGTATGGAACAGGCAGCACCCTCAAACCTTCAGAAGTATGAGATGAACCCCAACAACTTGGAAAGGTGGATCTCTCTCACACGTACCAACACAGACTATCCCCCAATTTAACTGATCCCCAGAGGTTTTTGATTAAATAGCGGAATAGAAAATATGATCCCAAAAAAGTGTATGTATATCACACGTACACAACCACACTAGGCCCCAATTACTATTGTTTGTACCCCTAAAAGGCTAGGAGTAGGGGGGAGTATGGAACAGGCAGCACCCTCAAACCTTCAGAAGTATGAGATGAACCCCAACAACTTGGAAAGGTGGATCTCTCTCACACGTACCAACACAGACTATCCCCCAATTTAACTGATCCCCAGAGGTTTTTGATTAAATAGCGGAATAGAAAATATGATCCCAAAAAAGTGTATGTATATCACACGTACACAACCACACTAGGCCCCAATTACTATTGTTTGTACCCCTAAAAGGCTAGGAGTAGGGGGAGTATGGAACAGGCAGCACCCTCAAACCTTCAGAAGTATGAGATGAACCCCAACAACTTGGAAAGGTGGATCTCTCTCACACGTACCAACACAGACTATCCCCCAATTTAACTGATCCCCAGAGGTTTTTGATTAAATAGCGGAATAGAAAATATGATCCCAAAAAAGTGTATGTATATCACACGTACACAACCACACTAGGCCCCAATTACTATTGTTTGTACCCCTAAAAGGCTAGGAGTAGGGGGGAGTATGGAACAGGCAGCACCCTCAAACCTTCAGAAGTATGAGATGAACCCCAACAACTTGGAAAGGTGGATCTCTCTCACACGTACCAACACAGACTATCCCCCAATTTAACTGATCCCCAGAGGTTTTTGATTAAATAGCGGAATAGAAAATATGATCCCAAAAAAGTGTATGTATATCACACGTACACAACCACACTAGGCCCCAATTACTATTGTTTGTACCCCTAAAAGGCTAGGAGTAGGGGGGAGTATGGAACAGGCAGCACCCTCAAACCTTCAGAAGTATGAGATGAACCCCAACAACTTGGAAAGGTGGATCTCTCTCACACGTACCAACACAGACTATCCCCCAATTTAACTGATCCCCAGAGGTTTTTGATTAAATAGCGGAATAGAAAATATGATCCCAAAAAAGTGTATGTATATCACACGTACACAACCACACTAGGCCCCAATTACTATTGTTTGTACCCCTAAAAGGCTAGGAGTAGGGGGAGTATGGAACAGGCAGCACCCTCAAACCTTCAGAAGTATGAGATGAACCCCAACAACTTGGAAAGGTGGATCTCTCTCACACGTACCAACACAGACTATCCCCCAATTTAACTGATCCCCAGAGGTTTTTGATTAAATAGCGGAATAGAAAATATGATCCCAAAAAAGTGTATGTATATCACACGTACACAACCACACTAGGCCCCAATTACTATTGTTTGTACCCCTAAAAGGCTAGGAGTAGGGGGGAGTATGGAACAGGCAGCACCCTCAAACCTTCAGAAGTATGAGATGAACCCCAACAACTTGGAAAGGTGGATCTCTCTCACACGTACCAACACAGACTATCCCCCAATTTAACTGATCCCCAGAGGTTTTTGATTAAATAGCGGAATAGAAAATATGATCCCAAAAAAGTGTATGTATATCACACGTACACAACCACACTAGGCCCCAATTACTATTGTTTGTACCCCTAAAAGGCTAGGAGTAGGGGGGAGTATGGAACAGGCAGCACCCTCAAACCTTCAGAAGTATGAGATGAACCCCAACAACTTGGAAAGGTGGATCTCTCTCACACGTACCAACACAGACTATCCCCCAATTTAACTGATCCCCAAAGGTTTTTGATTAAATAGCGGAATAGAAAATATGATCCCAAAAAAGTGTATGTATATCACACGTACACAACCACACTAGGCCCCAATTACTATTGTTTGTACCCCTAAAAGGCTAGATGAGGAGTAGGGGGAGTATGGAACAGGCAGCACCCTCAAACCTTCAGTATGAGATTGTGTTCACTGTACCCCACAAAGATTGAGTTCACTGCACCCCACAATGATTGTGTTCACTGCACCCCACAAAGATTGTGTTCACTGCACCTCACAAAGATTGTGTTCACTGTACCCCCCAAAGATTGTGTTCACTGCACCCCACAAAGATTCTGTTCACTGTACCCCACAAAGATTGTGTTCACTGCACCCCAAAAAGATTGTGTTCACTGCACCCCAAAAAGGATGTTGTTCACTGCACCCCAAAAAGGATTTTGTTCACTGCACCCCAAAAAGGATGTTGTTCACTCCACCCCAAAAAGATTGTGTTCACTGCACCCCACAAAGATTGTGTTCACTGCACCCCAAAAAGATTGTGTTCACTGCACCCCAAAAATGATTTTGTTCACTGCACCCCAAAAAGGATTTTGTTCACTGCACCCCAAAAAGGATGTTGTTCACTCCACCCCAAAAAGATTGTGTTCACTGCACCCCAAAAAGATTGTGTTCACTGCACCCCACAAAGGATTTTGTTCACTGCACCCCAAAAAGATTGTGTTCACTGCACCCCAAAAAGGATGTTGTTCACTGCACCCCAAAAAGGATTTTGTTCACTGCACCCCAAAAAGATTGTGTTCACTGCACCCCACAAAGGATTTTGTTCACTGCACCCCACAAAGATTGTGTTCACTGCACACCAAAAAGGATTGTGTTCACTGCACCCCAAAAAGATTTTGTTCACTGCACCCCAAAAAGATTGTGTTCACTGCAGCCCAAAAAGATTGTGTTCACTGCAGCCCAAAAAGATTGTGTTCACTGCAGCCCAAAAAGATTGTGTTCACTGCAGCCCAAAAAGATTGTGTTCACTGCAGCCCAAAAAGATTGTGTTCACTGCAGCTCACACACAGAAAAATGGATGTGGATCACTGACACCTGCCTATCTCCAATCCCACACCACACAGCAATATCGATTGTAGTTTGTAGAACACAGTTTCCCTAAAATTCAGCAGACTCTGTCCCTAACAGGATTGAGAAGAGATCGTAGATCAGGATTGAGTGCAGATTCACCCCACCCCCCACACAGCAATATCGATTGTAGTTTGTAGAACACAGTTTCCCTAAAATTCAGCAGACTCTGTCCCTAACAGGATTGAGAAGAGATCGTAGATCAGGATTGAGTGCAGATTCACCCCACCCCCCACACAGCAATATCGATTGTAGTTTGTAGAACACAGTTTCCCTAAAATTCAGCAGACTCTGTCCCTAACAGGATTGAGAAGAGATCGTAGATCAGGATTGAGTGCAGACCCCACCCCCCACACAGCAATATCGATTGTAGTTTGTAGAAGACACTGACCCTATATAATTCAGCAGACTCTATCCCTAAAATGCCTACAACTCGCCCTGCCTAAACACTCCGACCTGTCCCTCAATTCTATCCGGACACAAATGGTTTTTTCCTGCCTATCTTTCCCTAATCAGCAGCCAGCACGTTGATGTGTGCTCTGTCCCTGAATCTAAGCAGCATAATGACGCCGCTGCGGCTGCCTCGAACTTATAAAGACTTGGTCACATGCTTCAGACGGCCAATCACAGCTACTGAGACATTTGCAGGCATGGCTGGGATGGCTTAAGGCACACCAGTTAAACGATTGTTGATTGGCTGTTGAAAGCCCGCCATGAAAAGAGCGCCAAAGCATGCAAAACCCGGAAATAAAACGACCGAACACGGATTTTTACCCGAACATACAGTAAAGTGTCCGTGTCCGTGTTCGGGTACAAAAAATCCAATTATTCGGTACGAACACGAATAATACAGTCCGTGTTCGCTCAACACTATTTATGGGTAATAGGATAGTAGTCTGCATGGAAGGGAGGCAGTGGATTTTCCACGGGGGAAAACCAATATTTGAGCTGAGTCAGTAAGAATGCTTGAAAGTAGTCTTGGAAATCTATATCCCCATCCCCCTTACAGATCTATGCTTGATAAAAAGAGCACGAGAACATCTGGGGCATTTGGATTTCCAAAGAAATTGCTTAAGCTTGCTTTGAAGGGCTCTTAGTTGAGTTTTCTTTAAGTAGGATCGGAAGCGTGCGGAATATATAGAGGATTTGAGGAAGACATACCATTTTGAAGGAGGCTAAACACCCTGACCAAGATGCAGGGAGAAAACAGGCGCCACACTGAGTGCAGTATGTCAGGATCGTATGTTTAATATATCAAATGAACAGGTACTCACAAACGGTATGATAAAAACAGCATAGCAGTATGTGACAGGGAAATCCCAGTGTCCAGATTCAGGATGGCACTAGCGGTCTCGAAGCCCTGGCGCCGGCGCCAGTACGTATCCCGGAAGTGACGTCAGGACGGCCAGCGCTGTGTCCCCAGCATATGGGAAGTGTCGATTCTCCACTCGCTACTGCCCAGGGCTTCGAGACCGCTAGTGCCATCCTGAATCTGGACACTGGGATTTCCCTGTCACATACTGCTATGCTGTTTTTATCATACCGTTTGTGAGTACCTGTTCATTTGATATATTAAACATACGATCCTGACATACTGCACTCAGTGTGGCGCCTGTTTTCTCCCTGCAGCTCATCACAAGCCCCTTCTACTTGTTTGCAGAGCAGCCTGCGGAGTGTGGTGCATGGATACGTATGTAGATGGACTCTTTATATAAGGACTCTTCTTATTTAATTTATACCATCTAGTCAGTGTGCTCGTTTATTAGTACAAGTTGGCTATTGGAGTGTGCGGAAGCGTTTGTTGTTATATATTTTTTTGTTTTTTGGACACTTATCTTTTCCCAGTTGTGCGCCAGGTTTAACCCCCCACCCTGACCAAGATAGCTCCACTTTAGCTAGATGACTTGTCTCTTTAGATATTACTATCTATTAAGGGCAAGTAATTGGCTTCTGCTAGTTTCATGGTGTCTGCTGTCAGCAGCAGTCCTAAGTAAGGGATACTAATGTCGGACCAAGGATAGGGAAAGGAGGCCTGAAGTGTAGCCTTAAGAGAGGGGGATATGTTCATACCTAGAATAATTGATTTTTTAAAGTTGACCTTATGGTAGGAAATGTTATTAAAAAGGCGGACAGCACTTCATGGGCGTTGGCTAAGGTGGAGGATGCATCAGTTAAGCAAAAAATTACATCATCATCAGTGAAGAGACTTATAGTATAGGATCCATCATGGAATGTAAAAAAATGTATGTCAGGGTGTGATCTAATTGCTTCTGCCAAGGGTTCTATAAGGAGATTAAATATGGAAGGGGGCAATGGGCAGCCCTGTCTTGCCCCGTTGGTTATAGGGAATGATCTAGAGAGGATTTTTGTTGTATAGACCTGTGCGTATTGGGTGGAGTATAAAGCCTGGATAGCAGTTAAGACAGGGCACGAGAAGCCAACTTCTAAAGTGTCAAAGTCCACTGAGGCTACATAGTCCACTGAGGCTACATGGCTCAATCGACCGCCTTCTCTGCATCCAAACAGAGGGGAAGAGAAGGCATTCAACTGAGTTTTGAATTGTGGATGGTGTTTATGACCCTCCAAGTAGTGTCTGATGCCTGTCTACCTGAGGTGAATTGAGTTTGGTCAGGATTGATGAAGGTGGGTAAGAAAGGAAGAAGTCTAAGAGCTAAGATTCTTGCATAAATTTTGATATCGGTGTTGAATAGTGAAATGGGCCTGAAATTTGGTGGGGATGTGGGTTCTTTCCCAGACTTTGTGATAGTGACAATGTATGCCTGAAGCATCTCAGATGGGAAAGAGGCAAAGGACACAGCAGCAGAGTAAACAGATATAAGAGCTGGGTTAAGGATATGCTGGAACAGTTATCGTTTGTTAAACCATCTGGCCCAGGTGATTTGCCATGTGGAAGAGACATAATAACTTTAGTGAGCTCAGGCATTGTTATTATTATTAATTAAAACAAAAAAAAAAAAATCAGTTAAGTGTTTAGCAATATTAGCAGCATTGGTGGGCATCTGGAGAATTTGTGAATTTATAAGCTAAATGTTGGACCAGGAGTGTTTTCTTCCTGCACTACAAAAGACACTGGAATGTGGTCGGACCACAAGATAGTATGTATGGAGGAGGAAGACACAGATTGAAATAAAACTCTGTCTAACAGAATCAAGTCAGTACGTGAATAGGTATTATTCCTAGAGGAGTGGAAGGTGTAGTCACGCTCATTTGTGTGTTGGAACCTCCAGCCATTTCACAAACCATCAACATGTAGGAGAGGCTTTAAAGAAGGTTGAGGGTGTTTAGCTTTGGAGGAGGAATCCAGGCGATAGTCAGCTATAAGATTAAAATCTCCGCACAGGATCAAGGCACCTTTCCATAGGGCGAGAATCTTGCGAAAGGTTTTTCAAAGAAATTTAACTATGGCTGTTAGAAGTATACACGTTAGCCAATGTGTAGAGTTTGTTATTCAGTTCAAAATCAAAATCAGGTATCTGCCTTCCAGGTCTGTGCACAATTCGTGGCTCTGAGGAAGAGGCTAGGCCTCGAAACGCGTCAGCAGTCATCTCATTGGTCAAGGACGATCATATGGACTAAACCCGGACAGTTGAGCAATCTAGCTTGATATGATATATCTATATCTGCGTCTGTTAGTAGCCATTTTTTAATGTCATGTAAATAAAGCCTTTTATTGAGGATAATGCGCTAGGTCGGTGCGCCCTTTTTTGTTTTCTTTGCACAATTCGTGGAGATTGAAGGTGATGGAAATTTTACTAGCCATAAGGACTTCTTTTTGTTGCGTAGGTGCTGAGGCTTCAAGGATATGTGGAAAAAGTCTATGGTGGATTGCAGGGGTGTTGGAGACATGGAAGTGAGTTTCTAGGCTACACAAGATGTCACGTTTGAGCTTAAGAGCTTCTCGCCAAAATGATGAATTTTTTGCTGGGTGGTTTAACCCATGAACATTAAAGGACAGAATATTAAGCAACATATTTGGCAGTCAATTAGGGGATCAAACAGTACCATGATAATCCCCCAACGGATCCAAAGGGGCAAAGATTTAGGCAGTGAGGTTCAACAGAAAGAGAATGTAAAGAATAAATCAGTATACATACCTTTTTTGAATCCAACCCAATTCCACGCTGAGCTGTCAGCCACGGTTTTGCTGTGGAGGTGGTTGCTGGCCGTGTCCTCTGCAGAGCTTCCGCCACTGGAGACCGGATCAAATCTGCTTCAAAAAAGGTATTTTTACTGATTTCTTCTTTACAGGGCTAGATAGATTAGTGTTAGATCGTGGATGTCAATAGATGCAGGGATTGTAGTTTTAGGCAGGACTTACACTTTAAGCAGCAAAGATATGAATAAAAATAAAAACCACAGAAAAATGACAAAAAACTAGCAATGCAGTAACAGCATAAAAAAGGAGATCCCAACGGGAATGTGGTACTGCACATTACAGTACAAGGCAAATTTGTGGGCTATGAGCTCCATTGTGCCAGGGGAGTCATGTTGCTCTAAAGAGATACATAAGAGAGGTGGTTATGCATACTGATTTTTGGTGTGGCGTTTATGAGATTTCACCTACCAGTCATCTTCGGTGTCCAACTTAGAGGAGGTAGCTTGATGCAAAGGTTCTTGCTCAGGTATGATGTCCCAGGAGCGGATTAGCTGAAACCATTCATCAAGGGAGGAGATCATGGAGGACATTCCATCTTTTGTAACAGTTATTTTGGTTGGATACCCCCAGCGATAGATTACATTGTGATTTCACAGCTTTAGTAATGAGAAGTTGGAAAATACGCTCCCAGATAGCGGTGTGCTGGGCGTATGGGTAAGGTAATAAGTGCCACATCCTAAATTGGGCACTTATTACCTTAAGTGCATTTTTGCATAGTGTATTGGAATAGATCTGCAAAGATTTGAATGGTTGCATATTTAGCTGAAAGTTGTAAGTTCTTGCGAAATGCCATCATGAACTGATTCTTGACATAGTAAAAATGCACTCGCATCAGTACATTCCTAGTAACGTTGTCAGCAAGATAGGCTGGTTGAGACAGTCAGTGAATTTTGTCTATTACCAGCTTAGAATCAGGAGTAGATGGTAGGAATGCCTTCATGAGATCACAGGCATATTGGTGTAGCTGTGTGTTGTATAGACTCAGCGTATTTTCACGTTGCAATGCCGTGTTGTTTCTCCGCGACCGGTTTTCTAAATCCGCAACTTTGGCTTTAAGCCAAGCTACTTCATCAGATTGGTCGTTGTGGGCATCCACAAGTGAATTATATGATGAGGTAAACTTCCTTTATTTTCTTCTCCACATGGTCAATCCTTCTCCCACCTCTCCCATCTCTGGTCTGGATACAAGACATCAAATCAGAATGAAGGGAACTGCTGAGGGAGACCAGAATATCCTTCATGGTTGTGTCCAAAATGGGCTGGTTAGTAGTGGGGAAGGAGCGGATGAGATCCACTAGTTCTCTAGTGTCACCCAGCGTGACATACCCTTTGCTAGCTTCTGCAGCTGGAGAATCAGCCTCTAGCGGTGGTTTGGACTTAGCAGGGCTGCAGGGCTGGTAAGGGACGTGGGTGCTGTCAGTTCTTCAGTAACCACCATTGGAACATATTCGGGAGATTCCTCTGCTTACATTGATCCAGAAGGTAGCCTTCCTGGTGGCTTTTTCTTCTGCACAGAGGGTGTTGGAGCTGGCAGCTTGTCTTGTCGTTCACCTTACTTGGTGGTTCACGGAGATAAAGTGGTGCTTCGTCCCTGCCAGTCGTTTCTTCCTAAGGTCGACTCTGGTTTCCATTTAAAAAGAGACATTGTGTTGCCTTCCATGTGTCCTAAGCCTAAGCATCCTAAAGAGATGGCCTTACATTCTTTGGATGTGGTTCAGGCAATCAGGGTGTACCTGGCAGCGACTGAGTTGTTCTGTAAATCGGATTCCCTGTCTGTCCTTACGGATGGATCCCCCCCGTAAGACGGTGGTGCTGGCCCATTCCATCAAGAATCAGGTTCCTCATTTTCCTGTTAAGGAAATTCTATGAGGGCGCTCAGTTCCTCCTGGGCCTTCCATCATCAGGTGTCAGTGGTTCAGGTTTCCAAGGTGGCCATCTGGTCATCTGTGCACACATTCACAAAGTTTTACAAGGTGGATGTACTCGCATCTGCGGATACTGCTTTTGGCCACAAAGTTTTGCAGGCTGCTGTTGCAGAGGCTCCTGCCTTTTGAGGGTGTATTTTTCTTTGGTAGGTGAGCTCCAGTTGTTCCTGGTTGAGCTCCTGGTTTATCTAGTTGGCTATGTTTAGCACTTTTTGGGAAATATGTTTATTGTTGTGTTTTTTCACACCCTTCATGGTGACACTGCTTTTGGACATCCAAAGTGTCAAAGAAGATATGGAACTGTGTGTCAATGAACGAAAGAGAAAACTGGATTTTTGTCTTACCGTAAAATCCTTTTCTCTGATGTTCATTGACGGACACAGCACCCAACCCTCTGTTGTGTTGGGGGTTATGTATTCACCTGACACTGCTTGTTACAAAACTGAAGTCCTATAGCAGAAAGTGGGAGTTTACCCCCTAGGACAGCCCTATTGGCATAGTCAATTTTTTTCATCCTAGTGTCCTACTCCTAAGGAGAGCAGCATAACCCAAGGGTCAAAGAAGATATGGAGCTGTGTCCGTCAATGAACATCAGAGAAAAAGATTTTACGGTAAGACAAAAATCCAGTTTTTTTAAACTTTCACTTTAAATGATAAAGGTAAACAGGACAAATAGTGAGGGTGAATCTCCCTAACGGGGTTACAGATACCAATAAAACCTGACAGGTGTTTTAATCCCTCTCCACTCCATTGAAAACTAAAAAAAAACAAAAAAAAAAAAACAATTTTGCCTTTAGTTATACCTTAAATTTTCTTTATAGCAAAGAATAGTCATCATACACTCTCAAAAACTGACACAAACATATAGACAGACATTTTATGCAGAACCATCACTCAGTAATACAATACAGTTTGCCATATTTAAATATATTATCAGGCTGTATTGTAGACGAGGCAGCTCTTGCCTTAATGCATAGCCCATGGCTCAAGACAACATTTTTTTTTGGGATATTTGAAAAATAAAATACTAAAAACATTAGGTTTATCAGAATAGAAATTATTCTGCAATACAGGTCCTTAAAGTACGATAACCAATAGCAACCAATTAGAATACACTTTGCAAAAGTCAGGCAAGTATCTATTTAGATTGGTTTCTGTGGCTTTCAAAGGCTGTGTTAGCCAGTGGCTCCCATGTCCCAGCCATTGTCGATGCTCCCTCCTCTCTCTTGTAGGCGCCGCTGGCTGACACAGAGGAGCCGATTAATGTGACTGCACTGGACGGGCTCAAAAATAGGTAAGAATATGCGGCTTTTTTTACACAGTTTAATTTGTGGGGGGGGGTTTAAGACCTTTAGACCTTAGCTTGAATTACACTTTATTACTCTTTATTGATCATGGTTGTTACTGAACTTGATGTACACAATGCTCTAATGGGCACTAGGATAAAGCATAATACAAGCATCTAGCTTTCTGGTGCAACTATCAGCCCTCCTAGGCATGACATTGCTGGCTAGTCTGCCTACAAAAAAAATGTCATAAACCCCACGTCCCTTACCAGCCCTGCAGCAAAAATGGGCTGTGCTCCTCTCTGTCAGCCTACAGATGGTGCTATGCCTATAGCAAGTATATGTGCAAGTATATGTGCAGAAGCAACTGAGGCTATTGGAGTTTTTATGACTCCCTTCTTTACTTTCCCAAGAACTGGTGACTCATATACCAACAAATAGTTATTGTTGCTGTTAAGTTCCCAGGGGGCCTATTCAGGACTTGGGTAAACTGCAGCAGGTACATGTGTCATACAATATACAGTATTTACACTTTTTTACAGCATGATAATGCAAACCTACAGTATATCACAATCTTGTCTGAATGTTGGGTTCTCCTTTAAAATAAAATGTGTGCTAAAAGCCTACTACCTAATGTCACATATTTTTTAATGTTACACTCATACAGGTTAAGGGGTGTTTTTATAAAAAAAAAAAAATATCACGGAGCGGTTCAGTCTGTAAAACTCCATATAAATTCAATGTGTGGTAATGGGGGCAAAAACACATATTTTATATTATTAGGCCAGTGACGTAACTAGAACCTCCAGGGCCCCGATGCAAGAAACCATAAAGGGCCCCCCGGACGGGGCCCTTCCCTCCCAGCCTGGTGGCGAAACGCCAGGGCCGGTCGCAAGTGCAATGTTTGTGTGGTAGTTCTGCCATTGGTGTCAGTAGTTTTTTATTTTAATTAAATTTTTCTAGCATTTGCTCTATTCATTTTTTTTTTTTTACAATATGGATGGTAGGAAGAGGACAGTGGGGATGAAGATGACAGGGATGGGATGGTAGGAAGAGGACAGTGGGGATGAAGATGACGGGTGGGATGGTAGGAAGAGGACAGTGGGGATGAAGATGACGGGTGGGATGGTAGGAAGATGACAGGGGGATGAAGATGATAGGGATGGGATGGTAGGAAGAGGACAGTGGGGATGAAGATGACAGGGATGGGATGGTAGGAAGAGGACAGTGAGGATGAAGATGACAGGGATGGGATGGTGGGAAGAGGACAGTGGGGATGAAGATGACAGGGATGGGATGGTAGGAAGAGGACAGTGGGGATGAAGATGACAGGGATGGGATGGTGGGAAGAGGACAGTGGGGATGAAGATGACAGGGATGGGATGGTAGGAAGAGGACATTGGGGATGAAGATGACAGGGATGGGATGGTGGGAAGAGGACAGTGGGGATGAAGATGACAGGGGTGGGATGGTAGGAAGAGGACAGTGGGGATGAAGATGACAGGGATGGGATGGTAGGAAGAGGACAGTGGGGATGAAGATGACAGGGGTGGGGTGGTAGGAAGAGGACAGGGGTGGGATGGTAGGAAGAGGACAGTGGGGATGAAGATGACAGGGATGGGATGGTAGGAAGAGGACAGTGGGGATGAAGATGACAGGGATGGGATGGTAGGAAGAGGACAGTGGGGATGAAGATGACAGGGGTGGGATGGTAGGAAGAGGACAGGGGTGGGATGGTGGGAAGATGACAGTGGGGATGAAGATGACAGGGGTGGGATGGTAGGAAGAGGACAGTGGGGATGAAAATGACAGGGATGGGATGGTAGGAAGAGGACAGTGGGGATGAAGATGACAGGGGTGGGATGGTGGGAAGAGGACAGTGGGAATGAAGATGACAGGGATGGGATGGTAGGAAGAGGACAGTGGGGATGAAGATTACAGGGATGGGATGGTAGGAAGAGGACAGTGGGGATGAAGATGACAGGGGTGGGATGGTAGGAAGAGGACAGTGGGGATGAAGATGACAGGGGTGGGATGGTAGGAAGAGGACAGTGGGGATGAAGATTACAGGGATGGGATGGTAGGAAGAGGACAGTGGGGATGAAGATGACAGGGGTGGGATGGTAGGAAGAGGACAGTGGGGATGAAGATGACAGGGGTGGGATGGTAGGAAGAGGACAGTGGGGATGAAGATGACAGGGGTGGGATGGTAGAAAGAGGACAGTGGGGATGAAGATGACAGGGGGTGGGGTGATAGGAGTTTTACATACACCCCTCCATCTCCATACACACCCCACCCTCCATCTTCACCCCCTAGCACCATACACCTCCACCCCCCCCCCCATTGCAAGTTAGTATTATATTAGTTATACATATCACAGACCTCAGATCAGCGCTGTTGCAGACTCTGCAGAGTGGAGAGAGCTGGTCCCGCCTCCTCTCCTCTGTGTGCTGTACAGGAAACACACAGAAAGGGGGAGGGGCGGGTTCAGTGCTCGTCTCTTGCTCGTCTCTGCTCTCTGCACTCACCACGCAGGCAGCCGCAGCTGGGGAGAGAGACAAGCTGGCAGCAGCTGCCGTGTGTGTAACTCGCTGAGGATCGGGGAGCTCCGGTCTCAGCTGCGCTTGCCGCTCATCCTTTCTATACATACAGGGGGCCTTCTCGGGCCCCCTGCAGCATGGGGCCCGGTCGCCATGGCGACCCCTGCGACCCCTGTATGTCCGCCCCTGTATTAGGCTATTTTCTCTGCTGGTTTAATGTTTTTCATTTATAAAGAATGATAAATGAGGGGAATGGGGCACTATGGTCATTAGGAGATACTGATTATCATAGTAATAGGTTTTTATTTCCTAAGTTCATCAGCCCCATCTAATGGCCAAAAGGCAATATTTTTCTAATTCATACTTCTCTCTATGAACTACAAACATTTGACCTGGAGAGAAAATAGCCTGTTTAAATTTGTTTCTGCCCCTATTCACACAGAACAAATGTGCATGCAGTTTCCCAGGGTGAATAGCTCTCTAAATTTCTTATTAATACAGCCCTAGGTATTGTGCACTTCCACATATTTATTTATTTTTAGTTGCTCTGCAACTCCTATGAACCTACCAAAACCACTCAGAGTTTAAAAAGACAATAAATAATACTAATATGTACCAAAACTTTATTCCCTAAAAAAGAAAATGAACCTGAAAATGAACAATATCATCATATAGACAACATCATAGAATACATGTATTCCAAATTTTATTCCCCATCAATTAGTCCTATCTCCAGAAAAAAAACCAACAAAAGCAAAGCCAAGAATCAATCTAAATATTATGCATTACCACAAGAAGCTATGAGCTATGAGGACGTTCTTTCCTCCATTCCAACAAATACCTTACTAGCCTGCCTAAGGCCTCTTGCACACTGGGGTCTTCCAGCTGCAGTACGCCCCACCCAGTGTTTTAGTGTGCTTGGGAGGGACAGCTGCAACATCCAGTGCCACTACAGGTAGCCTGTCAAAGCAAATGGCAGGCTGCGGCTGGACAGGGCTGAACATTGTATCTAGTCTTACTGGCTGTTAGGGTCCTGTGTGTTCAGGGACAAAGGTCCAGGAAGCATACTGCTCATTCCTAACAATATCATAGAATGCAATCCAAATATTAAATCACGTAAATCAGTCCTTTCTCTAAGAGAAAAAACGCTCAGTTCATGGATCCATTTGTCTTGTGAAACAGATATTCCTCAGCCCATGCCAGATGACATTATATTACCTCTGTGCTTCTTCTTATAAAAGGCTCACTGAGCAGAATACATATGTTTGACCACTTACCAAATAGGTAAGGTTAAAAAAAACAACAATTTTAATATCCACCAGGATTGGTAGCAATCCATATCCAAAGCCTTCTCAGTCCTTTGTCCCCAATAACTCTTTTGCTGTTCAGTCCTCTCAGGTATATAACATTCATGCATAAAAAGAAGAATATCCTTTATAGCATGAAAATCCTTTAAAAGATTTATTGTTGGAAAGTATTAAAATAACACACAAAATATAATGCTATACCAGTATAATGTCTTGCGTATGTCCAACAGGGGCTGATGATTCAAATTTAGCCCTGTTCACTTGTTTTTCCCTTCAGTGTTGCTACTATTTTTCTTTCCTGTCAGTCACTGGTACCTCTGTCAATAGTAGGAGATGCCACAGTGATGCTGAGTTATGAATCTTTATATTTCCTCTAGCAAACCAGTAGGAGGTTTACTGACACTGGTGCACGCTGCGGGCGGATATAAATATTTGGGGTAGGCCATGTGAACTCTCTTCCTACCTGGGCTGTGGCATGGGGAGGTGCTGCAAAGTGTTCTTCTCTTTTAGGCCACAACTTGTGCATGGTCTAGCACAGGGGTCCTCAAACTACGGCCAGCCAGGGTCCTGAACCCGGCCCGCCCGCCGGGATCGGCATAGGGCTGACTGCCGGTCACTCACTGAAGCTGTAATATGCTTCAGAAAAGGGTGGACGCGGGGCGCAGAGCACTGCGCCCTAGCCCACCTATTTGTGTGACAATAGCGAATGAAAATTCGCTATTGTCACATGGATCCTCCTCCTGGCCAATCAGATTGGCCAAAAGGCGAACCCATGCCATTGGCCAAGGAGGAGGCGGGAGGACTCGAGGAGATGCGGGGGACTGAGGAGAAGCCGCCCGCCACTGCAGGTAAGTGCACTGGTCTCTCTGGCAGTCTCTGCACGCTGGTCGCTTTGCATTGAAAGGGGGCACGCTGTGGTCACTCTGGCATTGAAAGGGGGCATGCTGTGGTTACTCTGGCATTGAAAGGGGGCACGCTGTGGTCACTCTGGCATTGAAAGGGGGCACGCTGTGGTCACTCTGGCATTGAAAGGGGGCACCCTGTGGTCATATATATATAAATAAAACAATAAATATTGTATTGTTTTTTTGTGCACTACAAATAAAATATGTGCATTGGAATTTGTTCATATTTTTTTTCAAACTATAGTCCGGCCCCCAACAGTGTCTGAGGGACCGTGAACTGGCCACCTGTTTAAAAAGTTTGAGTACCCCTGGTCTAGCATGTACTTAGTGCTGGGAGTTAGGCCGGAAGTGGTCCTTGAAATCTATCCTATATGGTCAAGAGGGAAGCTGTACCAGGATTGAGACCCAAGAGGAAGACACTACTGGAGGAAGCCAGGAAGAAGGCTAGTTTTCTTGCAGGGGCCTGGTGACTCTCTTGGAAGGATGCATGGAGGTCTGGAAGAATGCAGTGAGGCATGGGAATGAGTAGAAGAAAGTGTTGCTGGTGTCAGGTTAAAGGTTCTTTATGGTATACAATCTGGATGCAGATCTGGAAGCCTGTAAGTGTTGCTCTGGGTATCTGCAACCCTATATCTGCCTCCCTGTGTACTGAATAATAAAATATACGTAATATGTGCCTAATGTTTTGGACCCTGAAGTGAAATGCCAGCCCACCCTGCCACAGGGGGTCCCTAAAATGCCTCCAGGGGTAAGGGGTGCAACATTTATTACACTCTATACACATGAGGACTTAAAGGTACCATCAAAAGAATATGAGCAAACATTTCATTAAAAACAAATCAAGAAATGTATTGAAGTTTCTATATTTATATCTCTCCTTTACTCAACTCCTGAGGCGTAACTAGAACCTTTAGGGCCCCGGGGCAAAGGGATAAGATCAGTGGGGGTGGTTGTGGGGGGATAGGGACGAGATCAGTGGCGGTGGTTGGGGGGATGGGGACGAGATCAGTGGCGGTGGGGGTGAGGGGAGTAGGGACAAGCTCAGTGGCGGTGGTGGGGGGGATAGGGACGAAATCAGTGGCGGTGTGGGGGGGATAGGGACGAGATCAGTGGTGGTGGTGGGGGGGGGGATAGGGACGAGATCAGTGGTGGTGGTGGGGGGGATAGGGACGAGATCAGTGGCGGTGGTGGGGATAGGGACGAGATCAGTGGCGGTGGTGGGGGATAGGGACGAGATCAGTGGCGGTAATGGTGGGGGGGATAGGGACGAGATCAGTGGTAGTAGTTGTGGAGGGGGATAGGGACAAGATCAGTGGCGGCGGTGGTGGTGGTAGTGTGGGGGGGGGATAGGGATGAGATCAGTGGCAGTGGGGGGGAGGGGGGATAGAGATGAGATCAGTGGCAGTGGGGGGGAGGGGGGATAGAGATGAGATCTGTGGCAGTGGGGGGGGGATAGAGATGAGATCAGTGGCTGTGGGGGGGGGGGGTGGATAGAGACGAGACCAGTGGCAGTGGTGGGGGGATAGGGATAGAATCATTGGTGATTGAGGGAGGGAGTATAGGGATGATATCAGTGGCAGAGCCTGCGCCACTGATCTCATCCCTATCCCCCTCCCCCAATCACCACTGATCTCATCCCTATCAGCAAGCAGTGGTGGTGGGAAGGATAGGATCAGGGGCACTGGTAATTACTTCTTGCTCATTGTGTCAGTTGATTCCTTCCTTCATATGCCCCAGGGATACCTCTGCTAACATAGGGTCTCCTCGAAGAGCGGAAAGCTTCTCCCCCCTGCACTCTATTAGCTGTTAGCTGACTTTTTCTTTTTAGTTTTCCTCCAAACATGGCTTCTCTCTCTGAAGCTGTGGGCAGAAAGGAAAGGCGGGGTGGAGGCGAGTCAAGGTGGAGAGGATGGGCGAGCCGGTCCGCAGTGACAGTGCTCAGCCCGAGCCTCCCCTTAGCCGCTGAGTGTACTACCCTCTCGGCTCCAAGTAGAATAGGCAGTGGGCGAGCGGCGGTTGCCGTCCCCCCCCCATTCCACAGTCGCGGGACAGAAGGGCCCCCTCACAGTGGCGGAACCCTGGTAGTTCCGCCACTGCTCCACTCTGACTGTCTGAGGACCCCACTCACCTATTTCATATGTTTGGAAATGGGAGCAGGATCTCACTGACCCTCTAGAACCAGAAGATTGGGGCAAAATCTGTACTAGGTAAGCAAAAGGTTCTCATAATATGACCATTCTAGAAGCTGCTTACAAACTTCTCTTTTGGTGGTTGTGGGTACCAGCTCGCAGGGCCGCTGATAAGGCAGTACAGCCAGCCCTCCTGTATTGGGCCCAGGCCCCATCAGTTTAAAAGGGGGACCTGGCACCTGCTGTGTAGGAGGATTGCTTCTAGTACATGCGCCGCTTCCATCTGATGTCCAGTCCCCTCTGTGTGCCACTTTCCTTCACAGTGTTGCTGGCTTCCCATCTCTCTCCTCTCCCGCCTGGCAGCTGCTGCAAGCACACAGATTGATGTTTTAGGATGATTTTAGGCTAGGGAGCGGGGGAATGGGCCAGTAAATATGTAATTTTTTGGCTCCTTCTTTTCCTGAATGAACGCAGTGAGAAATCGGTACCAATCCCTCTGTATTTACTATGCTTCAGTTTGGGAATGAGCAGGAAGCCTCAGAGTGCTTCCTATTCATCTGTGCAACTAAGGTTGCAGAGAAAGAGACTGATAAATCTATGTCGTCAGTCACTTTCGGCCAGGGGAGCCCTGTTAGGTAGGCTCTTTGGGGCCCTGTGATTTCTACCAGCAGCCCTGCCAGCTCGAATAGCGGTCAGGAAGTGGCTAACCACTTCCCAACCTCCCGTCGCAGTTATACTGCGCGGCAGGGCGACCCTCCTGCGTGAACCGACGTAGGTATATGTCGGTCACGCGCCTGCAGCGGGGATGCCAATGCACAGGACAGGCAGCTCCGTTTGCCGACTGACACCCGCGATCGCTCCCTGCTGAGAGAGAAGGACAGGCAGCTGTTGAAAAACACAACTGACGGTTCTTCTCTCTGCAATGATCACAGAGTGCCTGTGATCCTTCTATATATGAACACAGGTCTCTGTTATATAGCAGAATGTGAAAAAGATTGTTTTTTTCCAGAATTGTCGCCCTTTTTTTGTTTATAGCGCAAAAAAATTAAAATTGCACTGTGGTCAAATACCACCAAAAGAAAGCTCTATTTGTGGGAAAAAAAGGAAGTCAATTTTATTTGGGTACAGTGTTGCACGGGCGTGCAATTGTCCGTTAAAGTAACGCAGTGCCGAATCGCAAAATATGGCCTGGTCATTAAGGGGGAAAATCTTCCGGTCCAGAAGTGGTTAAATGGTAAAAGGTGCAACTTTGCTTTTGTCTTGATTATTTCGTTACTGTACATTGGGTCATGTTAGGAATTTATTTAGTCTGATTTGTAAAGTTACAGAGAGGTCCACTTTAAGGTTATATTTTCTCTTTACAGCTAGAGGTGCATAGAGGAAAATATATTGAATCTCTTTTCACACAAATGTGATCTGGTCTAACACTTTATTTTTTGTGAAAGCTTTCCTATTAAACTGCTATGTTGTTTCCAAAGCAAAGCAACTTCAACAAAAGGGAAACATTTACATTTGTTAACACCAGGCAACGGAAATGTATTCTTGGTTCACAAGCCCATACATGGATGTGACACATGCAAAAAATATACACATACTTCAGAAATCACATTGAGTTTATGCAACATTCTGATCAGCCGCAGATTCACTTGCCTTGAAATGTACTCACCAACAAAATATACATTACTACAAGTATATATGAAGGTCTTCTGTCCTCCATCTCACCACAAACGAACAGTGCCTATACTACCTTCTAATAGTCACACAGTCTCTTCTATGGACCACCAAATCATACTAATATCCAGCACATTCCTACATGGGCGTCTGCAGAACTTTTTTCAGGGGAGGGGGGGGGGGGGGGTCCGATAATTTTAAGGTCACTCATGCTCCGCCCCTTTTTGCCCTATAGATCCCCTTTAGAGATGGATCCCCCCTTTAGATCCGGCCAGAATTCCCCCATATATCCCCCTTTAGAGCAGGCCAGGGTCCCCATAGATCCCCCTTTAGTCTTACCTTTTCACCTACAGTATCTCACAAAAGTGAGTACACCCATCACATTTTTGTAAATATTTCATTATAACTTTTCATGTGACAACATTGAAGAAATGACCCTTTGCAACAATGTAAAGTAGTGAGTGTACAGCTTGTGAAACAGTGTAAATTTGCTGTCCCCTCAAAATAACTCAACACAACCATTAATGTCTAAACTGTCGGCAACAAAAGTGAGTACACCCCTTGGTGGAAATGTCCAAATTGGACCCAAAGTATCAATATTTTGTGTGGCCACCATTATTTTCCAGCACTGCTTTAACCCTCTTGGGCATGGAATTCACCAGAGCTTCACAGGTTGCCACTGGAGTCCTCTTCTATTCCTCCATGGTGACATCATGGAACTGGTGGAGGTTAGAGACCTTGCGTTCCTCCACCTTCCATTTGAGGATGTCCCACAGATGCTCAATAGGGTTTAGGTCTGGAGACATGCTTGGCCAGTAGACCTACGTCTCTGGACTCCTCCCCTTGTGGGCGGCGCGCGCGCGCCGCCGGAGGCTCGCTCCCGCTGTTTTCAGTCACAGCGGGAGTCGGGCCAGGGGAGGAGTGGCGGTGATCACCGCCGCTCTTCCCCGATCGTCGGGGAATCGAGTCTGGAGATCCGCCCGTTTGTGTAAACAAAGCGGGCGGATCTCCTAAGTGACAGGCAGGGTCAGATTGCAGGGTTCAGCATAGCTGAACATGCGATCTGTCCCTGTGTCACTCAGTCACCTCCCCCCACACACGTTAGTAAGCACCAGGCATACACCCCTCCCTCTCCAATAAAATTAACCCCTTCCCTGCCAGTGTCATTTTTACAGTAACAGTGAATATGTATAGCACTGATTACTGTAGTAATGTCACTGGTACCCCAAAAAGTGTCAAAAATGTCAGTCAAGGGTCCGATCTGTCCACCGCAATGTCGCAGTCCCACAAAAAAAAATCACAGATCGCCGCCATTACTCGTTAAAAAAAAAAACACCAAAAATGACAGAAATCTTTCCCTTAGTTAGTAAACACAATAACTTTTGCGCAATTCAATCAAAATACACATTGTGATTTTTTTTTACCAAACATAGGTAGCAGAAAACAAATTGGCCAAAAATTAAAAAAAAATTTGATTTTTACTTTTTTTTGGGGGGGAATTTCATATAAAAAAATTTGAAAAATATTGTTATTTTTTCAAAATTTACGCTCTTTTTTTGTTTATAGCGCAAAAAGTAAAAATCGCACAGGTGATTAAATACCACCAAAAGAAAGCTCTGTTTGTGGGGAAAAAAAGAACATTGTTTGGGTACGGGGTTGCACGACAGCGCAATTGTCAGTTAAAGTCGCACAGTGCCGAATCGCAAAAAGTGGCCTGGAGGTAAGACAGCAAAATCCTCCGGTGGTAAACTGGTTAACACACCTGCTCCCCATTCACACCTGAGACCTTGTAACACTAATGAGTCACAGGACATCGGGGAGGGGAAATGGCTAATTGGGCCCAATTTGGACATTTTCACTTAGGGGTGTTCTCATTTTTGTTGCCAGCGGTTTAGACATTAATGTGTTGAGTTAGTTTGAGGGGACAGCAAATTTACACTGTTGTACAGGCTGTACACTCACAACTTTATATATTTACAAAAATATTTACAAAAATGTGAGGAGTGTATTCACTTTAGTGAAATACTGCATATTCCCTGTGCTACTAGGTTTTCCTGCATCACCAGGTATTTAGCCAACATGACCCCCTTTAGAGCAGACCAGGGTCTCTATAGAGCCCCCTTTAGAGCAGGCCAGGGTCCCCATAGATAGACCCCCCTTTAGAGTAGGCCAGGCCAGGGTCCCCTATAGATCCCCTTTAGAGCAGGGTCCCCATAGATCCACTTTAGAGCAGGCTAGGCCAAGGTCCCCCAAAGATCCCCCTTTAGAGCAGGCCAGGGCAGGTCCTACATAGATCCCCCTTAAAGCAGGCCAGGGCAGATCCCCCAAAGAATAGATCCCCCTTTACTTAGTCTTCTTACTCTTACCTTTTTTTCACCTGTATATAGAACAGAATCCCCAGGTTTTCCTGCAGCACCGCTCTCACCCTGCAAAATATATATTTATATATATATATATTTTTTTTTTCCCGCTTCACGAGTCCTTCTTGCTTCCTTCTCCTCCTCGGCTTAGGCTGCCTGCCTGTTCTACGGTTCTCTCTCCTGCGCTGGGTGGCTGCTGCACAGCACAGTCCCTCCCCCAGACAGTACCACAAATCACTCCGCACGCAGGCAGGAGTCTCCACCACCACTCCACTTTAGTGGGCGGCGCCGGCTGGATCTACATCTCTCTCTACACAGTACACAGGAGGGACTGGAGCAGAGCAGCTGAGCCAATTCCAAGCTATTGCATCGGGGGTGAGGGAGGGATGGTCTCAGTGAGTCAGAGAGCAGCAGACTAAGAAAAAAGGCAGCGGCGGACCCTGCAAGGACCGATACTTGCTCCCAGACCCCTCCCTGGTGTTTCACCCTAAGGCTCTTCCCTGCCGTATCTTCAATTTTATATACTTCAATCCAGTCAAGTGATGCAAAGGGGCCCTTTCATCTTCAGATCTTCTCCTAGCAGTAGACCATTCTGGATAAAGCAGAGAGCAGCACTGAAGATGCCAGCACCACTCTCTACATCATGATATTGTTAATAAAGGGTGCTGTAGCATTAACCCCTCAAAACAATAAAGCTTTGAAGCCCTGCACCTTCACAGTATCTCCTCATTCATCTGGACTAAAGAAACCCTGCCACCAACCTAAAAACCTGAAAGTAAAAACTCAGAAAAATTAAGTATTTGAAATGCCTATCTACAGTGTTTTCCCTTCCATAAATCATTATTTTATTCATTTGCAATGTGCCTCTGATTTACTCAGAAAATGTGACTACTCCAGAAAGTCAAATCCGTACTACAGCCCCCTCCCTCCTTTTATGTGATAGTCCTCTCCTCTTCTGGGAGTGTCTTCTCCCCTCTCCTGCCCTCAATTCCCTACTTAACTTTTTACGTAACTGGCGGGGGAGGAGCAAACAAGAATACTATAGAGCAGGGATATGCAAACTCCAGCTGTTGCAGAACTACAAGTCCCATGAGACCACACTTGTATAAAGTACTCGAAACCCATACTTGAGTACAAGTGCTTGATCAAAAAGTGACTTGAGTAGAAGTGGAAGTGCTCTATCAAAAAGTTACTTGAGTAGAAGTACTAAAGTATTCAACATTTTTTGTACTTAAGTATAGAGATGTATAGAACTGTTCGCCGGCGAACAGTTCCCGTCGAACTTCGCATGTTCGCGTTCGCCGCTGCGGGCGAACATATGCGATGTTCGGTCCGCCCCCCATAATACATTATTGAGGCAAACTTTGACCCTGAACCTCACAGTCAGCAGACACATTTCCAGCCAATCAGCATACCTCCCTCCCACACCCTCCCACCTCCTATAAATAAGCAAGGGCAGCATCCATCTTAGATCATTCTGAAGCAGTGTGTGTAGTGAGAGTAGGGAGAGAGCTGCTGCTGCTGCTGTTAAGCTAGGGACAGTTAGTCAGTGTTCCTGGTCTTGCAGTGTTCTTGGTCCACTACTGCTGTAAGGACAGCACCCCAAAAAGCCCTTCTAAGGGCTGGTATTTGTGTAATTTTTTATATATATATATATATATATATATATATATATATATATATATATATATATATATCTAGCGTCCCCAAAAGCCCTTTTAAGGGCTGGTAATTGAGTTGTTTCTTCTTATATATATATATATATATCTATCTAGTGTCCCCAAAAGCCCTTTTAAGGGCTGGTAATTGAGGTTTTTTTTTTTTATTTATATATATATACATATATATATATTTAGCGTCCCCAAAAGCCCTTTTAAGGGCTGGTAAGGTAATAGAGTTTTTTCTATATATATATATATATATATATATATTGTACACTGTGACTGCAGTTGCCTGCCCGCTGTGTGTGAGAGGCCACAGACCTACCACAGACTGTACTGTGTGCACACCACACTCATTTCGGGTGGCACAGGCACAGTACCTGGCATTTTAAAAAATATATTTTTTTTCCTTTGTCATAATTGCAGTGAGTGCTGTGTCAGGTCCACAGAGTGCACTGTACCCACTGCAGTGCACTGCCCACCACTGATATATATACGGTGGCACAGCATCTTGTTGCAATAAATTGAAAAAAAAAATATTTTTTATTATTGCAGTTGCCTGGGCTGCCAGTGACTGTCAGGTCCACAGAGTGTACTGTGCCCACTGCAGTGCCACTGTGTGCCCACCCACCACTGATATATAAGGTGGCACAGCAGCTTGCAAAGTAAAAAAAAATATATATATTTTTTAAATTGCAGTTGCCTGGGTGCCAGTGACTGCTGTCAGGTCCACAGAGAGTGTACTGTGCCACTGCCCACCCACCACTGATATATAAGGTGGCACAGCAGCTTGCAAAGTAAAAAAAAATATATATATTTTTTAAATTGCAGTTGCCTGGGTGCCAGTGACTGCTGTCAGGTCCACAGAGAGTGTACTGTGCCACTGCCCACCCACCACTGATATATAAGGTGGCACAGCAGCTTGCACTCATAGTACAACAGTAACAACAAAAAATGACAGGCAGAGGCAGGCCACCCCGCAAGGGCCGTCGTGGTCGTGTTGCTGTGATTTCCTTAGGCCCTAGAATAATGCCCAGTGTTCAGCTGCCACCACAGACCCTGAACTCAAAAAATTCTGAGGCCATAGTTGACTGGCTTACACAGGACACTTAATGTACCATCCTCCTCCAGCTCAGCTTCGGGCACCTCTCAATTTACCACCGCCGGCACCACCACCAACACTAGCACCACAGCCGCTTCACTTGATCCGTCAGAGGAGTTATTTTCACATCAGTTGGAAGAAATAAGTGATGCGCAACTATTAGTGCCAGAGGATGTAGATAACGGGGATATGTCTCAGTCAGGCAGCATTATACACATGGACGTACATTGTGATGATGATGATGATGATGATGTTGTACCTGCTGCTGCTGCCTTTGCTGAGTTGTCAAGTGAAGCGGCTGATGATGACGATGTGTCTGTGGATGTCACCTGGGTGCCTGCTCGAAGAGCAGAAGAAGAGGGGGAAAGTTCAGATGGGGAGACAGAGAGGAGGAGGAGACGAGTTGGAAGCAGGGGGAGGAGGTCATCGCAAGGAGCTAGTGGCGCAGTCAGACAGCATGTAGATTCGGCACCCGGGGTCAGCCAGACAGCACGCCAATCAACGCAAGCTGTTGCCACCACCAGAATGCCGTCCTTGCAAAGCTCAGCAGTGTGGCATTTTTTTTGTGTGTCTGCCTCTGATATCAGCGATGCCATTTGTAACCTGTGCCAAAAGAAACTGAGTCGTGGGAAGTCCAACACCCACCTAGGTACAACTGCTTTGCGAAGGCACATGATCTCACATCACAAACGCCTATGGGATCAACACATGAGTAAAAGCAGCACACAAACTGAAAGCCACCATCCTCCTCCTGGTCCAGCATCTTCAGCCACGTCAACCACTGCTGTCCTCCATGCCCCCTATCAACAACCCGCCCCTCCGCCTCTCACCTTCAGCAGTTCCTGCTCGTCACCTGCCCACAGTCAGGTGTCTGTCAAGGAAATGTTTGAGCGTAAAAAGCCAATCTCGCAGAGTCACCCCCTTGCCCGGCGTCTGACAGCTGGCTTGTCGGAACTCTTAGCCCGCCAGCTTTTACCATACAAGCTGGTGGAGTCTGAGGCCTTCAAAAAATTTGTCGCTATTGGGACACCGCAGTGGAAGGTACCCGGCCGAAATTATTTTTCACAAAAGGCAATCCCCAACCTGTACTCTATTGTGGAAAAGGAAATCATGTCCCGTCTGGCACACAGTGTTGGGGCAAGGGTCCATCTGACCACTGATAGCTGGTCTGCAAAGCACGGTCAGGGCAGGTATATAACTTACACTGCGCATTGGGTAAACCTGCTGGCGGCTGCCAAGCATGGAATGCGTGGCTCTGCTGCAGAGGAGTTGGTGACACCGCCACGACTTGCAGGCAGGCCTGCTGCCACCTCCTCTACTCCTCCTACTCCATCCTCTTTGCTAACCTCCTCGGCTGAGTCCTCTTCTGCTGTTGCGTCTTGCTCCACACCAACTGCACCCCCCCAGCTCCCCAGGGGCTATTCCACATGCCGGATACGACAGTGTCACGCTGTCTTGGGGTTGACTTGCCTGAAAGCAGAGAGTCACACCGGACCAGCACTACTGTCCGCCCTGAACGCACAGGTGGATCAGTGGCTGACCCCGCACCAACTGGAGATCGGCAAAGTGGTGTGTGACAACGGCAGCAATTTGTTGGCGGCATTGAATTTGGGCAAGTTGACACATGTGCCGTGCATGGCACATGTGTTGAATCTGATTGTGCAACGTTTTGTGCAGAAGTACCCAGGCTTACAGGACGTCCTCAAGCAGGCCAGGAAGGTGTGTGGCCATTTCAGGCGTTCCTACACGGCCATGGCGCACTTTGCAGATATTCAGCGGCGAAACAACATGCCAGTGAGGCGCTTGATTTGCGACAGCCCGACACGTTGGAATTCAACACTGCTAATGTTTCGACCGCCTGCTCCAACAAGAAAAAGCGGTCAACGAGTATTTGTATGACCGGGGTGCTAGGACAGCCTCTGCGGAGCTGGGTATTTTTTTGCCACGTTACTGGACGCTCATGCGCAATGCCTGTAGGCTCATGCGTCCTTTTGAGGAGGTGACAAACCTAGTGAGTCGCACCGAAGGCACCATCAGCGACATCATCCCATATGTTTTTTTCCTGGAGCGTGCCCTGCGAAGAGTGCTGGATCAGGCCGTAGATGAGCGTGAAGAGGAAGAGGAAGAGTTGTGGTCACCATCACCACCACCAGAAACAGCCTTACCATCGATTGCTGGACCTGAGGCAACACTGGAAGAGGAGTGTGAGGAAGAGGAGTCAGAGGAGGAATGTGGCTTTGAGGAGGAGGAACACCAACCACAGCAGGCATTCCAGGGTGCTCGTTGTCACCTATCTGGTACCTGTGGTGTTGTACGTGGCTGGGGGGAAGAACACACCTTCAATGACATCAGTGAGGACGAGGAATTGGACATGAGTAGCTCGGCATCCAACCTTGTGCAAATGGGGTCTTTCATGCTGTCATGCCTGTTGAGGGACCCTCGTATAAAAAGGCTGAAGGAGAACGACCTGTACTGGGTGGCCACGCTACTAGACCCCCGGTATAAGCAGAAAGTCTGTGATATGTTACCCAATTACCGGCAGTCGCAAAGGATGCAGCAGCTACAAAATAAGTTAAAAAGTATCCTTTACACAGCATATAAGGGTGATGTCACAGCACAACGGGAATCCAACAGGGGAAGAGGTGAAAGTAATCCTCCTCCTACCACCACAACCACGCCGGCAAGGACAGGACGCTTTACAGACGTCTTGTTGATGGAGGACATGCGGAGCTTTTTTAGTCCTATGCATCGCCACAGCCCTTCGGGGTCCACCCTCAGAGAGCGACTTGACCGACAGGTAGCAGACTACCTTGCCTTAACTGCAGATATCGACACTCTGAGGAGCGATGAACCCCTTGACTACTGGGTGTGCAGGCTTGACCTGTGGCCTGAGCTATCCCAATTTGCCATTGAACTTCTGGCCTGCCCCGCTTCAAGTGTGCTGTCAGAAAGGACCTTCAGCGCAGCAGGAGGTATTGTCACTGAGAAGAGAAGTCGCCTAGGTCAAAAAAGTCTTGATTACCTCACGTTTATTAAGATGAATGAGGCATGGATCCCGAAGGGACTGACAGTGGGGGATGCATTTGACTAAAAAAGGCCTGGTGATGACTGAGATGCCTTGGCCTAAAAATGGTCCACACGCTGCTGTATATAATCATTCTCTGCATGCCGGATGACTTACGTGACGTCTCCGCCACCAACTACGGTTCAAGCCGCAATGTTTTAGTGCACTTTCTGCCTTAAAACCTCAATTTTTCAGGCCGCTGCTACAGCAGCGGCTGCAACAATACCTGCTTTTTCATGCATGTGTACATGCCTAATTTTTCTGGCCTCTGGTGCTACACTGTGGCTGCAAAAAAACAAAAAACAAAAAAAAAGGCACATACATGTGTCAATTCCCCTTCGTGATCGTTACCTTGTCGTGGTGAAGGGGCTTGCGTATCACAATGAATCGATCACCTCTAGGATTGTGTTGGCACACCCCAGATGATAAGGTCGTTGCTTCATTGTGTACAGACCAAAAGCGATCCGCAGGATAATTTTTCATAGAAAAAACATTCATTTTCTTTCATTCTTTCTGCGAAGCTGGGTATTTTTTGGCCGCGTTACTGAATGCTCATGAACAATGGCTGTAGGCTCATGCGTCCTTTTGCGGAGGTGACAACCCTGGTGGTCAGTCAAACCCAAGGCAACATCATCGACCTCATCCCATATGCGTTTTTTCTGGAGCGTGCCCTGCGAAGAGTACTGGATCAGGCTGTAGATGAGCATGAAGAGGAAGAGTTGTGGTCCCCATCACCACCAGAAGCAGCCTTGTCGTTGTCAATTGCTGGACCTGTGGCAACGCAGAGAGAGGAGTCTGAAGAAGAGAAGTCAGAGGAGGAAGGTGGCTTTGAGGAGGTGGAATACCAGCCACAGCAGGCGTCCCAGGGGGCTTGTTGTCACCTTTCGGGGACCCTTGGTGTTGTACGTGGCTGGGTGGAGGAAGAGACCTTAAATGATGTCAGTGAGGACAAGGAACGGGACATGGCTAGCTTGGTATCCAACCTTGTGCAAATGGGGAGTTTGCGGTTGTGCAAATGGACTGACTGACTGACTGTTGTTAAACGGGGAGTTTGGTCTGTCAGAGTTTGGTCTGTCACTGTGAAGCGGGCGTAACCCTTACACTACTTGACCGATAAAACATCATACCTGATCGTATTCACACACTGGATGTTTTAAAGCACGTTATTCCAAACAATTTAGGAATGTTAGGTGATTTATGCCCTTTATGGATCAAAACCCGACTCTGCGTCAACTACGTAATTTTCCATGGGCGTTTTGCCATGGATCCCCCTCCGGCATGCCACAGTCCAGGTGTCCCTGCTCTACTGAAAAATTATCTTTTGTTTCTGGTTCTGGACATGCTACAGAGCTGAAACTTCACACAAAAAAAGTTCTTAAAAATTGTCATTTTTGATAGAGAGCCAATTATTGAAAAAAAAAAAAAAATTTCTTTGGATTTATTGTCTGGGGGGTCTAAAAGGTGTACCTGTGAAGTTTCAGCTCTGTAGAATGTCCAGAACCAGAAAAAAAATAGAATTAGGGTTAGGGCTAGGGTTAGGGTTAGGGTTAGGGTTAGGGCTAGGGTTAGGGTCAGGGCTAAGGTTAGGGCTAGGGTTAGGGTCAGGGCTAAGGTTAGGGTTATTTTTAGTGCTTAGGGTTAGAGTTAGAGGGGTAGGGCTACTAACTCTAACCCTAAGTATCTCACCGTAGCCCCTAACACTAAACCTAACCCTAACCCTCTAACCATAACCCTAACCCTCTAACCTTAACCCTAACCCTCTAAGCCTAGCCATAAAAATAACCCAAACCCTAAACCTAACCCTAGCCCTAACCCTAACCCTAACCCTAGCCCTAACCCTAATTCTATTTTTTTTTCTGGTTCTGGACATGCTACAGAGCTGAAACTTCACAGGTACACTTTTTAGACCCCCCAGATGCTTTAAATTTTTCCAATAATTGGCTCTCTATCAAAAAATTAAAATTTTTAAGAACTTTTTTTTGTGTGATCCCTCTCCGGCATGCCACAGTCCAGGTGTTTGTCCCCTTGAAACAACTTTTCCATTACTATTGTGGCCAGAAAGAGTCCCTGTGGGTTTTAAAATTCGCCTGCCTATTAAAGTCTATGGCGGTTCGCCCGGTTCGCGAACATTTGCCGATGTTCGCGTTCGCCGTTCGCGAACGGCGAATTTTAGGTTCGCGACATCACTACTTAAGTATTGCAAGTAGTTTTTTTTTTAATTTTGCTACTCAAGTACTGAAAGTAAAAGTACCAGTAGTTTTTTTTTTTAAAAATTGCTACTCAAGTACTGAAAGTAAAAGTACAAGTACTGTGTTATGTAGTTATTAAAGAAAGAAGTCAAAAGTTTGAACATCATATTGTTTTTTATTATTTCAAATGATTAACCTAAAGGACAATCACAATTCCTTTGGCTGTAACTTTTTGTAACCAAAAACAGATAAAGTATGTCCCTCCCTTTCCCCTTTAAAGCATCCCTCCTTCTCTTCCCTGCATGTTTTTTTTTTTTCTCCACAGCTTATTGGTGCGCAAAATCATATATAAACCAATGTGATATACAAAAATATATTCCAATAATGAAATAAAGGAAGAGTGTATGAAATCAAAGTCAATACAAAGTCCATATATATAATGCCATAATGCCATAATACCATATATATGTGACAAAACAAGATGAATTTATGTTCAAAGGTGCAGGAATCAAACAGGTGCTATTCCAAATAATAGGTGCAGACTCCCACCACCTTGTGGAATTCCCCCTTACCCAGCGGATGAACGTAAGTGCAAAATAATATCCAAATAGACTCTTCTAGTGAAACAAAACTGCAAAACCTGTGCTCTCAACTTCCAGTGAAAAAAGCAAAATCAGCCTTTTACCAGAAAAAGGTCTATGTACGCTTGTGACTCTCCTTGGTTGGGGGAGGTTCTCTTTCCCCTTAACAGCAGATATGTAGACCATTTTATTTATACATACAGTAGCATTTATTCGTATGCGCTGATTTACACATGACATTATACACATTTATTTTGAGCTTCATGAAACCTGCCATCTACTGTTCTGGCAGTGGTAATTTTTATAATAGTAACGAGTAACTATGCAGCACAAAAAAAAATATCGGAGTAGAAGTATTGAAATCATCGAAAAAAATGTACTGAAGTAAAAGTGGAAGTAGGAGAAAAAAATTCTACTCCAGGAAAGTACAGATACCGCCTTTCGGTACTTAAAGCGGAGTTCCGGGCACAAAAACGATATTTTTTTTTTGTGCCCGTCCGCTAGTTCAGCCTAACCTGAAAAGGAATTGGATAGTTAGATTTTTTTTTTTTTAAAACTCACCTTGTAATTGACGATCGTAAATACTCACCTATGACAGCTTCCTCCCTCGGAGCCGCGGCTCACCCCGTCACTTCCTGTCTCGCTATGATTCCTGGGAGCTGAACGTCATAGCTCCCAGGAATCAATGCGCCGCACCGGCCCCACTCGTCATTTCCGGGCGACGCCGCATTCCCCTGCTAAACAGCTTCTGGGCATGCCCAGAAGCTGTTTAGGAATGCGGCGCCGCACCGGAAGTGACGAGAGGGGCCGGTGCAGCGCATTCTGGGACACGAAGACGCGGAAGAAGACAGAGAAGAGGACCGCGCCGGCTTCAGCTGCCCACAAGAGAGATGGAAACGCTGTGGAAGAAAACTTCTAAGTAAGTATTTCTTCTAAAAGGTAAGTGCGAACCGGGACAGATCAGAGGCTAGCCATTGTGGAATGTGCTAGCCCTGACTGTCCCGGGGGTATGTTAAAAAAAAAAACGTTTCTCTGCCCGGAACTCCGCTTTAAGTACAGTAGTGAAGTAGTTCTACTTAGTTACTATACATCTCTGCATGAGACATAGCAAGACTCTGAGAGCCACAAGCATGACACCCAGAGACACGATGGGTCTTGTAGTTTTGCAACAGCTGGAGGGCAATAGTTTGAGGACCCCCTGCTATAGAGTGTCACTTGAGTAACAGCTCTAAGTCTGCTGTTGCCGGCGAGATCACATACAAGATGATGGGGGCACAACAGCAGTTTCAGTGCTTTTGGATGTCTACACAAGATGAACACAATTTATAGAATACATTAAATGCATATTAAACCTCATAGGAAGATATTTCATTGAAATGAATGGTCTGGTAATAGGGCTTAGCAGCACTGACCGATATCCTCATTCTCCAAAAATCATCCATACACATCAATTACTCAATGGCCCTGTAATTAAGATTTCCTGAAATAGTTTCTTACTGTATTATTCTTCCTCCTTCTTATAACATATAACTTGACCCAAATTAACTATTTAACCTCTTCCAAATTAGAGATAGCCTTGCGGTTCGCCCGGCGGTCGGTTCGTGGCGAACTTTGCTCGTTCGCGGCGGCCATATTCTTTTACATTGTTAAGAACTTTGACCCATGACACATCCATCAGGTGGTACAGGACAGCCAATTGAGACATTTCAGCACATGGACATACCCCCTACCTTATAAATAGACCTGATCTGGCTCCCATTTTACATTCTGCAAAAGTCCTTTTAAGGACTGGTATAGGGGTACTATTGTTTGGTGTGCAGTATATAGGGGTGTAATACACTTATAATATACTTTCTAATATAGAAAGCATATTATAGTGTATTTGGGTACTGCAGAAATTTTGCCTCTTTCGCTGCGTTAACTCTGCTACACACAGTAACAAAAGTTACTGGGAATTTTTTTTTAAAAATGGTGTGATAGACCAGTGGCCCCCCAAAATGACAGATTGAAGTGGGGTGTTTTACTTTCATAATAGTGTATTTGGGTACTGCAGAAATTTTGCCTCTTTCGCTGCGTTAGGGGTAGGGGAGGGCAGGAGCCAAAGTGGGAAGTTGCAGAAGGTGCGTTCGATTACGTCAAAGGACGCACCAGACTTGGTTGAGTGACTCACTCAGCCTTCCTCTTCTGCACCCTCCTCATCCTCTCTATCTGCACCCTCTTCACTCTCTGCTGTGTGCACCCCCGAAGACACCAACACCGCCACCACCATATACCCTCCGCTTGAGTCACAGGAATTATTTTCCGATCCATCACAAGACATTTGCGATGCGCAGCCATTGTTGGCATCGGATCAGGAAGAGGAGGTAGCCACACCCGCCACTCAGCAGTCTGACAACAGTGCCCAGATGAGCCCAAGGAGGTTGGTCCCCGCTGTTGCTGCCTACTCCGAGATCTCAAATGTTAGTGGTGGGGAAGGTGAGGTCGATGATAACGTGTCTATGGACGTCACGTGGGTGCCCACAAGAGAGGAAGGGGGGGTTCAGAGGGAGAGATGGACCAGCAGATAGGGAGGAGAAGCAGGCTGAACTTACATTGCACAGGAGGGACAAACCAGACTGGTAATGTATCAGGAGCGAGCCATCAACCATGTACGGTCACATCTGGCGCTCCCAAGATGCTGGCACATGGCTCCGCAGTGTGGGCTTTTTTTAACCTTTCCGCTGCTGACAATAGTGTTGCCATCTGCAGCCTTTGCAGTCAACGCATAAGTCGTGGTAAGCCCAACACTCACCTAGGGACGACCTCCTTAAGAAAGCACCTGGACTCCCATCATGGAGCCCAGTGGGAGCAACGGCGTCAGAACCCACAAAGCCACACTCCAGGCTCTCACCGTCCAGCCTCTTCTCCTTCTCCTCTCTCCTCACAATTGTCCTCCACTCCACCTTCCATCATGCCGTCCTCAAGTTTTTCTGGAAAAAGGCAGGCTTCTGTGGCCTAAATGTTGGAGCGTAAAAAAAATGATGACGCTGGATAACCCTCTTGCCCAACGGTTGACCGCTGGCTTGTCGGAAGTGATAGCCCGCCAACTACTGCCATATAAACTGGTGGACTCGGAGGCCTTTAGAAAATTTGTGGTCATTGGAACACCACAATAGAAGGTCCCAGGAAGGAAATATTTCTCACAGAAGGGCATCCCAGAGCTATATGGCCATGTTCAGGGGCAAGTGACTGTATCTCTTGCACACAGTGTCGGTGCCAAGATACGTCTGACCACAGACACGTGGTCTAGCAAACACAGGCAGGGAAGGTATATAACTTTTACTGCCCACTGGGTGAACCTTCTTACGGCCGTCAAGCATGTAACCCGTGGCACCCATGTAGATTTGGTTTTACCGCCACGGATTGCATGCAGGCCTGCCTCTTCTTCTCCTCCTCCATCCTCCCTCTCCTCCTCGGCTGACTCCTCCTTTTCCGCTGCTACCGTCTCTTCTGCTGCACCGCCCAAGATCCCCAGAACCTATTCGACATGCCAGGTGAGACATTGCCATGCTGTGCTGCGTCTGTTGTGCCTGGAAGCCAAGAGCCACACAGGTCCTGCACTCCTTTCAGCTTTGCTTTCACAGGCAGATCACTAACACTGCTCAATTTGACAGTTGGTAAAGTGGTGTGCGACAACGGTGCCAATCTGCTGAGCGTGCTGAAACACGGCAAAATTACACACGTGCCATGTATGGCACACGTCCTGAACTTGGTTGTGCAGCAATTCGTTGTCAAATATCCTGGGATCCAGGACGTCTTGCGGCAGGCCAGGAAAATCTCGGCCCTTTTCAGAAGATCTTACACAGCCATGGCTCGCCTTGCTTATATTCAGCGGCGACACAACCTGCCCGTCAGACGTCTTTATTGTGACCGCCCAACGCGATGGAACTCAACCTTGTAAATGCTTGATAGGCTGCTCCAGCAGAAACGTGCATTTAACGACTACCTGTACGAACTCTGCGGCAAGACAGGTTCTGTAGCTTGGGTTTTTTTCACCGTGCCAGTGGCTGCTCATGCGCAATGCATGCAGACTTCTGCGGCCATTTGATGAGATCACCAAACTGGTTAGTCGCAGCCAGGGCGCCATCAGTGACATCATACCTTACGCCTTCTTTCTGGAGCGTGCATTGCGTCATGTCATTGATTAAGCTGTCGAGGAGCAGGAGCAGGAAGATGAGGAAGTAGCAATGCTGGATGAATTCCCAGGGGGGCTACTCCATATGAAACAGGTCAACAACAGGAGTCTGAAGAGGAGTCAGAGGAGGATGGTGCCGGGGCGGATGAGGAGGAGCAAGAAGAGCATGCTTTAAACCTTTCTGGGATCCCTGGTGTTGTCTGTGGATGGGGGAGAACGAGGACGACATTATCCTGGATGATGAGCAGGAGCCAGGCCACTACACCGCTTCCAGTTTAGTGCATGCTCCAGTGTTTTAAGAGGGACCCCCGTATGAAAAGCATAAAGGGCAAGGACCTGCACTGGGTGGCAACATACTTAGACCCCTGGTACAAACAAAAATTGGTGGAAATGTTACCACCATCACAGAGGGCAGTCAGAATGCAGGCCTTGCTTTGGGAAATGCTGCATTCGGCTTTTGCGTGCGCTGGCAGAGGAATTTCCACTCACAGAGAAACAGTTGCAGGTAGCAATCCAACAGCGCCTGTAAGAAGAGGGCGGTTTGAAGATGTGTTGGTCACTTCTGATATGAGATCATTCTTTCAGTCGACCCATCTACAGCTGTCCTCTGGATCCAGCATCAGGGAACGCCTAGACCGACAGGTGTCTGACTACATCGGGTTAACGGCCGATAGGGACGCTCTGAGAAGTGATGAACCCCTGGACTACTGGGTGGGCAGGCTTGACCTCTGGCCAGAGCTTGCAGAATTTGCAATGAAACTGTTGGCTTGCCCCTCATCCAGTGTCTTGTCCGAAAGGACGTTCAGCGCAGCAGGGGGGATCGTGACCGAAAAGTGCACTCGCCTAGCTCACGACAGTGTTGACTACCTCACATTTCTAAAATTGAATGAGGCATGGATCTCAGAGGAATTCAACACGTGACCAGTAGACCATGTTTGATTCAAATTCCTCATGACAGGTCACAAATATCCGCCACCACCCATAACAATTCATGGTCCCTGTCTTAGGTAAATACAGCGGCATAAAAGGCCTTTTATGTCCATTGAATGCCTAATTTTTGGGGCCTGTAATGGCAGACACTTATTTATCCTGTGAATGCCTAATGTACCTCCAGCCACAGAATACCAAGTTCTTTGCTGTCAGGTGAACTCCTGTTGGCTAATTTTTGGGGCCTGTACTGGCCGACACTTACTTCTGTATCCTGTGTATGCCTAATGTACCTCCAGCCACAGAATACAAAGTTCTTTGCTGTCAGGTGAACGCCTCTGGGCTAATTTTTGGGGCCTGTACTGGCCGACACTTATTTATCCTGTGAATGCCTAATTTTTTAGACTGGCATTGAAAATCAATGGGTCTGTAAACGTTCCGCTAAATTGTGGAATGGATGCGGACCCATTTTACAGACGTGTGAATGGCCCCTACATGTATCTGACATGTATATACCGGCTGCTGTCAGTTCTGGCTGATTTAGAATTTTTTTTTTTTTTATGGCAACTTTCCCATTAGCAATACTTCTGGTATGTCAGTGTCCATGTTGTGGGACTATGTGTGCACAGCTAGTAAGTATTTTGTAGGGAGGGGTGAGACCTGGCGCACAACAGGGGAAGGGGTGTCCAAAAACACTTCACAAACTCCAATAGTAAACATACAGACATATGCTACTATAATGGAAACAGCAACATAATGGTGGCTATATTAAAAAATCCATATATAAAGTCCATATACATGTATCTCCAAACACCACACTCCGTAGGCTGCTCTGGTGACAAGTAGAAGGGGCTTGTGGCGAGCTAGAAGGAGAACACAGGCGCCACACTAAGTGAAGTATATCGAGATTTATTTGTTAATTAACCAACGAAAAGGTACTCACAAACATGTGTGTAAAACCAGCATGACAGTATTATAAAGAGGGGATGATGATCCCGGTGTCCAAATTCAGGATGGCACAAGCGGTCTCAGAGCGCTGGGTAATATCGACTGGACGGTTAATTAACAAATAAATCTCGATATACTGCACTTAGTGTGGTCCCTGTGTTCTCCTTCTAGTAAGTATTTTGTGGCTGCAAATATAATCTGGAGGTTTTTAATGTTCGCCTGCCATTAAAGTGAATGGGGTCCGCTGCGAACTTGCGGTTTGCGAACATTTGAGAAAGTTTGCGGATGGCGTTTGTGAACAGCCCTGTCTGATGTTCGTCCATCACTATTCCAAATTGCCCGCAGTACATTTACTGCGGACAGGCGGCACAAGCAGGCTGGATCACATACCATTCAAGGGGTAGCCCGCATTCACAGTTGCAATAACTGTATGTATATCTTTTCCCAAGAGTGCCTCTGTTTCCTTAATGTACTGTGCCTCAGTGGTACCATGTAATATGAGCCTCTATAGTGTAATACTGTAAACTGTATTTATTAAAAAAAAAAGTTAAATAAATATTGCTCTTACATCAGGATAAAAACAATAGGAGTTCGTATAAATGAAAAACCAGGAAGTCTGGAGCTCCCTGCGTTCCACGGACTCATTAGAATGTCCATGCGCACCGGCCTAGAAAAAAGTGTAGTGATTGCTTATGATTGCAGTGGCCCATTTATGGCAAAAAAGGGTTTACAACCACTTTAATTGAACAAGCTGAAGTTAGGAGCTGATTGGCTACAATGCAAAGCTGCACCAGTTTTTGCACTTTCCAGTCTTTTAAAATCACACCCTATATAGTCTCTTAAATGGTCTTTCAACTAAACACAGGGCATACTTATCATAGATCATCATTAATCCCTATATAATATGGTTCAGTATTTGTTGGATTAGCGCTGGAAGCAGAATTCAGATCCACCCACCACACGGAACACACAGTAAGTATAGAACACGATTCTTGCAGAGATGCCAGCACAAAGAGGTGTTTTTATTCACTAAACACCACCCATCTCCTGACGTGTAGCCTCCACAGTGAGTCATTATTTCATATTTTCAATTAACTCCGCAGAAGGACTGTTGAGGGTGTAGTTATATATTTGACACAGGAAATACCTTTTCATCCTGCTTAATGTCACCAGTGAATCACAGACGCTGTATACACAACTGTTCGGAACACATGGAAAACATTGCATCTTCCAGTACCCAAAAATAACTACCTATACTTTCTCATACAGAGTCACGCAGGAGACATCTTCAATAACACTAATATGAATGCTTGCAGACGAAGGTCAGCTTCTTGTTAATTTATTATTCTCATCCATTACATAAAGACGTAATGACGGCACTCAGCAGCACATAGTAAGTCTTTGTGAGGTTGGCACCAAAGTTTAGGGCAGCTGGCCAGGATTCACTTGAGTCGCTTGGGCACAGCATACTAGAGAGAAGTAAATCTGTGCGAGTGATGAGTGACATTACTGGGGCTATCATTCTTATTAAATAAAGCATTGCAGCCTAGACCAATAGTTTACAGATTCCTTGAAGTTTTTAGTTGCTCTATAAGCTTTGACATGAGGGATTTGGAAGGGTGTCTATAAACTATACAGTGGGGGAAAGTTTAAAAGGTTTTTTTTTATTGCTATTTAAATTAGAAAAACAATGCAATGTATTATGTATCAAAGCACACAATTTATATCAAAACAGCCATTGAATCACACCTTCCTTAAACCTGTAGCTCACAAATTATCCCTTAATTCAGATGTAATTAAAATGTCAACATGTTTGGAGCATACGTATAACTTACATTGCCTTCTTCTTCAAACACAAACCTTTGATTCCCTCCCTCTCCCCTTTAAATAAGAAGGATAAAAGGGAGGAGGGAGGGAGCAGTAAAAAAGAAAAATACAAATGGGGGGGGGGGTGTTTATAAATAAAGCTATCAAAAAGTTAATTGATAGTAACTAATAGATCATATTCTAACTTACTGAAATTATTTCATAGCACAGTTTAGTAGTTCTAAATTCAAACCAATTTGCCCCTTATTCCTACAATTTAATTCTTTCATTAAACAGAGACCATCAACCCTTTGTAGCCATTGGTAAATAGTAGGTATAGATCGCTTTCCCCCATAAAATGGGATCAAAGATTCACCAATGTTTAATCAAAGAAATCAAGCCAGCCACCTCCTCCCAGAACAGTTGAATCTTCGGGCAAGAGCACCATATATGCCCATGTCTTGCTCAACCTCCATATTCTGTCCCTCACAAGGGTGAGTTTGGTGTAAACATGGCATGCAATTTTACTGGTGTGTTATGCCATCACGTAAGAAGTTTAAAATTGACCTCCTCCATTCTGCAGGAAGTGACAGACATATAGGAAAGTGGTGTAACCTTATCTTTTTGTTTATGTGTAAATGTAATTTGCAGGTCTGATTCCCAGCAACCTATATAATCTGGGTAGCCTGAATTTTGCAAAGTCAATAAAGCTTTATAAATTTGAGAAATACAGTGCTGTGGCAGGTCCTTATGTTGCATAATCGCTTTATCGGTGTTCAGTTCATTCACAGAGCAGGTAGGTTGCTTAAGACTACGAATAAACTGAGACAATTGTGTGTATCTCCACTGATCCATGAGTGTAGGTTGGGTTAGTCCGCACAAGGACCTTAGTGGTTTAATCTTGGAATCCCTTAACACATGATGTAATAGTGGTGTAGACTCTGGAAACCATGATTCAAAACCCTTATCTAAAACTCCTAGAATAAAAGATTTATTTCCCACCAAGAGCAATATTGGAGAATAATATTCCAAGCAGTACCAGATATGCAAAGAGCCCCATAGTGCCAGGGTAGATCTAGTCAGTGGAGATATCATGCGTGCAGGGGCGTTGCTAGGTGGGAAAAAGAGCAGGGGCTTCAGCCCGAAGGTCAATTTGATAACCTCTCCCACATTTTAAAGTAAGTCCCGCCAAAGCTCCACCCAATGCCCCCCTTGACCCCTGCCCAATGCCTCACCAAAAAATGTTCTATGAACCCATTAGGACACCAGATCTTGGAATTGCTATTAACTAATGTTTATTTCACAAAGCTATTTAAATTTCTGTGTTCTCTAATGTAATCTAAATTAACCAACTAAAATAAGCATTCAGTAACTATCCTATTGGATAGTTACTTCATGTGCCCAAAGAATGAGGTCAGCCGACTACCTGAATATACTGAATGACCAGGTTATTCCAGCAATGGGTTTTTTTCTTCCCTGATGGCATGGGCATATTCCAAGATGACAATGCTAGGATTCATCTAGCTCAAATTGTGAGAGTGGTTCAGGGAGCATGAGAAATCATCTTCACACATGGATTGGCCACCAGAGAGTCCAGAACTTAACCCCATTGAGAATCTTTGGGATATGCTGGAGAAGGCTTTGCGCGGTCCGACTCTCCCATCCTCAATACAAGATCTTAGTGAAAAATGGATGCAACACTGGACGGAAATAAATCTTGTGACATTGCAAAAGCTTATCAAAACAATGCCACAGTGAATGCGTGCCGTAATCAAAGCTAAAGGCAGTCCAACGTGTGTGACCTTTTTTTTTTTTGGCCAGGCAGTGTATTTTAGTCATTTGTTCTCCTCAGATAGTATCTCCCAGTCTACATTTCTTTAGTAATGATCAATCAAGGTGGCCCGTGCAGTAATTGTTTGCACCTCCACTTTTAGAACATAAAAAGAGGCATAATATACTTATTATATAATAAGGCCTCTAGACAATCTGATCCTGTTGAGCCAGGGTACAAGGGGATCCCTGATCTTGTGGCTCCGCTCTCCAACGCTTCAATAGGGCAAATCCTTTCTCCCCCTGCAATGGATGGTGGTCACTACGGATGCCAGCCTGTCCGGGTGGGTAGGTGTCTTGGGCACGGATTGTGCTCAGGGGGTTTGGACTCTGAAGGAGTCCAGCCTGCCGATCAACATCCTAGAAATTTGACGATCAGGCTTTGCCTGACACAATGGACAGTTCATCTGCAGAGGCGCCCGGTAAGGAGTCAATCGGACAATGCCACGGCCGTGGCATATGTCAATCATCAAGGGGGCACCAAACGTGTCCTAGTGGCCCAGGAAGTAGCTGGCATTCTAAGGTGGGCAGAATGGTTAGTTCCAGCCATCTCTGCTGTGCATATTCCAGGGGTAGAAAATTGGCAGGTGGACTACCTCAGTCTGCAGACGTTGGATCAGGGAGAATGGTCTCTCCCACCAGGAGGTGTTTCATCGACCGTGTCTCCGGTCAGCAATTCCCGATATGGACTTTTTGGCCTCTCGTCTCAACAGGAAGGTGCAGAGGTTCATAGCAAGGTCTTGGAATCATCTGGCCGACATCACAGATGCTCTGGTGGCTCATTGGGGCCAGTATCGTCTGTTGTACGCATTTCCCCCGATGACTCTTCTGCCAAGACTCCTGCGAAGAATCGAGGCAGAAGGGATTCTGGTCATCCTAGTGGCTCTGGCCTGGCCTCACAGGTCCTGGTATGCAAGCCTAGTGCGGCTGGTCACCGATGTCCCTTGGAGACTTCCTCTCAGAGAAGATCTGTTAGCTCAAGGACCGATCTTCTATCCTGCTTTACAGTCACTGGCTTTAACAGCTTGGCTGTTGAAATCCAGGTGCTGAAGGATAGAGGGGTGTCTGAATCGTGATTCCTTCGCTGTTAAAAGCTAGAAAATCTACTTCTAAGAAGATTTATCATCGAGTTTGGAGGGTATACATTGCTTGGTGGGAGTCTCGGGGGGGGGGGGGGGGGTCTCCCCCAGTTCCTTTTCGGTGTCTCGTGTTTTGCAGTTTCTCCAAAGAGGTGTAGATCAGCTTTTGGCCCTGGGTACCATCAAAGGCCAGATTTCGGCCCTGGCAATTTTCTTTCAGCGCCTGTTGGCCACTAATTCCTTGGTTCACACCATTGTTTAGAGGTTCCACCCCCTGGCTCCCCTGGTGAGGTCTCCGTTACCTCTGTGGGACCTAAATTTGATCCTGTCGGTTCTTCAGACACCGCCTTTTGAAAATATTTGTGAGGTTTTTTTCTGCTTACTCTGTCACAGAAGGTAGCCTTCTTGGTGGCAATTATTTCTGCGTGCAGTGTGTCGGAGTTGGCTGTGTTGTCTTGTTGTTCACCCTATCTGGTGGTTCACAGAGATAAAGTGGTTCTTCATCCCTGCCAGTCATTCCTTCCTAAAAAGTCTTCTCTAGTTTTCATTTAAATGAAGACATTGTGTTGCCTTCCTTGTATCCTAAGCCTAAGCATCCTAAAGAGTGTGCCTTACATTCTTTTGATGTGGTTTGGGCAATCAGGGTGTACCTGGCGATGACTGAGTCGTTCTGAAAATCTGATTCTCTTTTTGTCCTTACGGATGGACCCCATAAGGGGCTTCTAGCCTGGAAGGTTTTGCCACCTTAACTATCAGGCCATTTTTTTACGTTTTGGCATTTCGTTTCTTTAACGGAAAATTGCACATTCGTGCGACACTACCGAAATAAAATTGATGTCCTTTTTTCCCCACAAATAGAGCTTTCTTTTGGTGGTATTTGATCACCTGTGCGATTTTTTTTTTTTTTTGCGCTATAAACATAAAAAGAGCGACAATTCTGAGGGAAAAAAAATGATATTTTTCACATTCTGCTATATAACATTTCGAAAAAAAATGCAATTTTTCATCATTTTAGGCCAATTTGTATTCTGCTACATATTTTTGGTAAAAAAAAAAAAAATCACAATAAGCGTATTTTGATTGGTTTGCGCAAAGGTTATCGTGTCAGGGAAGGGGTTAACCTAGTGGGTGATCAAAGGGTTAAATGTGAGCCTAGGGGAGTGTTTACTAACTGTGGGTGGAGGGGCTTGTGAAATGACCATAGAGACCTGTGATTCTATATAGAAGGATCACAGACGCGCTCTGATCTTTTCAGAGAGAAGAACGGTCAGCTGTGTTTACAACAGCTGACCGTTCTCTCTCAGCGGGGATTGATCGCGGGTAGCTGGTGGCAATCGCGGCCGCCGGCCCCGTGCATCGACATCCCTGCTGCTTAGTGGGCACCAAGTGCGCGACCGACGTAGGGCTACGTCGGTTCGCGTAGGAGGGCCAGCCTGCTGCAGTAAATGTGCGGCGGGCGGTCCGGAAGCAGTTAAGGGTCAGGGTCCTGCTTTTCCTATTAAGGCGCATTCTACGAGGGCGCTTAGTGCCTCTTGGGCCTTCCGTCATCAGGTGTCGGTAGTGCAGGTTTGCAAGGCGGCCACCTGGTCGTCCGTGCACACTTTCACAAAATTTTATAAGGTGGATGTGTTGGCGTCTGCGGATGCTTCTTTTGGCTGCAAGGTTCTGCAGGCTGTTGTCGAAGAGAATTAAGCCCCGTACACACGTACCGATCGTTGGCCGAACGATCGGCCGTCTTTTGTCCAGGGCTGTCGTGTCTGTTGAAAACTGCAAAAGACTGCACATGAATTTTGTCGGCCAACAACAGCCAACTGCAGAAGGGATGTCATGTGATGGTTAACTTTCCTTGTCTTTTTTCTTTTCTGAGCATGCCCAGTCTTGCTAATCTGCTGTCTGTCGGCCGAAATCTGTACTGACTGGCGAACAATCGGCCGTTCTGGTGTTGGGCAACAAAAATTTTAATGCCTGCACGACAGATTCTGTTCGGCCGAAAATGCGCTGTCGGCTGTCGGAAGCATCATACTAACAAGCCTACAATCGGCCGATCGGTCGTCGGCCGAATATTTACGGCCGACAATCGGTACGTGTGTACGGGGCTTTAGTCCTCTTTGAGGGTGTTTTTTTGTCAGGTGAGCTTGTTTCTGGTTAAGCTCCTGTTTTATCTGGTTGGCTGTGTTTAGCCTTTGGGAAGTGTGTTTTCTTGCTGTGTTTTCCCACCCCTCATGTTGACACTGCTTTGGGACGTCCCAAGAGTCAAGAAGATCTGGAGCTGTGTCAATGAACGAAAGAGAAAACTGGATTTTTGTCTTACTGCAAAATCCTTTTCTCTAATGTTCATTGACAGACACAGCACCCGCCCCTATATTGAGTTGGGTTTTAGGTTCTTCTGACACAGCTTTTTATAAAACTGAAGACCTATAGCAGGAAGCGGGAGTATACTCCCTGGGACTGCCCTATAGGCGTAGTCAAACTTTTTTATGCCTAGTGTCCTACTCCTGTAGGAGGCAGCATAAACCCAAGGGTCAAGAAGATCTGAAGCTGTGTCCATCAATGAACATCAGAAAAAAAAGGATTTTACGGTAAGACACAAATCCTTTTTTTTTTATACTAGTAATGGCGTTGATCAGCGACTTATAGGCAGGGCCAACTCTACCTATAGGCAAGGTAGGCGAACATGTAGTCAAGAGGACTGGGGGAAACTGCAGCCCCCACCATGCCCAGCTGAAAGGAAGGGAGAGAGAACCAGGCTATGGGTGGCAAGTGGAACACTGCAGGCTATGGGTGGCAAGTGACAAACTGCATCGAGTGGCAGGCAATGGTGACATGCTGCATCGGGTGGCAGGCAATGGTGACACGCTGCATCGGGTGGCAGGCAATGGTGACACACTGCACGCTGCATCTGGTGGCAGGTGACAGTGGCAAATGACAAGCTGCATCTGGTGGCAGGCAACATTGGCAAGTGACAAGCTGCATCTGGTCGCAGGCGACAGTGGCATGCCACATCCAGTGGCAAGTGAAAGGCTGCATCTGGTGGCAAGTAACACGCTGCATCTGGTGGCAAGTGATGATGGCAAGTGACAAGCTGCATCTGGTGGCAAGTGACAAGCTGCATCTGGTGGCAGGTGACAGTGGCAAGTGACACGCTGCATCTGGTGGCAGGTGACAGTGGCAAGTGACAAGCTGCATATTGGTGGCAAGTGATAAGCTCAGAGCTCCCGCTGATTATGCATTTTGGTGAGTTTAACTATTTTATTATATATTACAATGTAATAATAGAAATAATGTGATTCAATCATCCTGACACCATATTAAGCATGGCGTCAGGATGATTTAAGTGCTAACACCAGCCATTCTCTGACAAATCCCCCGCCACCAAATTCCCTGTGAACCCCAAGACTACATTCCCCCCTCCTCCCTCCTCCAGTCCTTGGCAAGATTTTCTTCCACAAAGCGGGTCCCCCCATGCCAAAAAGTTTGGGGGCCGCTGTTTTTAAAGTAACATCACTTCCTCCTATTACTCTTTGATATAGATAGCCACACAGGAGAGAAAAGAGTGACAGATTCCATTGTCGGCGAGAGTTTTGAAATCATCTTTTTTTGGAAAGTGGGGGGGAGGGGGGGGGTGGTCCCGTCTCTGAATGGCAGTTTAGAAATGTGGTCACCTTAAACTGATGGGCGTGAGTAGGGCCTGATGTCTAAGTTTTTTGCCATATACATGGGCAGGACAAAGGGGGTGGAGTCAGGGGCGGAGCCAGTGGGCGGCAAAAGGAGGTTTCGCCTAGGGTGTCAAAAATCATTGCTCTAGCCCTGCTTATAGTGGGACTGTGATGTGTGTCTGACAATGACACTTTATGGAAACTGGCTAACTGACATTGACATCACCAGTGCAAAAATACACTGATCAGTGCTAATACTTTACACTGTCACTGTTCTAATGATACTGGCTGGGCAAGAGTTAACATCTAGGGTAATCAAGGCGCTAAATACATGCCTTACAATGTGTAATTTGTGTAACGTGTGCTTATTTTTACTAAAAATCTTTTTTTTTTTATTATCCCTGCTTTGCCAGGATACAAAACCGAAATCATTCCTTCTGTACAGAGCCCTGTTTTGAATGTCAACACAGGGCTCTGGGCTGTGATTGTACATAGCCGATCAGCAGGTCCTGGCCATGATTCATCAGCTGGGACCTGCTGACAGACTCCTGTTGTGTGCAATCACAGCTTAGCCGGCCAGCAGGGGCGCACGCCCTGAACCCAGAAAAACCTTGCAACGTAAATGCACGTTATGGTGCCTGTACAAGCCGCCTGTCCGCAGTATATGTACTGCGGCGAGTCAGCAAGTGGATATGAACCGTCAAGTCATACATTTTAGGGGAAAAAAAACGTATGCAATTAGTAAAGTGATCCTCCAGATGACCGATATCACCAAAAAGAGGTTAAAACTACCGCGTGATCACTGCTGCTACAGCTGCATTCTTTCCCATAATTCTCAGTTATAGGACCCTATTTTTTCTGTTACTTTGAGTCATTTTGGAGTGATAGTCCTGTCTACAGTAGTCTTCCCTGTACTGGTGCAGTGTTGGCTTGTAACTTGATGTCATGTCATTAATGTGGCAGCTGTAAAAGCAGTATTCTGTAACAGTTAAGTTCTCATACACATTGGACGTTTAACCCCCGTCCATGAGATTCTAAAATTTTTGTGCAGGCGAAGGGCACAGGTGCACCATCCAACCCTGCTACCACCAGCCTCCAAAACTATGAGAGGCAGAAAGTGGTACTATTGTTTAGGGCATTATGTGCCCAGGGACAAATGCCCAATACACAAGTCTACATCTATGTGCATGAGGCCTAAATTGTATGCCAACTTAACTTTTGAACTGATTTGCAAGGCTTTAGGGAACATCTGAAAATGTAAATTGTGCCACAGTAATACCTGGAAAAATATCTTTATGTCTGAAATTCCTCTTGAAAAGAGCAGAGCATTCTACTCTGGATTATGGCGCCATTCTCAGACCCTCCCTTTGACATTCCTTGAGTCTCTGGGACATGGTGTGTAAAACATATTCTTTAAAGTCACCCTATACCTCAGGAACCCACAATTCCATCCTGGGCAACATCCGCAACAGTTCACATGGTGGATCAACAAGGGCATTTACTGGATAGCTCATTTTATAGACCATGAAGGTATTAGAAAGCCTTCTTACTTTCTGGAGACTTTACAAATCCCCCCGTCAGAGACATTTAGATTCTGTCAAATTACTCATTTCTTACAGACATTGTGCGGAGACCAGGGCGACATTACCACTCAGACGTTTTATGAAAATAAATGCTCGAGAGGCCTGGGGACGCAAAGCAGTATCTCAGATTTCTACACTTTGTTTGCAGATCAAGGTTCTAAACTTTCTTACCAACTAGCTTGGGAAGTGGATCTAGGGAAAACTATAAAAGTGGAAGTTTGGTTCCAATGGTCGTCCATGGTTCACAAGGGAGATTTAAATACAAGGTATTGTCACAATGGTACCTTGTTCTGACACGGTTAGCGAAAATTTACCTGGATGAATCACCTCTCTGCTTCAGAGGCTGTGGCCAGGAGGGAAGCATGCTTCCCATTTGGTGGACATGCCCAAAGGTGACGGCACTATTTTCCAACCTATTGAGTGAATTACCTAGAAATCTCAGGGCTCTCACCTCTTTTTTTTTTCCTGGCAGCCAAGATCACCATAGCCCGAGCATGGAAAACTCCTGTGATAAATCTAGCATTAGTGGAAAACAAAATCTCCTGTATCATGCTAAATAAAAACTGGCTAGCATCCTTCACGACCAACAACTTGGTTTGGAAAGGTCTGGAACCCCTGGATTAGATATCTTCAATCCATGTAGGGGGTGAGGTGGAGGGGGCAGTGTTCTGGAGCATGGGGATTGGTGGCTGCACTGAGCCTGGTCCATACTTGGAAATGTGGTGTTCTTTGGATTAGTGTGGGTAAATGTGGTTCAAACACACGTAATTTATCTTGCAGGACTTCCCTCTCTCCTCCCCCCTTTTTTTTTTTCCTCTCTCTTTTCTCTTGTTTTTCTTCTTCTGCCTTGGAACCAAATACGAATAATGTTTCTGATTTGCCAAACATGTTGATAAAGCACATATTTTGGTCTACAGATAACTTCGGTAACAATCTTGACTGTTGTGTTATAGTACGTTCGCATGAAACCATTTAAACCCCCCTCGAGCGAGTTGGTTATGTACACTAACTATGATACGGTATAGTTATTTTGTAACCAGAACATGTCAATGTTGATGATCTCCACTAACACTGTTGAGTGATCTTTTTTTGTACTATTTCGTACTTCATTGTTTGCTTAAAAATCTTTTTTTCAATAAAAATTATTGGAATAGAAAAGAGCAGAGCATTTCCTAAGATGTAAGTTTGCCTACAGCTTCATAGCTGGATATTTGCAGCTCAGGCACTGCTCCCTCTGATCCCATGTCTTAGCAGATATGAAGTGAAGCTGTACAGTACAGTGAGGGAAAAAAGTATTTGATTCCTGTTGATTTTGTGAATTTGCCCACTGACAAAAATGATCAGTCTATAATTTTAATGGTAGGTTTATTTTTAACAGTAAGAGACAGAACAACAAAAATATCTAGAAAAATGCATTTCAAAAAAGTTATTAATGGATTTGCATTTTAAGGAGTGAAATAAGGCTGGCCATACATGATGCAATTTTCTTTGTTTTCTGTCAGATTTTCTTGAAATTTACCTTCAACTATGTAGTACAAAGGCCTGCCTAATTGGATACAAGTGAATGTGTTGTTTAGCTTTGACCTCACATTATGTGGTTTGTGGCAGATCTGACAAAAAATTGTACAACAAAAGTTGGACATGTATGGCCAGCCTAATGACCCGAACACACGTTCCGATAATCGGGCGACTTATCGTTCGCATTTTGTTGCATGATACTAACATCGAATTCAACAATGCGTACAAACCGTGTGATTTTTGTCGTACAATTCTGGAAAAGCGTCCTGGTTGCTTAGCTATGTATCAGATGGTGCAAAACAAAACAATGCCAGGCTTTTTCGGGGCTATTTTAGTGTTTTTGAGCATGCGCGGTCTTTGTCGATCGACTTTTAGCGTACGCATACTGTACTGACGAAGCGATTATCGTTCGAGAAGATGTCGTACGACAGAAGTTTTCCTGTTTGTCCCATCGGATTTTATTGGACCAACTGTCGTGATCGGCTGTCGAAAGCTGTGTACTAACGATCAGATTACCGTGAGATCAGGTCGAAAGCAGGTTTTGTCGTATGATTATCGGAACGTGTGTATGGGGCATTAGTATTTGATCACCTATCAGCAAGATTTCTGGCTCTCAGATGTCTTCTATACAGGTAACGAGCAGAAATTAGGAGCACTCTTGTAAAGGGAGTGCTCCTAATCTCAGCTTGTTACCTATATAAAAAGACACCTGTCCACGGAGTCAATCAGTCATTTAGATTTCAATCTCTTCATCATGGCCAAGGGTGTCAGGAACAAGATTGTAGACATAAACAAGGCTGAAACTGGCTACAAGACCTTTGCCAAGCAGCTCGGTAAGAGGGTGACAACAGTTGGTGCAATTATTCGCAAAATTATTCATTTTCAAGAAAACATATGTACAGGCCCGTCTGAAGTTTGCTAATGAACATCTGAATGATTCAGAGGAGAACTGGGTGAAAGTGTTGCGGTCAGATGAGACTAAAATCAAGCTTCTTGGCATCAATTCAACTCACCGTGTTTAGAGGAGGAATGCTGCCTATGACCCCAAGAACACCATCCCCACTGTCAAACATGGAGTTGGAAACATTATGCTTTGGGAGTGTTTTTCTGCTAAGGGGACAGGACGACTTCAATGCATCAAAGGGACGATGGATGGGGCCCATGTACCGTCAAATCTTGGGTAAAACCTCCTTCCCTCAGCCAGGGCATTGAAAATGGATCGTGGATGGGTATTCCAGCACGACAATGACCCAAAACACACGGCCAAGGCAACAAAGGAGTGGCTCAAGATGAAGCACATTAAGGTCATGGAGTGGCCTAGCCAGTCTCCAGACCTTAAACCAATAGAATATATGTGGAGGGAGCTGAAGGTTCAAGTTACCAAACATCAGCCTTGAAACCTTAATGATTTAAAGAGGATCTGCAAAGAGTAGTGGGACAAAATCTCTCCCGAGATTTGTGCAAACATGATGGCCAACTATAAGAAATGTCTGACCTCTGATTGCCAACCAGAGTTTTGCCACAAAGTACTAAGTCATGTTTTCAAAAAGGGTCAAATACCTTTTTCACTCATTAAAATGCCAATCAATCTTTAACTTTTTTGAAATGCGTATTTCTGGATTTTTTTTGTTGTCTATCTGCCTCTCACTGTTAAAATAAACCTACTATTAAAATTATAGACTGGTAATTTATGTCAGTGGGCAAATGTACAAAATTAGCAGGGGATCAAATACTTTTTTTTCCTCACTGTGTATACACAGGATGTGAAAAAAAAAAACACATTGAAAAAGCCAAGAAAACAATTCAAAGCTATTTAAAAAAAAGAAAAAAAAAAGAAGCTTTTGGGTTGTGGGAGAATATAAAAATCCTAGGTATGATTAAAACCAATACCCCAGTATTACACATCCGCTTTTGTTTACAAAGCATTGCAAGAAACAGTGACTGCATAGCAACTAGATTTCAGTCTGTTCTTCTAAAAAATAAATTTTTAATACATACTTACATATCTATTTTTTGAAGTACATCACGGGACACAGAGTCATAAATCATAACATGGGTTATATAGCCACCTACAGGCGAGGGACACTGGCAACCAATCAGAAAGGATGTCCCCCTATATAACCCCTCCCACAAAGGAAGTATTTCAGTTTTTTAGCAAGCAATAAAGGCCCCATAGAAGAGAGGAGGATGCACCGACAACCAGGTCATGGCCTTGCAAATCTGAGCCTGACGCTTGATGGTAAAATGCCCAAGAGGCACCTACTCCTCTGGTAGAATGTGACTTTACAGGAAAGGTGGAACCTTCCCTTCTAAATCATACCCCATGGTAATAACCTAGCAAATCCAATGAGAAATCATAGACTTCGATGCTGCTAACCCCTTCCTGGGCCCTCCTGGCAGCACAAACAAGCTCTCGGTTTTAGGAATCCGAGCGGATCTTTCCAAATAAAACTTAAGTGCACGCATTACATCAAGAGAATGTAATAACTTTTCCTCCTCTGAGTGAGGATCTGGAAAAAAGGAAGGTAGTATTATGTCCTGATTCAAATATAAGGCGGACACCACCTTGGGCAAAAAACCTGGGTGTGGACTTAGAATTACCCTATCTTGAAGAAAAATCAAGAATGGCTATTACAAGAAAGAGCTGCTAGTTCCGATACCCTTATAGCCGAATGTTATCGCAATCAAAAAGATCAGTTTCTTGGTCAGAAGAACCAGGGGAACCTTCCCCATGGGCTCAAAAGCCTGTTTTTGTAAAACTGCCCACACCAAATTTAAATCCCAAGGACATCATGGTGATTTCACAGGTGGAAGCAAACTTAACATTCCCCGGACAAAGGTCTGAACCAACGAATGGGAAGTGATCAGTTCTTGGAAGAGAACCGCTCCCCAAAGAGAATGGCATCCGTAGTCACCACATTCCAGTTACTGGAAGAAAGGATTTCCCCTTCTCTAGTTTTTTTCAGACTCTGATGTACTCTTGGTACCAGAGACATGGACCAGTCCAGAGACTGAACCCTTCCGGTCCATGTAGATAGAATGTTGTTCTGTAAGGGTCTGGCATGGAATTGAGCATATTGGGAATTGCCTCGAATGCAGACACCATCTTCCCCAATAACTTTATAACTACTACGGACTGAACCAGGTCCTTCAGGTCTGGGACCTTTCTTATTGGCAAGAATATCTTTGCCTGTACTGTGTCCAAAAGAAAACCCAGATATTCCAGACACTGGGCTAGCTGTAATGCTGACTTTGCCAAGTTCAGCATCCAACCCAGACATTCTAGGTACTGTACTGTCTGGAGGACATATCGGCTTAGAGCTTAACCTAAATGATTAGTAATAGACTATTGGCTAACCTGAAGGGCAGGGCCACAATCTAATAATGATGATTTTCTACTGCAAAGCATGGAAACCTTTGATGGGCCTGGAATATAGGCATGTGAAGATATGCATCCTTGGATGTCTATGGATGCTAGAAATTCCTCTCCCTGCAGGGAAGCTATGACAATGAATTGACTCCATATGGAAAGTGGGGACGTTCAGAAACTGTTTTAGAGCTTTGAGATCCAGAATAGGTCTCACGTCCCCATTTGGTTTGGGGATTATGAACAGGATTGAGTAAGAACCCCTGAACCTTTCATTCTCCAGAACCTCCGTTATCACTCTTTGGGCCTTCAGCTGGTAAAAAAGGCCAGAAAGATCTTTTTAGGGGATCTGTCGGTATAATTGACTTTACAAACCGAGGATGCACGAACACCCGAAATTCCAGTCTGTACCCCTGCGAGATGGTTGAGATAACCCAGTTGTCTTGGATCCTTTCCACCCAAACCTTTGAAAACTGAAACAGCCCTCCCCCCCACCCAAGTTAGTGGGGGCGCTCCTTCACAGAGTAGGCTTAGAGGAAGACTTGGCTGATCTCTGTGCCCAGGGCTTTTTCTGTCCCTGCCCTGAAGGTCTGGTTCCGGAGTCGGACCCAGATGGCTGAGGCCGTCACCACCGTCTGGAATTATAAGCACTGGTAGTATCAGTTCCGGGGATGTCAAAAGGAAGCTTGCTCTTCCTTTTTACAGGTAGCAACATATTCTTTCCCTCTAGATCTTTTGGATATACTTATCCAGATCGTCACCAAAAATGCATTTTCCCTGAAAAAGGAAGCCGAACAGCCTCTTTTTACATGGCAATTCCACAGACCAGCTCTTTAACCAAAGGATTCTGCACATATACACTGTCATCAGAGCAAACCGTGACATTTGCCTCATGGAGTCCGTAAGAGCATCCACTGAGAAACAAAATGCGAGGTAGATCTGACAGATCTTCCACAGATTCTCCTTTAGAAGGAACTGTCTTGGACATTCGCTTCATACGGTCCTTTCAAGACTGACAAACTCCTATGGCCGCTACTGGTGGTTGTATCGCAGATCCTGCAAACAGCAAAGGAGGCTTTCAATAAAGATTCCAACTTTTTATCTGCTGGATCTTTAAAAACCTGGGCATTATCCACAGGGCAGGTTAAACTCTTGTTAACCAAAGAAATGGCACCATCCACAGTGGGCATACTTCATTTCTTAGTAAACTTTTCCTCCATAGGATACATTTTAAAAGGTGAAAATTTGCGCATAAATGGGCCTTCGCCACAAACACGCTATTGAGGGAGGAGACGAACACGCGGGCGCTTATGCGCCATGGCAAAAGCAGCACCATGGGGTGAGAGCAGCTTAGGCTGAATCTTGTTTGTCACAGCGGATATCTTTCAGGTGATCAGCCCAGTGTAAAAACAGTGTGTCAAACAATAAACTAAGAAATATTGTTTAAACAAACTTTACATCAATCCCACAACTGCACAAACTCATATAATCCCAATTGATACAATTGGCACATTTAATCCCTGAGGAAAGGTCAAAGCTTTTAACAAGACGTATTTTGCATAGCTTAACATCCATAGTCTCATGTGGAGACTCACATGGCACTTGGTCTCTTATCTTTTAAGGGAACAGTGCATAAAATATTTACATTTGTTGTATGTGTAAATATTTTAAATTGGACTTACCGTCCCCTTGTTATAGAGGGGACATTGCCTTGGACCTGTAGAGCACCCTGCACGGAGCGCCTTTGGAGTTTGGTATTACCAAGGGTCCATATCCCAAGGTCCAGCGCTTAAAAAGGACAACATTACAGGCAAAACCTTGTATCTGCTTCCCGAGGCTCAGGTACCATCTTTTTAGTCCACTGACATTTTTAGATGAATCTGATAGCTATCCCCTTAGATTCAGTGATCTTTGAGTGGGGTATATAGCCTAATCTTCTTTCGAAGAAAATGTGGAGAGACTCTCCACCATGACCATCACCTTTAGACACTGGTGAAAAAACTGAGTTACTTCCTGTGTGGGAGGGGTTATATAGGGGGACATCCTTTCTGATTGGTTGCCAGTGTCCTTCACCTGTAGGTGGCTATATAACCCATATGTTATGATTTATGGCTCGTTGTCCCATGATGTACGAAAATAAAATGGTAATTAAAGCCTAACCCTCTTCTCCTTTTTGCTCCTTTTTGATCCACTAAATATGCCATTTAAAACAATTAGTTATATCTGTTCAAGAAGCTCAGAAAAGATACCTGTTGATTCTGAATTAAATCTTGAGAGCCAATTATTTCTTGTGCACAGGGAGGGATTATGGAGAGGAGGAGAGGTCTGCATTTTTTATAATCCATCAAAAATTTAGTAGGCAGGGCTGACACCACATGCTTATGAATTCAGAGCTCAAAACACAAGTGTATTGTCACAGAGGAAGGTAGGAGAACAATATATTTCTGGCACATCAAAAGAGGTTTTGTACTTTCAGTGTGTTTAAAAAAGATAAAACACAAGGAAATGTACATGTATTGCAGAGATGTAAGATAATTACGGTATCTTTTTGTTATTTCGCCTTGACAAAGTAAATTGTAGCCGGCTTTTATGAGCTAGTAAACGTTGCATGTTCCTGTTTGCTTTATGGCATTACATCTGGTTATGTTGGCATAACCCTCCCCAGAGCACAGCGGCACCACATAAAACTTCAGAAAACTCATCAGCTAGGAAGAAGACCTTTGTGTAAATGCTCACTTTTTTTTTTTTTAAATAGCTCTCATCCAAATAGGATTTCTCTTAATTCATAGACTTAACAGCAAATCTGGTTCATGTCAGGGTAGACTTGTTACACTGAAGACATTAATGTGGCCAACCTGTTCTGCCAAAACTTTTTTTTGCAAAGCTGGACCCTGTATTGTAAACTGTTGTACAACATAGATCACCCTGCAGCTTATCTTCTTTCTAATTTCACTCTCTAGATAGAGAGAAGAGATCATGTTGTAATCTGCAGTTGCTTACAGTCATTTCATTGTAGATCAGCATTGTTTGGTAGGTAACTAGGACTGAAACATTTCGGAACCCAAACAGCATGCTACATGCCGGCACCGAAAGCCAAGTTAGCGATGGATAATGATCCACAGATCAGTACACAGATCAGAGCATAGCCTAATATTATAGGATCGTCATTAGAAATAATAGCAACGAACTTGGTCTTATTTGGGTCAGACAAAACAATTGCAACTACTATGGTCTTGTTAGGATTGGCAGAGTAATGCTCAAATTGGAATATATACTATAGCCTAGCACACAGCACTAGTTGTTTTTGCCCCCCAGGGGGTTGAACGGAGAAAAAAGCCGACAGCTCAGGTCAGAGCCGCTGCACTAACAATCCAATGTTAGTACAGAGATCTCCCCTGCTGAGCTTTTGTGTTCTAACAGGGGATGGCCCCCTGCCAGAACACTCCAGTCAGTGCTCTGAGTGCTGATCAAGAGTCGGTCGGCCATCTTCTGTCGGATAGGCTGCCATTCATGCGAGCAGTTTTTCAATAGAAAAGATATTTGGCCTGGGTGTACTAGGCTTTACCTGACTACAGTAGGCTGATTGGTTTGCTGTACTGGGTACCTCTTCAGTGTACTTTAAACTATCCACACAAAAAGCTTGTCATGCTTCAAAGAATACTGTTTAAAAATTCAGCTGGTCTGACCGAATAGATACTTTCCAATTATGCATGCCTCTAATGAGATACAGGGACTTGTAGTTTAGTTATACTTTAACGCTGATTCCTGGGCAGGTCTAAGGATCCAATCCAGTTTTGTGGTTGTTAAAGTGTATGTAAAGCCAAAACTTTTTTGTTTTCGTGTACAGATTTGTAATGTAGTGTATGGATAGAAGTAGGCACTGGGTAAAAACCAAGCTAGATAAATATTTGCGGTCTATGCTGTCCTGGAGATGCAACAAAGTTAGAGGGAATGTCTGTAAAGTGAGGGGGGGGTTTCCCATCAGTTTGCACTAGAACAAGTTTCTGCATTGGAAGTTTTACCCACTTTCTAGCTCTGTGCCAGTGGTCAAAAGGACAAATAAAAAAGGATGAATCTCCTCAGCAGGGACAGAGACAGCAATTCAATCTTACCAGGGGATGGAACCCTTCACCACGCTACCAAAAAACCTTAGTTAGACCTACCGGTGACGGTATTTCTAAGATCCTTTCAGGACAGCACCTGGAGAGAGCGCAGCTTCACCCAATTTTCCCAGGAAACACTGCAGCCTTTAAAATCCCTCCAACAACCATAACAGACCACAAAGTCATATTTTAGGAACAAAACCCAGGGAGGGTAGCAGCTGCTGTCCTGAAAGGCTCTTAGAAATACAGTCACCGGTAAGTCTAAAGTTTTCCCAAATCGCCTTACAGGACAGCACCTGGAGGGGATAACCGAGAAACTTACCCTAGGGGAAGACCACTGCCCGCAGCGCCTTCCTACCGAAGACCTGATCTGCAGCTGACAGACAGTAAGTTTAGCCTATAGTGCCGAAAGAAAGTAGAAAAGCTGAACAAGGTAGCTGCCTTGCAGATTTGTTCAGGTGAAGCACTGGCCCTTTCGGCCCAGGAAGCTGCCACTGACTTTGTAGAAAAAGCTGCAATACCCTCAGGAAGTTCCTCCCCCTGGGCTACGTAGGCTTCTTTGATTGCCCATTTAAGCCACCTTCCTAAAGTACTCTTGGAGGCCTTTTCTCCTTTTTGTGGGATCCTGTGAAGATTATGAAGAGAGCATTTGATTTCCTGAATCTTAGGTTAAGGATAGATATTGTTTTAGGCATCTTCTCATATCAAAAGTATGGAAGGCCTCCTCCTTAGAGTTAGCTGGAGCTGAAGAAAAAAGTAGGTAGAACTTTTTCCTTAGTACGATGAAAAGACTTAAAAATCTCAGGAAGAAAGGCCAGATCCGTTCTGAGAATTACTCGGCCTGGAAAAATATCCAAAAAAAGATCTGCGACTGACAAGGCCTGAAATTCACTGATTCTTCGGGCCAAGGTGATCATTACCAAAACAATTGTCTTAAGAACTAAATTCTTCAGAGATGCTTCCTCTAAAAGGTTCAAACCGAGTTTTGGAAAATAATTTAGGACAATACACAAATCCCATTTGGGAAAAACGAAGGGCTACTGGCCGATTTCATGCTAAAGCCCTGAAAAACCTAATAATCAAAGCTTCTTGCGATAATGCTTTCTAAAAAAAAAAAAAAAAACTGAAAGGGCCCCACTTGGGATTTTAGGGTGCTGGCTGCCAGCCCATTCTCCATTCCTTCATGGAGGAATTCCAAAAAAAACTATATTATTAACTTGAAGTCCCTTAAAAGAACACCAGGAATTGTATTTCTTCCACACCTTTATGTAGATAGCCCTGGTCACCCTTTTTCTACTAGAAAGAAGGGTAGTAATAAGCTTCTCTGAAAGACCCCTGGCCCTTAAGAGGTCTTCCTCAGAATCCAAGCTGTCAATTGTAGACAAATCGGACTCCGAATGGTTCAGGGTACCCTGCGTTAGTAGATCCCCCCTGAGCGGAAGTTTCCAGGGGGGTTTTGTGGCTAGATTTAGAGTCACAAATCATGGCCTCTTTGGCCAAAAAGGAGTGAAAGATCAAATCTGTGGATTCTTCCTTGAACTTCCTGGAGGACTAGAGGTATCAGCTGGAAGGGGGGGGGGGGGGAACGCGTAGCACAAGGGGAAGTCCCACGGATGAGCAAGAGCATCTAGACCCTAGGCCTGATCCTCTCTGTGAAAAGGAAAGAATATTGGCACTTTTGCGTTTTGCTGGTTCGCAAATAGATCGCCCTGTGGATGGCCCCAGACTCCTGCAACCATCAGGTAGACTTCCTGGTTTAGGCTCCACTCGGCTTCTACTATTTTTTTTTGCTTAGGAGATCTGCCAGGAGATTTTGGGATCCTTTCAGGTGAATTGCTGTTAGAGAAGTCACATTTTGTTCTGCCCAGGTAAGTAGCTGCATTGCCAGATCCGAGAGACTCCTGCTCCTTGTTCCCCCTTGTTTCATCATATAGGCCACTGCCGTCATGTCAGACAGGACCTGAACATGTTGATCCTCGACAGTTTGCCGAAAAGACAAGAAGCCCAGAAAGATGGCCTTCAGCTCTTGCCAGTTTGAGGACTTCCTGGCCTCTGTCTTGGACCACGACCCTTGAATAGTACGGTCATCTAGATGGGTCCCCCCATTCCAATGCACTTTTATCTGGTCAGCCTTTTTTTTTTTTTTTTTTTTTGAAGGAAAAGACCAAGACAGGCCCTTTGTCAGATTGACCGGATTTCGCCACCATCAGAGAGCCCTCTTCACCCTCGTGGCAATCCTGATTGGCTTCTCTAGGGGATCTAGAAAGTGACCATTTCTGTAGAATGTCCATCTGAAGGGGGGCGAGAATGTAGCCTAGTCCACTGGATGGCTGGTATGGATGCAGTAAGCAGCCCTAGTGCTGCCATAGCTACCCGAACCGTCACCGTGAGATTGGTCTGAATCTGACCCACCACGGACTGAACCGTTACTATTTTTCTTGAGGGAGAAAAACCTTCTGATGTATGCCTCTTCTTCCCTATCTCTCCAGTTTGCATGTATCCCCATTTTGCCATTTCCTTATACACATTTCTTTCAAAGCAGACATCTAATCCTGATGAAGTGGTATAGATGATCCACGATACGCGTCGAGTCCAATGATGTTACTATTACAATGAAATGCTTCAATAGTGTTGACCATTGCAGATTATTGATGTCCATGATTATACTTTTTCTACGAAATTCTGGAAATTTGCTATGTTGGTTTTATGTACACTGGAATTTGGGACCAATTACTCGCCTTTTTTACTTTGTTGATGTAATACACATACATTAATAGGTTATGTTTTTTATCTGTATGTATGGACCAATAAATGTGATATCTTTGCTCCCCCCATGCCTTGTCGTGTCTCTCACTCAAAGTCCCAACCCTCTTTTATGCTAACTGACTGAACCGGGATGGAGGCGCACGATAGATCCCATCGTGCGTCTCATTTAAAGTCCCAAACTTCTTCCCCCTCCATTTTATTCTGATGTACTGAATTCATAGTGTACCCCAAAAAGCAAACCTCCTGTGCTGGAATCAAGCTGGACTTTTCCAAATTTAGGAGCCACCCCAAGCTTTTGAGGTGGGACTGGGTCTCTTGTAGGTTTGCAAACATCTGACTTCTGGAGTCTGGGAAGAGCAAGAAGTCATCCAGATAAGGTACAATGGAGATCCCCCTCAATCTCAGCGGTTCCAGCGCTTCTGCCATTACTTTTTTGAACACTCTGGGGGAAGATGACAGACCGAAGAGAAGAGCCCTGAATTGAAGATGCCATATTGAGTCCCCCAAGTTGACAGCGAGCTTGAGAAACGTTTGACAAGACTGAGCTATTGGAATGTGTAAATAAGCATCCTTCAGGTCCGACGACGTCATGAAACACCCTGGGGACAGAAGCTTTGTCACCGAATAGATTGCATCCACGCGGAAGTGTTTGTACTGTATTGATTTGTTTAGAATCTTTAGGTTTAGGGTCATCAGATATTTGCCAGAGGTTTCTTTAGCAAAAAGATGTGGGAATATAAGCCCCGGCCTTCCTGTTCCTTGGGGACTTGGGATTAATACTTCCTGCTGCGTCAGTGCCTGTAAAATACATCATTGCGGAAGCTTTTTCTTTGTCCCTTTGGAGAGGGTTGACAAAGAACCTGCTTGGGGGTGTTTCCGAGAATTACAGGTTGTAACCCCGGGGGACAACGTTCCCGATGAAGGGACTTGAAATGACTTGCTCCCATTGTGTGAGGAAAACCGATAACCTTCCTCCCACCAGGAGGAGGCTGTCATTTGCTTTTGGTGGATTGATCCGGGGGTCTGAAAAGCACCCCACCTCTTCCCTTGCCCCTCTGGAGGACCACCTGGTCTTCTGTTCCTGGTCCCCACCTCTCTGGGACTGAGGAACAACACAAACATTTTTCTTGAGAACCGGTTTCTTTTTAGAGGGAAAGGCTTTGTCCCTGTCAGCTGTTCTATCTAGGACTTTTTCCAGATCTGGACCGGGCAGGAAACCCCAGAAAAAGGTACTCAAGTAAAGCTTTCCTAGATGTCCCTGACTCCACGTGCCTTTTAAGCTGTTCTAACCAGCATTCCAAATTCCTGGCAATCACTCTGGATGCCATAGCCCGCTTAAGGCTTAACGAGGTGGAATCCAACGCCTTTTTTAGGCGTGAATCTTCACTCTTGTCCATTGCATCCTTTTTTTTTTTAAAATCAGGAAAACAAAAAGATGTTTATTGAGCTTAGTTATCAGGCATTACATTAATACAAACATTCATTATTCAGTTTGTACAGAGAAAATACCACTCAATTGCAGGGTAACTCTTCAATCACTTGCTCAATTTAAGAATATCATGGTGAGTGCATGTTTCTTACAATGCCACAGAAGGTAACATCACGAACTAAGCAAGCAGATCTAACCAATAAACCATTAACCACCTGGAGGTCAGTATTGTCTGTAGTAAACCCTCTGCTGTAAGCCCGCGACTCCCAATCTCCCCCGTTTTTTATGTGAATATTAGGTTTCTTGAGACCTCAGAACAGACTCCCTCCCCCATTTATCCCAGCAAGAGTCCATCAAGAAATAGTTTAGTAGGGACCACTATTGGGGAGTTCAACCAACCCTGCCATATATTCAGGAACGTCATTGGAGAGTTTCTGTGGTAATATGTGTTTTCCTGAACCAGGATGTCATTCACAGCCTGGATCCACCCCGTGCTCGTTGGCGGCTGAACAAAAAGCCAAAATCTAGCAATCGGCTTCCTAGCCAGGTAAAGCAATCTAGGAAGAGCCATGTACACAGGAGAGTGCTGCTCCTCATTAATGCCACCCAACAAGCACACCAGCAGATCCACTGCCACCTGAACCTGATACACACTATTAATTATGGAAACTATCCGATTCCAATACGTCACAAGTTTGGGAAATCCCCACATCATGTGAATAAGGTCTCCGGGGGTGAGCTTGGCACTTAGGACAAATAGGGATCTCCCTCCTGCCCCACTTATGAAGCTGTATTGGTGTGCGGTATACTCAGTGCAGGATGAACAACTGTGACAGTCTCTGCGCCACAGACACCAGGCGGTCCACTTTTAAAATCTGCTTCCACACGTTCCCATAAATAGGACCTACGTCTCTCCCCCACTTCTCTCGGCGGGGCAAAAGATCCAGGTCCTGGACACAGGACAGTAAGTGGACATCATTTTTTGATATTATGCTCTTTTCCCTATCCAGAAATATAGATTCTAGGAATAGCGGTTCCATCAAGCGCAGAGGAGAGCATCTGTTTTGGCCCCAACAGCATGATGCAGCCGTGTATATTGATAGTAGTGGGTCTTCAAAATTGGGAATTCCCTCACTAGTTGGGAGTATGATTTTAGGCCAGATTCAATTACTACTTGAGATAGAGATTTGATCCAGCATTTGTCCACATGGAGTGATCAATTTTAGCCAGTTCCCTGTAGTATATATTTTGCCATATAGTGGTCTTATCCAAGAAGCCTGTCAAACCTACCCTTTGCCTGACTTCCCTCCATAGCTTGATTAGCATCTGTTTAGTAGGGCAGGGAGAAGGGAACACAGGGAAGCCCATTTCCATATGAGACAACACAGAGTATTCTGTGCTCGGGCCCAGTAGTAAATCCCTGGCTGGATCTGCCACCCCGGGCAGGTCCCACCCTGTAAAGTGTTGTAGCGGTGCAGTGTAGTAATATGTCTGAGGGTGTGAGATGGCCAATCCACTCTGATGCTTGGGGTATTGCAATATGGCAAGTTTTATGCAAGCTCTAATTTGTGAGTCTATATGGTGAAACCAATAGGCAGGTATCCAGACTGGGGCATTGTTTAGGATATATAGCAACTGTGGAGCCCAAATCATTTTAACAAGGTTGGCTCACCCAGTCACTGACAGCAGCATATTTACACCAGCTGGCACTTTTCTTTTTACATTTTTGTAGAATCGGCTTCAAATTCAAAGATATGTGCAATGAGAAACTTGAGAAAAGGCTGTGTCTACCCTGGGCCTTTTATTCCAAATATGGGTCTCATCATCAAAGGGGAACCTTCTCCTAAGGGTCATGAAGACAGGATCTTTCCATTCTTCAATTGTCTCCGACTGAACCTTATGAACCAGGAATAACCTGTGTTTGGATTCATCCAGTCCCTGATACATTCTGTCATGTACGGAGAGTTAAAACTTCTCTTCCTGGATCTCGAGAGTAGTATAGATTGCTTTGAGCAACCCATCTACTTCCTCTAAAGACAACTTGTATCTGGATGTTCTACAGATGTCGTCTTCTTCCCCCTCATCCGTATACCTGAGGGAAAGAAGTGTACTTGCCCCTTCTCCCTCCGAGTCACTGGCCTCTTCCAGCTTTGCGGTGGATGCAAAGGAGCTAGATAAAGTACTTTGCTGGGAATCTGTGTTGCTGAGACTTTGCCTAACAAGGAACTGACTGAGCTTAAAGTATCCATTAACTCTTTCATGGACGAAAAAAAAAAATCTTTACATTGCTGTGAAGATTCTGCTTTGACAAGGTCTGCTATGCAGGTTTTGCACAGAGGTTTTGGCCATGAATCTCTCTCAAAAAGGACACTTCCTTGAAACTGAGGGAGAGCCTTTAGATTTATCTGTGGCTTTAACCAAGCATAAAAAAGAAAAGCCACCAATCACCTAACAGCTGGGGCTAAAAACCCCCCAAAGTGAACAGATTCTGACCCACAGAGAAAAAGAAAAGCCCCCTGTGCCCTAAACCAGCCAACATCAAAAGACAGAATCCTAGCTCAAACTGTAAGAACAGTTTCACAGCACTCACAGAGCAGGCTCCCACTGGAAGCAATACAGAAAAAAAACACATTAGTAAGACCAATCGTAAATAATAGAGGCACCACTGTACCCCTCTTACCTGGGCCTGGCTGGTGCTCGCGGCGGGGATCAGAAGTACCGACCTTCGACCCACCCACTGTCCCTTGCGTTCCAGCAGCCAGAACCAATGCCGCTACGCCCCCCGCCGGAAGACCCGCCTCCCGGGACGTCACTTGCCGGCCGGGACCAACATGCAGGGACTGCCGCGAGACACAGCTCCCTGCCTACTAGCCCATAACCCACGGCTCCTGTGCATACAGGCTAGACATCCCGGCGAGGCACTGCTCCCCTGAGCTGGAAGGACCAGAGGCTCTGGGACACCCCCCTCCAGTAGAGCCGGGGGGGTGCTGGGGTGGTCAATAAAATGCAGAATCCTAGATGGTAAGCCTACCCTTTCTTCACCTGGAGAGTGCGCAGCCCCCCCCCCCCCCCCCAACTCCCTAACTGGTTCCCTGCAGCGCTTACACCATGGGGGATAAAACACAACTGAAGGCATGGTGGAAGAGGAGGGATTTTAAAGGCTGCAGTATTTCCTTGAAAAATTGGGGAAAGCTGCGCTCTCTACAGGTGCTGTCCTGAAAGGCAATTTGGGAAAAATATAGGTTACCCTTATCATTGACTTTGTAAAAATTTACATTTAAATTTTTTCTTAAAGTATCAATCCCCTGTAATTGAGAAAAGGAAAGAAGGGCAACAGGAGCTAAATCAGGAGTCTACTTGCAACTTGATGCCAGGAAAATGCATATAAGAAGGGGAGAGCTCAGAGATGATTCTATAGGTGGTTGTTCTTTCATTGTCTGGCCACTTGCTAAGGTGGGGCCTGTGAAATTCTGTACTGCTTACCTGCATGGCAACTGGATCAAAAGCCTGTTTTAACAAAACTACAAGATTCCTTTTAGGTATAAAACAAACTCACATACAGCCTAAGTATTTCAACTGTTTTGCTCGGAGTTCAGTTGATATGCAATCTCCATTATGTTTTACAATAAAACACTCTCAAATGTTTCACGGCCTTTTTTTTAGCTCAACTATGGCATGTAGTGAGATCTGGACAATGGTTAGCCAGGTTGGTTTGTACTTCCCAGGCCAACATGTTTGATGTTTAAATGATAACTTCCCCTTTAAAAGGAATAATAAATGCACTTTTGCAGGTAAAAAAATGTGCATTTATTATGTATTTCTTTTTAGGAGCCTATAAAGCATTGCATCCATGATCAGCAGATAGTGGGTGTAATGCCAGGCTCCTGCAGACTGTCAGTGTAGCTGTCTGTTGGTACCTCTGATATGGGCAGGCAGTTACAGAATGACAGGAAGCACAATGAACTACTAGAGCACTCATCTGAGCCCTGGTAATTCATTAACTACAAGCAGACAGCCACAGTCTGATGGTAGTTGTAGTTCATGGATTCACAGAACTTTTGGAATTTTGACAGCAGGTGTGGGGAGAAGATCCCCGGCCTGCTGTCAAAGGGAGGGAGGGGATCAGGGGGAAGAGCAGGCAGATGCTGAACATGTTACTGTTCAGGTTACACTCTAAATATGTTCAGAAAGGTGAACTTATCCTTTAAAAACAGAAGTATGCAAAATCTATGGTAACATTATCCATTGTAATGATGTATGCACACTATAGAACTCACAGATCAGACAAATCCAACATTTCTAGGTAAAGAGATTGTGCACAGCAGCACAGCCAACACAAACTGACTGGACATGAAGAAATGCTGTGTTTTATTCATATTGAGTTCACTCTTGTTCCCAGCATATGGCAACCATGTAATGATCATTTGTTAAAGGAAAAAAAAAGCTCTAGGATTGCATATTAGACTTTATTATGAATATATTTCCAACTTAATCTAGAATAGATTTATAGAGATTTACAACTTTTCTTAAAAAAAAGAAAACACAAAACTGGGGGAACTTGAATAACCACTTAATGTGTCATTAAGTTATACAGAAATTGTCAGATTTCAGTTACGTTCATACTCATTGCATGCTAATCTCTCGATTACTGCAGTTACAGATGTACATGGGCTGCACTTAGATTTGCAGGAATGTCATGGTTTAAAAGTCGATGAAAGGTGCGAGTGTCAATGGCTTAGTCCATTCTAGAATATAAATACTAGCTAATCCAACTAATCATTGCCTGAAAGCAATGGGACTGTTCTGTTGATATTCCTAATAAAGATTTACTTTCACTTTATGTGTACTGAAAGATGTATTGCTATAGCATTGGTTTACATCCAAGGCAATTTAATGTCATAGGCTATCTGTCATGAATTTATTCATAGCTAGAACCAGAAACTGTCTGTTTGTACACGATGTCATAAAGTGAAATCTTAAGAGGATGTAATAGTGGCAAATTCACTTAATATTGCCGTTGGCATATGCACAGAGAATAGATTGTGCCTGTGAATCACTACATATACTATATTTTTAAAGCATAAGTCCATTCAAAACTTTCTTAGTTTTGGATAGAGGAGAATAATTAGGACCCCAGGGCTTCATTAGAGAGATTTCCCCTTCTTTACTTCCAAGTGAAAATGGCTTGACCAGACAGGAAGTGACAGCACACAGACATACATACATAAATATATCTATCTAGTGCTGACACTGTGCTTGTTACAGATTTTCCCTCACTTCCTGTTCGGGGAAATCTCTCTAATGGAGCCCCAGATAGCAGTGAAACCCCGCCAGGAGTTTTAATCCTTCCCCACTCTCTCCAAAACCGGTAATAAGAGTTTTTGCTGGACTTACAGTTTAAGGGAACTCTTTAATATGTGGCTATTTCTGGAACACAAGGAAACAAGCTTAATGTACAAACATTTACCTACAATCTGCTAGTTTATTGGCACAGCCTAACCACTTTGCTCTGTATTTTTCTGGCTAGATGTCAGATGTTCCTTACAAACTTCTATGACACTTTGTTTAGCCAAAAGGAGACCAGCCAAGAGGTCCCAAAAAATTTACAGACCAAATTTTAAACTGGCAACTCGCAGCATGGGACCACAAGATATTTATACAATAAATTCATCTATCACTTCACAAATATCCACTTTGCCCCTTCAATCCCTGCAGCCATTCATTTTTTTTCAGCTTTGGTAGACTTCCCCACACAAGGTAATTCCCAAACTCTGGCAAGACATAAAACACTGCAGAGTGATGAACACAGTTTGAAATGTGTCCTGTTTTCTGTCCGTTCAATTGTTTGATGTGCACCCAAAATTCCCACTCAAAGCTTCAGGAGACTAGATGTGTGCAAAAAGATACAAATACGTGTGTTGCATCAGACTCTGTACAGCCAGCTATACAGTCAGCATCCCCGCACCTCAAAATAGCATGACATTCCTGGCAGGCAACCCCTTGAACTGCTCCAGCTCTTAAGTTTTCTGTAAGACACATTTATGTTATAGAAGTATAACCTAGGAGTTCCCGCTAATTTCATTGTGACAGCAACTGACCCACAAGAGTCAGCTCAGTTGAGTCAGGTCATGTAACATCTGGGATGCACAGTTAAAATCACCATAAATTACAAAAATAATCATCATAAAACAGAATAGAAGTTTGAACATTTTAGTTACTATTACTTCTGAAATTTACCCAGGAAACTGAGCAGAAAAGTGACCCACAATTCTTAGCATGTCGAGATAGAATGTGGACGTTTGTTCCTCAGAATTCTAGTCAAAAATAGAAATTGATCGGCTTCACTATAAACTCTGAATCAATAAATAGGTATAAAAGGTTTGTATAAAGAAAAGGGCATCTTTACATTGCATAGTAGTGTCTAAAAAAAATATTTCATCTGCAAGTTTAACCCTTTAGTGCTGGAGGAAATTCTGCAGCTGAGCTGAGTTTAGAAAATGTCCATGTTCATAGAATCAGGAGCAGAGTAGTTTAGATGCTAAAAAAACCATATAAAAAAGACCCTGCAGATACAGATTGGCTGTTAAAGGAAGACTTTAGGTGTCTTAAGCGTAGGAAGCTTCGTGTGAAATTGTGCATTAGGAATGTCAGCACATAGCTGTCCATCATTGCTCAAAGATCCATGAGACCATGCCTCTAGTCATCTAGTCCATAGCTAAAATTTGCGTCCCTGTTGCAGTTTGATATTATTGCTGTAGGTGTTTTGCAGGATTTTCCAAAAAGTCACAGGGTGCAGTTTCTTACAAAAAACATTTCAAACTGTCCAACAGAAGGCACGAGATATCTAATAAAGATGAATTATATTCTATTGCTACTACAGAACATGCAGATGGCAGCGGCATTATCCAAGTCAGCAAACAGGAGTTTCCCTTCTTGCTCTATATCTGAAAACATGGTCCTCTGTCCACAGAACATGGAAGCCAGCATAGGCTACAAAGACGAGCTCTCCAGAGGCTCTAAAGTCACATCTCTTGATGACATTTCTGTCAGTGGAATGACTGCCCAAACACTGTCCTTCGAACAGCTTTTCCTCTTACACATCCACACGATGAGAATAAGCAGATGCCGTGCTCCCTCGGTTACTGCGGGAAAGCTTAGGGCTTTGATTGTTACAGTTCTCTTCTTTCTTCCTGTCACATTGTTCTCTCCATGTTTCTAGCATTTGTAATTTACCCTGCTCTTCTTTCAAAAACACCTCAACCATGAGGACTTTCTCCCTGTGAATCTGCTCGCTGATGTCTTTGGGAATGTCTGGGATGATCCAGTCAACAAAGTCGCTCATGAACATGACTAAGTTCTGAAACAGAAAATTGGGAGTTAATGAGACATTGAAAGAAGTGTTTAGCACATACCATCGAGGACTTGGATAATAAATTAAACAGCTTTTCCAGTTCTCAAAAGTGTTCAGCTTAATGAAAGGCTGACATTTCTAAATATGGCTGTTTATGAATGCCCAGGCCTTTGTACTGCAATTTAATAGTTTTTTTAATGGCTTCAGCTTTTCTGGGGACTTCATGGTCTTTATCAAGGTCAGTCTAATCTATCTCTCCACATGGTATTATATTAAATATACATTTAGTAGATTGTGCAGAGTTTAAGTTAAGCCTAAGTATGCATTTTTATAAATTTTTGGGTTTCCTGCACATCTATAAAAAAAAAAAAAAAGTGCCAAAAAACTTTACTTATCCTGTCTATGCACCTCAGCAATGATAATCTTAACTTCATTGCTGAAAATATAGTCATTATAGCTTAGAGAACTTAGGCTAAACGTTATATATCAAGTTTAGTTTAACATAAACAAAATAGGAATTTGTAGTTTTTAGAAATTATAGATATTCAGGGGCATGGCCTAGCGGCGGACCGAGATGGCTGCTTGATCGTGCAGCTCCGCTCCAAAGTGGCTCACAGCAGCCCCGGAATCAGGTGTAACACATCCCCAACTAGTAGCACCGACACCCCAGATCACACAGAGACAAAGCAGGAGTGAAACAGAGCGGCAGACCAGAACACCGCTTCCCGCTAACCTCCCGGCCACATCCAGCCACAAAGCAGTTCGCAGCGGCTCCACTCACGGGTGAGACACACCCCAGTCAGCAACACAGAGACAATAGAACTGGAGGGTAACAAAACCATGTGGGAGAAATAATCTGCCCCGCGCTGCCTCACTGTTGTTCCGCAAGGCCTCCTCTACTCTAGCCTCCCAAGATGGTGCTGGAAGTTATGCAGAGCTGCAGCCACAAGGCTCTTCCCCCCCCCAACACACAGCAGGCCAGGGAATGGCACAGCCGGGTACTCCAAATATGGACTCCTCTGCCCCACAGTCCTCTGACAGTGGTAAGAGACCACCCCCTACACCAAACCAACCCCCTGACAAGACCCCGTTCTAACCCATGTCATCCAAATCTCCCCTTCAATCTCAGGCATTCAAATAGATAAGGTCTCACACAAAATAGGTTTACACACGGACGACGTAGTAGTATCTGTGATGGAACCCCTGAAATCACTACCTGCACTTCAAAATATTCTAGACAAGTTTTTTACAAAATCAATTATAGTAAATCTTCAATGCTTGGCATTTCTCTACCGCAATCAAAGAATTGATCTCGGCTAACAACCTTTTCTCGTGGGTTCCTAATTCTACTCTAAACTCTCTTGGTATCAAACTACTAACCTCTCCCTCCACTAGACTTCTTTATGTAAACCTACAAGCTTTATATGTCCAAAATTTCTCAAATCTCACAAGGCCTCCAGAAGAGCGCTGCATCCTGGGCAGGCCGAATGGCCCAAACAAAAAATTGTTACCACACGTACGATATCTTTTAAGATTGATTCCTGTGCCCACCCTCTCACCACACATTTCAAAACTTCAAGCCACATTTAACACCTGCATCTGGAAAAGTAATCATCCCCGAATTCATCATAAATTACTCTGCAAATTCGCAGGGCCTGGGCATCCCCAAAATTGGAGCTTATTACAAAGCAGTCATACTGGATCAAGCTAAAGTATGGTGGACTCCCTCTCACCAACCAACCTGGCTCCAAATTGAGCACACAGCCCTGACAACGTCCCTCAAAAGTCTATTCAGCGCCATTCTCCTATACACGCAACCACCTAAATACTATTTGGACACTGTTACAGCTACAACTTGAGTCTGGAAAGCAACCTACCAAACATTTAAGGGCATCCCGGCTGCACTACTTTTTTACCTTCCCCTTAGCTCTCTGGAACTTCTCATTCCAAATACATAATTTGCCTCCTGGACTAAAGTTGGCCTCGACAATCTAGGGGCTCTATATACGAACTCTGTACTCAAATCATTTCAACAAATATGTCGATCCTATCTGCTTAATCCCAAGCAATTCTACATGTACCTCCAACTAAGGTCTGCACTCCATCGACTGCAGTTCTCCTGCAACATGGTTATTTTGAACTTTCTTTGCTTCTACACCATGACACATACATCTTCCAAAGGAATATGGCATATCTACAAGCTTCTCCAAGTCCCCTTCTTCAAAGTAAATCCTCTATGTGTCACTGGGAACAATTGATAAATCAAAGCTACACTACGGAACAATGGCATCTTGCCCTAAATTTCACTCGTAAAGCCTTTACGCTGTATCTCCCATTGGGAAACCGCACAAAAAATCTTCCATAACTGGTACCGGACTCCGGCCAGACTGGCCCACATGTACTCGACGACCCCCTCCAGTTGTTGGAGACAGTGTGGTCATTATGGTTCAATCAATGTTCCACATCTGGTGGAGCTGCCTGGCATTGAGGAAATTCTGGTCGGAATTATCACCTCCCCCTTAGGCCTCTCCTTTCCTTTGACTACTCAGACGATGTTACTCAGCATGGATTCTCACCTCTGGCCTTCGAATCTCAACACCCATCTTTATTTCCGTTTACTTAGCCATCGCAACAAAATGGAAATGCACTCAACCCCCAACAATAGCTCAAGTACTCCAGGTGCTGAATGAGAACTGCCAGCTTGAATACGCCTTTGCTAAGGCTAATCTAAGAACCCATTCTTTCACAAAAAATTGGAAAGCCTCGCTTAAAAACCCGCATGGACCTGGTGAACTTAAATGACCAGCCTTCCTAAAGACTGTAGTTATTTGAAATACATATACTTCCATAAACAGATTATTGCCCACCTGTGGTCTCGTCCCTGCTGAGTTCCTACCTAAACTTCTATCACTTATTACTCTGACTCTGTATTTCAAATAACTACAGTCTGACTCTAAACTCTGCTATCCTATCATTGTCAACTTTGAAAACTCAAATCAGCATATTGATTCTAAAGTTACTTGTATGAAACACTATATGCTTTACATTTTCTCACATATTGTACTGCTATTAAAACTTAATAAAGTATTAAAGAAAAAAAAAAAAAAAAAGGAAAAAGAAATTATAGTCATAATCAACTAAAATAGAATCCATTGGTCAACATAAAAACTTCATGAAAAGCAGATACCTGGAAAACAATGACAAATGCCAGTCTTGCAGCCAGAACAGCCCAGAATTCCTTGGTAATATCATATTTGTCCTCAGACCATGGAGGCTCCCTGTAATCTTTGTATCTGGAGAGAAAAACATAATTTACCTATACATACTTTATTTACAAGACTAGCAGCCGATTTAAGAAGGGAGCACCAATGCAAAATTCAGTCTCTACCTGCATATTTCCACTGAGTATTCCAGTTCCTGCTCAATGTTGGGCGCAGTACCAGGTTTAAAGTCACTGACGTTAAAGTAGGCAAGAGTGTTGTTCAGAAAGCCATGCATGGTACCATCTGGACTGTACATATACAGGTACACGAGGCGTGGAATGAAGTCGGAAGTGAATGATATCACAAAGGCCTAAGCAGTAACAAATATGAGATGTGTTAAAATCACTGATGGTTAGATGTAGTCACAAGATAACAGGCAAACCTTTATTTTAATTTATTTAGAGATCCTGGCGAAAACCATTCCACATCACAAAAGAAAAAAAAATATTTGACCTGACGGATGGCTAGAAATGGCTTCTAGACTTCTCTCAGACAGTAAGGATCACAGCTAAGGCTTTAATCGGCTTTGGGACCTAGGTGCTGTTTCAGTTGCTTTAGTGCCATAGCACAGCATGCACAGCACTGGTTACCTAATGGCGTCAGCTGATTTTTATAAAAATTTGCAGTAGTGCAACAGGTCTTCACATTCTGGTGTTGGCTAGTGTGCACTGCAGCAAGGGCACATGTGAGAACTGAACTTGTGGGCAGGTCAAGGTGACAAGGTGGTCATCTCATCCCATGCTTCCCTTCTTTTTGGGAGCCAAGCAAGGGTCACCTGAGAGGCCTCCCCCAGGGTGGGTTTTCTGGGCTACGCTAGGCCCCTATACCAGGGTCACTCCCCTCACCACACATGGAGTACCTTTACTTTGTGCCATTTTCATCAATGCCCTTGGACAAGGCTCAGGCTGCCATTGGGGAATACTCGACCTTAAGCTGGGCCTCTACTTAGAGATGAACGTATACCGTGTACACTTGCACTGTAACTGTTCTCCAGTTAATGCTCAGGTCCCTGTGACAATGTACATCTTCCCAGTAACTTTCATTAAGGAAGGACATGCTGAGCTCTGTTCACATCCACCTTTCAAGCGTTTCCACTACCATTCCCAATAGTGAAGTGGGTCCTAACATGCACCTTGCATGGGCTCCACACGTGTACTTGACTTAACTCCTAAATCTCTGTACAGGATGGGGACCTGTGCAGCGTAAATCTGCTCCTGATGATCTTGGAGACAGACTGCTGGCAGAAGGAATGCCATCATCTCCCTCGCTGCTAGAGACCAATCCACCTAGAACAGGTACAAGCTACTGACAGGCAGCTTGATAAACTTCTGCTACCCCAGATAATGACTTGTATCTTTATACTGCTCCAAAACAATGTCTTCATACCCCAATGTGTTTAAGACCCCCTTAGTAGACTATGTGTGACCGTTACTTGCATTGCACCCCTTGTAGTAACTTCAGACCAGGCAAGAACAACACTGCAAAACCTTAACTTATAAAAGTGTAAAAGGTAATTACAGAGTCCAACATTTACAGACAGAATTCCTCCCTAAACCTAACTAGAGGCTGTGTGCTGCCCTGGCATACCTGCAAAGGTAGTGTTTATGCAAAACAATGTCACTGGAAGGCAGTGTCCATCAAAGGCATTCCACCAGTGTTGGGGTCTTTGGGGCGACCCCAGGTTTGGATGACTTCACATTTAAAAGGTGATAAGCAACATCCTTCTGCTCCTCGCAGATGTCAATCTCCCTTATGGATATTGGTCTTATTTCTCCACTAGGCCTTTGTCAGAAACATGCTGTAGGAGGTAACTCAGACCCAAGCCGACCCTAGCTGGCTCTCTCAGGGTGGTTCTCTGTACCGGACCACTAATATATACATACACATATTATATATATATATATATATATATATATATATATATATATATATTATATAATATATAATATATAAAGGGACTGGATCCAGAGAAGAACCTGACAAAAAGACCAAAGGACCAGGGAAAGGCATGAACTGGATATTAAAACCTGCTTACAAGCCTCTAACTATTTTGGGAACTCTGAACTGCCACTAGGTGCCTGATAAAAAGGTTTAGTTTGTCTCTCTGCCTGATTACTCCATTTGTATTTGCTTTCTGGGTTCTGATAATAAGCTATTGCTAGTACATTCCTAAACCAATGTTAAAACATACAGCATTACATATTTCTATTTCATATAGAAAGTGGCTCTCCTAACAAAATGGCTGATTCATCAAGTGGCAGGTGCTCTCTAAAAACTGTTACCATGTAGCCGTAAGATAGCATACAGGACCTGAAGCAGTATATTAGAAGGAAGAATGTAACAGCACAGATGGTGTGTTGGCCTTGAAAGTGTATCTTATATGGGAACACATGAAAGCGATATTGGGATATCTATGAACGTCTAGAGTAAGAGGAGACCTTTGCAGGATAGAAATTTGTGACCTCCCCATTTTTGTCTTCAGACACCACTAGGTGCCCCAAAAGTGAAAAGTGTTTTCAATATTTATACAATTATAAGCATTAATTGAAATCACTATTCGTTACACTCTTAATCTACTCTCCACATTAAATGTATAAACCATGTGACTGTTAAGTGTTTTTGCTCTTGATTATATTTGAAGTCGCACATGAAAGGCCAACATGTAAAAAGGTCTGAAAGGAAAGTGTTCCTCATAGCAGCCAATAATAATTTGCAGATTTTTTTCCTACTATACATTAGAAGAAGAAAATACTCTTGGTCACTATTAAAAGCTCATACACTTTAAAGAAGGTGCAGTTCTGACAAGGGCATTAAGCAACTGTGCCCATGTAACGTGGGAACACCACAAGTGGCAAAACGAGCACCTTATACTCATCCTAATACAAACTTCATGTGACTTTTTAATCTCCACCATTAGAGAACTGAGCTGATATTGGTTGATCTCAAGTTCGTTAAAGTAAAAAACGTTGCCTATGTACACCAACAATCACTCCATGCATAGAAAAGTTTAATGAAGAGAATGTGGGAGGTAATGTGAAACAGCAATGCAGCATAGGGATACAGAATTGTAAATTCTAGTTATTTTTGTGCCTATGAACAACTCTATGCTTGACTCCCAGATTATGCACTGACGTATTTGCAGGCAACCATGCCACATAAATGGTTTGGAGAATAATACATAAGAAAAGGTATGATCACAGGGACCTTTTTCTGCCAAATCCTAAAATAACTTACATTTATAGGCCCCTATACCAGGGTCACTCCCCTCACCACACATGGAGTACCTTTACTTTGTGCCATTTTCATCAATGCCCTTGGACAAGGCTCAGGCTGCCATTGGGGAATACTCGACCTTAAGCTGGGCCTCTACTTAGAGATGAACGTATACCGTGTACACTTGCACTGTAACTGTTCTCCAGTTAATGCTCAGGTCCCTGTGACAATGTACATCTTCCCAGTAACTTTCATTAAGGAAGGACATGCTGAGCTCTGTTCACATCCACCTTTCAAGCGTTTCCACTACCATTCCCAATAGTGAAGTGGGTCCTAACATGCACCTTGCATGGGCTCCACACGTGTACTTGACTTAACTCCTAAATCTCTGTACAGGATGGGGACCTGTGCAGCGTAAATCTGCTCCTGATGATCTTGGAGACAGACTGCTGGCAGAAGGAATGCCATCATCTCCCTCGCTGCTAGAGACCAATCCACCTAGAACAGGTACAAGCTACTGACAGGCAGCTTGATAAACTTCTGCTACCCCAGATAATGACTTGTATCTTTATACTGCTCCAAAACAATGTCTTCATACCCCAATGTGTTTAAGACCCCCTTAGTAGACTATGTGTGACCGTTACTTGCATTGCACCCCTTGTAGTAACTTCAGACCAGGCAAGAACAACACTGCAAAACCTTAACTTATAAAAGTGTAAAAGGTAATTACAGAGTCCAACATTTACAGACAGAATTCCTCCCTAAACCTAACTAGAGGCTGTGTGCTGCCCTGGCATACCTGCAAAGGTAGTGTTTATGCAAAACAATGTCACTGGAAGGCAGTGTCCATCAAAGGCATTCCACCAGTGTTGGGGTCTTTGGGGCGACCCCAGGTTTGGATGACTTCACATTTAAAAGGTGATAAGCAACATCCTTCTGCTCCTCGCAGATGTCAATCTCCCTTATGGATATTGGTCTTATTTCTCCACTAGGCCTTTGTCAGAAACATGCTGTAGGAGGTAACTCAGACCCAAGCCGACCCTAGCTGGCTCTCTCAGGGTGGTTCTCTGTACCGGACCACTAATATATACATACACATATTATATATATATATATATATATATATATATATTATATAATATATAATATATAAAGGGACTGGATCCAGAGAAGAACCTGACAAAAAGACCAAAGGACCAGGGAAAGGCATGAACTGGATATTAAAACCTGCTTACAAGCCTCTAACTATTTTGGGAACTCTGAACTGCCACTAGGTGCCTGATAAAAAGGTTTAGTTTGTCTCTCTGCCTGATTACTCCATTTGTATTTGCTTTCTGGGTTCTGATAATAAGCTATTGCTAGTACATTCCTAAACCAATATTAAAACATACAGCATTACATATTTCTATTTCATATAGAAAGTGGCTCTCCTAACAAAATGGCTGATTCATCAAGTGGCAGGTGCTCTCTAAAAACTGTTACCATGTAGCCGTAAGATAGCATACAGGACCTGAAGCAGTATATTAGAAGGAAGAATGTAACAGCACAGATGGTGTGTTGGCCTTGAAAGTGTATCTTATATGGGAACACATGAAAGCGATATTGGGATATCTATGAACGTCTAGAGTAAGAGGAGACCTTTGCAGGATAGAAATTTGTGACCTCCCCATTTTTGTCTTCAGACACCACTAGGTGCCCCAAAAGTGAAAAGTGTTTTCAATATTTATACAATTATAAGCATTAATTGAAATCACTATTCGTTACACTCTTAATCTACTCTCCACATTAAATGTATAAACCATGTGACTGTTAAGTGTTTTTGCTCTTGATTATATTTGAAGTCGCACATGAAAGGCCAACATGTAAAAAGGTCTGAAAGGAAAGTGTTCCTCATAGCAGCCAATAATAATTTGCAGATTTTTTTCCTACTATACATTAGAAGAAGAAAATACTCTTGGTCACTATTAAAAGCTCATACACTTTAAAGAAGGTGCAGTTCTGACAAGGGCATTAAGCAACTGTGCCCATGTAACGTGGGAACACCACAAGTGGCAAAACGAGCACCTTATACTCATCCTAATACAAACTTCATGTGACTTTTTAATCTCCACCATTAGAGAACTGAGCTGATATTGGTTGATCTCAAGTTCGTTAAAGTAAAAAACGTTGCCTATGTACACCAACAATCACTCCATGCATAGAAAAGTTTAATGAAGAGAATGTGGGAGGTAATGTGAAACAGCAATGCAGCATAGGGATACAGAATTGTAAATTCTAGTTATTTTTGTGCCTATGAACAACTCTATGCTTGACTCCCAGATTATGCACTGACGTATTTGCAGGCAACCATGCCACATAAATGGTTTGGAGAATAATACATAAGAAAAGGTATGATCACAGGGACCTTTTTCTGCCAAATCCTAAAATAACTTACATTTATTATCACCGCAACCTTTCCGATTCCTCGTATGATATTATACCAGATACCTGCAAAGAGACAAAATATTGTATAATCTAAGCCAGAAGCATAAACAGGATAGCATTATTTACTGTATGTATAGCTTTACAGAAGGAGTTCTTCACCATTTTACAAATATAGACTGCCAATGGATGTGCCAATTATGTCCCCATTCCCCCTTCACCAGACTGTCAAATACATTATTACCAGTCCTGCTAGGTACCAGTATAACTTTCAATGATGTCAGTATACATATGGATACCTAGAAATGGAATAGCAGAGAAAAAAATCTCTTATATTTAAATGTATTACAAATTAATTAAAAACGAGCTCCAGTTGGTTTTTTGAAAATTAAAAGTCAGCAGCTACAAAAACTGTAGCTGCTGACTTTTAATAAACAGAAACTTACCTGTACCAGGATCCAGTGCTGTGCTGACCTGAGGGGGCACAGGGGACGCCTTTTGTCCTCAAGAGTCTGCATTTTAACTGTGGCTAACCAGCTGTGACAGCTTGCGGCTTCACAGCCAGGTTCCCACTGCGCATGCACAAGCGGCGCATTGTGAATGGTCCTCCAACATGTCCCAGAAGACTGCGGGGAGGGAGAGAAGAACGTCCGCTCAGATCACCTGTCAAAACGAGGCATCTGCTCTCCCCACCCCCCAGAAAAAAATGCTAAATGTCAAAGAGGCGCGGGGAAGGAGGCTTTAAAGCGGGACTGCTTTACATGGCATTTTTGGTTTGTGGTGCTCAGATGCAATGCAGTTTCATAGAAGGTAAGGATGAATAAAGACAGTAGTCCATCTAGCTCAACCTGTGTAGGTGTATGTGTGTCAATGTAAATAATAATTTCCCATATCCCTGTATGATGTGTTCACTAAGATGCACGTCCAAGAGTATCAAAATATCAACACTCCCACTGACACCACCAATTGTGAAAGAGTTCTACATCCTTATCGTCCCAACAGTGAAAAAATCCTGCGCAGCTTAAGGTTAAACTGCTTCTCCTCCAATCTCAATGTGTGGCCCCCTGTCCTCATACACTCCCTGAAACTGAAAAGTTTTCTTCCTACGCTAGGATCACCATTAAGGCATTTGTATACTGCTATAATATCTCCTCTTAAGTTCTGCTTTAAATCTGTAAATTGACATAAGCTAGATAGCATGAAATATGTCAATTGGAGTTACAGAAAGCCAGGGTTTTGTCACATAATGCACCTCATTTACTTTACTGGGAATATAATTAGGAAGATGTTAGTGCATTAATCTGATCAAAACAGTTGGGGTGGGGCTAAATTGGGAGAAGTCAGCCAAGTTGACCATTCATTTTAAAAATGTTAGGGAACATCCCCTATGCTAGTGGTGGTCAACTTCCCTCGCATGGGTGGCCTTAAAAAGCAGCCCTTGACATCGCTAATGAGTCACACATAAAATCGTGTGTTTGAGACAACAGGAAATAGTCAAGGACTACGGGCAAGATACAAGAAATGATCACAGAAGACTGTGTACATAATACAGAAGATGGTCAAACTACGGACAGGCTACAAGAAATAGTCAGAGACTGCAGACATGATATGGAAAATTAAAAACCCAAATCTACCAATAATTGTAAAATAATGGTAAACAGTGGCGCACATGAAGTGAGTCCACAAATGATATGAAACAAAAATCAAACAGTATAAACAGTAACTCCCCCTAGCTCACCCTAGCTCCACCACACTGTGGGAAGATAAAGAGCTAAGTGTCGGTGCTCAGGCTGAACGTCCAAACCAAATGTTATGTGAATAAAGCCGGAACACGAAAAGTCTTCCAAGTAAAATACTTTATTCCAACATGGATAGTGGTGACAACATGACAAATGCTGGCGCGTTTCGGCTTTAGCCTTCCTCAAGAATCAAACAGTGACACCTAGTGAAAGTTCAGTGTCTAAGTATAAATAACGTCCAAAAATAGATATATCCAGTTGGGATGTAGTCCATGCTGAATCACTGCTGTTATAATACTCTCCACACCACAGTGTTTAGTTACTGTGGCGCAGTGGTAGGATCTACATCTTAGAAGGTTTTGGTCACTTTAGATCCTGTGTTGTACGATACAGAAATTGCTCAGAGACTGAAGACATGATACAAGAGATGGTCAGGGAATGTAGACATGCTGTATGAGTTGTTGTAGACTAGGGACAGTATTAGACTGGAGACATATTACAGGAGACTGCTAGAAATCAGGGAAATAGAAAAAAACACATATTAGTGTCTGCAGTGGACTAGAGGGCTGCATTTGGCCCCAGGGTTGCAGGTTGGGCACCAAGACCATATGCTGCTGGGCAGGTTTTTCATTTCCATTTAGTTATTTACTGTATCCTATTGCATGTATGAGTGTGTAGAAGAGATCAATTTTTTGCTACCAGTTTCCATGCAATAAATAAACTTGTAAGTATTGATAGAATGATTCAGGGACGAAGTCCTCAGGAAGAATGGCCTGTAGTCCTATCTTCGGGTCTAGAGGCACTTGGGGGGGGGGGGGGGGCGAGTATAGGGCATTCAATGTTTGAGATATAGATGACCCCATCTAAGGGACCTTTGCACTGAGGAAGCTCTGCTTTCAAATTACATTTAACTGATCCTTGGAGGAACAGTCAAATATTTAGTTACTTTAAGGTGGTCTTCACTATAGATATTCTTCTGAGAAATTATAAATTGAAAATCTGATTGAGCTTTATATCCATATTTCATGTAGAAACATGTCATGCTTAAAAAAAAGCCTTTCAGAGTGTCTGATTAGTATTTCATTACAAGGCTCTCTGCAACAGGGGTTAATCGAAGATCAGTTGTACCCAAGAAACCATGTTTAACTTGCAGAATGAGATCCTTCGAGATAAGGTTACGTTTTATTAATAGCTAAGGTTGCAAGTTATGCAACGTGCCTCATGAAGTTTACTCCATGTCACAGGCACAGCCAACGCTACAAGTGACAGAGAACATTATCCTATAAACCTCCCTTTACAATCTCCAGCTGGTCTCCTCCACACGCTGAATATACTGCACACTGGCCTTACTTACTAAACAGCATCAAGGTAAAACCATCAGTGATACAGCTTTAACACTATTAAACAGATTTTACACATTTATCCTTTCCTGCAGTGCTGGATAAAAAGTATAACAACTAAAGGCCAAACTTTTATTTCATTTTAGATAGCGTGTAGAAAGAGTAGAATATCTGTCAGTGCCCCCTTTAGGTAGATTCCCCCTCTCTATTTATCCCGATTACCATCGTCATTGAAAGTAAAAGAAAATCCCAAATTTTGGGTTGTCCCTATAAAAGTAAGAGAGGGGAAATCTTCCAATGGGGACATTAATTATGGTGACCCTGAATTCCCTTAATTTACAGAGATTGCCTCTCACTTCCTGTTTGGCTATGGGACAGGAAGTGAAGGGAAATCAATAAGACAAAGACGGCAAAAAAAAAAACAAAATCTGACAGGGGTTATAACCCCCCCCCCCCCCCTGCTTTCTCCAAAATGGTAGTTCTACTTTAAGTAGTTGTGTGAAGGCCAGACTAGATTTTTATTATAAAAAAAAAGATAGGAAGTATCACACAACTATCTTCTCAATATCAACTGCGGTATAGGATTGTGTATATGGGATTGTATGGTTAGGTTTTCTTTACTTTTTTTTTTTTTATTGGTTGAGCCAGATGGACTTGTGTCTTTTTCCAACCCGACTAACTATGTAATATTGCGCGTGATTTACATTGTAAAAAACACATTTCAATTCAAAAACACATTTATCAGAACCACAGACCCTCTACATCAGTGATGGCGAATAGGGTTGAGCGGACACCTAGATGTCCGTGTTCGACGGGTTCGGCCGAACTTTAAAAAAAAGTCCGGGTCCGTGTCCCGGACTTTTACCGAACTTTTCCCGGACACCGAACCCCATTGAAGTCAATGGGGACCCGAACTTTAAGGCACTAAAATGGCTCTAAAACACCAAAGGAAAGGGCTAGAGTGCTGCAAATGGCAGCAAAACGTAATTAAGAGCATGGCAAGTGCTCTGCAAACAAATGTGGATAGGGAAATAACTTAAAACAACAAAAAAAAAACAGAAAAATAAAACAATGTTCTTCTTCATCTCTGAAGGACGAGGCCCATATGGAGTAGGAGGGAGGTTGAGGTGGTGGTGGATGTGGCGGTGACATAGGCGTGCGCACAGGGTGTGCTGGGTGTGCCTGGGCACACCCTAATCACCTAGGGCACATAGCATTGCCAGTGAGGAGATGGGAAAGATCTCCCTGGGACCTGCTCTGCTCTATTTCTCCTTGCCTACAGGTACATGGCCCCGATACATTACTCTCCCTGCTGGCAAACACATGCATGTGTATTTCAACTTTGGGGTGCACACCTTAATGCAATAGGCTGCGCACACCTATGGGCGGTGTAGGTGGAAGCGGCGGTGGAGGAGGACCAGGGCCGGATTAACAGCATCATGGGCTTGGTGCTGAGGATTTTGAAGGGCCTTAAGGGCCGTGCCTTGCCATGCACCCAGAGGAGGAAGGGTGCAGCCATGCATGCCTAATTCAACATGGGATGCTGTCTCTGAAGCCCATAAACACATCCATGCATCGCCAACTGTCCCTCCTTGTCCGGCCTTCACGCTGTGTGGGGAGGTTCTGAGGGTGCTGCCTGGGGAAGCGAGCATAGAAGCCAGACTTCTGTGTTTACAAGTGACAGAAGAGCGGTAACAGTGAATATGGCCAACCCGGGGCCTATATAAAAGGTAGGGGCCTGGAGCTGCAGCTCCAATAGCCCCTACATTAATCTGGCCCTGAGGAGGAGGACGAGGTAGCCAACACTGCTTCTTTTCAAAAATTTTAAATGAGGGTACACCCCAAAAGAGTGAGAAAGAGCAAAAATGGAACAATGGGTGGGTAAGGTCGGTATCCATTGCTATTCTGCATAAGGTACGGAAAAGTCCCGTGGGATCCATGCCTGGTTCATTTTAATGAACGTGAGCTTGTCCACATTGTCTCTGGACAGGCGGCTGCGCTTGTCTGTTATAACGCCCCCAGCCGTGCTAAATACCCGTTCAGATAATACACTGGCTGCAGGGCACGCCAGCACCTCCAAGGCGTAAAGGGCAAGCTCAGGCCATGTGCCCAATTTGGAGACCCAGAAGTTGAAGGGGGCAGACCCGTCATTCACTACATGTAGGCGTGTGCACACATACTGCTCCACCATGTTGGTAAAATGCTGCCTCCTGCTAAGACGTTCCATCTGAGCTGCTGGTGCTGCTGTTTGTTGTGGCGTGCTGACAAAGCTTTTCCACATTTCGGCCATGCTAACCCTGCCTTCTGAGGTGCTGGCGGTGCCCTGGTTGCGTTGGCGACCTCCTCCTCCTCCTCCTCTGCCTTGTGCTTCCACTGTGGCCCCGCTGTCAGATGGGAATGCCAGCAGCATGGCGTCTACCAGCGTGCGCTTGTACTCGCGCATCTTGCGATCGCGCTCCAGTGAGTGAATTAAGGACGGTACGTTGTCCTTGTAACGGGGATCCAGCAGCGTGGCCACCCAGTAATCAGCACAAGTTAGAATGTGGGCAACTCGGCGGTCGTTGTGGAGACACTGCAGCATGTAATCGCTCATGTGTGCCAGGCTGCCCAGAGGCGACGAAAGGCTGTCCTCTGTGGGAGGTGTATGGTCCGTGTCCTCTGTATCCCCCCAGCCACGCACCAGTGATGGCCATGAGCTGGCCTGGGTGCCACCCTGCTGTGAACATGGTTCCATCTCCTCCTCCAGCTCCTCCTCCTCCTCATCCTCCTCATCCTCCAGAACTGTGCCCCTGCTGGACAATTGCGTCCCTGGCGTTTGCGTGTGCAGGAACCCACCCTCGGAGCCCCTTGCGAATGACTGCCCTGAAAGCCTTGGAAATGTTACCTCTTCATCCTCCTCCTCCTCCTCATCCTGTGCCACATCCTCTTCCATCATCGCCCGAATTGTTTTTTCAAGGAGGCATAGAAGTGGGATAGTTAAGCTGAGAACGGCGTCATTGCCACTGGCCATGTTGGTGGAGTACTCAAAACAGCGCAACAAGGCACACAGGTCTCGCATGGAGGCCCAGTTAAATTAAATAGCGGAATAGAAAATATGATCCAAAAAAAGTGTATGTATATCACACGTACACAACCACACTAGGCCCCAATTACTATTGTTTGTACCCCTAAAAGGCTAGATGAGGAGTAGGGGGGGTATGGAACAGGCAGCACCCTCAAATCTTCAGAAGTATGAGATGAACCCCAAAAACTTGGAAAGGTGGATCTCTCTCACACGTACCAACACAGACTATCCCCCAATTTAACTGATCCCCAAAGGTTTTTGATTAAATAGCGGAATAGAAAATATGATCCAAAAAAAGTGTATGTATATCACACGTACACAACCACACTAGGCCCCAATTACTATTGTTTGTACCCCTAAAAGGCTAGATGAGGAGTAGGGGGGGTATGGAACAGGCAGCACCCTCAAACCTTCAGAAGTATGAGATGAACCCCAACAACTTGGAAAGGTGGATCTCTCTCACACGTACCAACACAGACTATCCCCCAATTTAACTGATCCCCAAAGGTTTTTGATTAAATAGCGGAATAGAAAATATGATCCAAAAAAAGTGTATGTATATCACACGTACACAACCACACTAGGCCCCAATTACTATTGTTTGTACCCCTAAAAGGCTAGATGAGGAGTAGGGGGGGTATGGAACAGGCAGCACCCTCAAACCTTCAGAAGTATGAGATGAACCCCAACAACTTGGAAAGGTGGATCTCTCTCACACGTACCAACACAGACTATCCCCCAATTTAACTGATCCCCAAAGGTTTTTGATTAAATAGCGGAATAGAAAATATGATCCAAAAAAAGTGTATGTATATCACACGTACACAACCACACTAGGCCCCAATTACTATTGTTTGTACCCCTAAAAGGCTAGATGAGGAGTAGGGGGGGTATGGAACAGGCAGCACCCTCAAATCTTCAGAAGTATGAGATGAACCCCAAAAACTTGGAAAGGTGGATCTCTCTCACACGTACTAACACAGACTATCCCCCAATTTAACTGATCCCCAAAGGTTTTTGATTAAATAGCGGAATAGAAAATATGATCCAAAAAAAGTGTATGTATATCACACGTACACAACCACACTAGGCCCCAATTACTATTGTTTGTACCCCTAAAAGGCTAGGAGTAGGGGGAGTATGGAACAGGCAGCACCCTCAAACCTTCAGAAGTATGAGATGAACCCCAACAACTTGGAAAGGTGGATCTCTCTCACACGTACCAACACAGACTATCCCCCAATTTAACTGATCCCCAAAGGTTTTTGATTAAATAGCGGAATAGAAAATATGATCCAAAAAAAGTGTATGTATATCACACGTACACAACCACACTAGGCCCCAATTACTATTGTTTGTACCCCTAAAAGGCTAGGAGTAGGGGGAGTATGGAACAGGCAGCACCCTCAAACCTTCAGAAGTATGAGATGAACCCCAACAACTTGGAAAGGTGGATCTCTCTCACACGTACCAACACAGACTATCCCCCAATTTAACTGATCCCCAAAGGTTTTTGATTAAATAGCGGAATAGAAAATATGATCCAAAAAAAGTGTATGTATATCACACGTACACAACCACACTAGGCCCCAATTACTATTGTTTGTACCCCTAAAAGGCTAGATGAGGAGTAGGGGGGGTATGGAACAGGCAGCACCCTCAAATCTTCAGAAGTATGAGATGAACCCCAAAAACTTGGAAAGGTGGATCTCTCTCACACGTACCAACACAGACTATCCCCCAATTTAACTGATCCCCAAAGGTTTTTGATTAAATAGCGGAATAGAAAATATGATCCAAAAAAAGTGTATGTATATCACACGTACACAACCACACTAGGCCCCAATTACTATTGTTTGTACCCCTAAAAGGCTAGATGAGGAGTAGGGGGGGTATGGAACAGGCAGCACCCTCAAACCTTCAGAAGTATGAGATGAACCCCAACAACTTGGAAAGGTGGATCTCTCTCACACGTACCAACACAGACTATCCCCCAATTTAACTGATCCCCAAAGGTTTTTGATTAAATAGCGGAATAGAAAATATGATCCAAAAAAAGTGTATGTATATCACACGTACACAACCACACTAGGCCCCAATTACTATTGTTTGTACCCCTAAAAGGCTAGATGAGGAGTAGGGGGGGTATGGAACAGGCAGCACCCTCAAACCTTCAGAAGTATGAGATGAACCCCAACAACTTGGAAAGGTGGATCTCTCTCACACGTACCAACACAGACTATCCCCCAATTTAACTGATCCCCAAAGGTTTTTGATTAAATAGCGGAATAGAAAATATGATCCAAAAAAAGTGTATGTATATCACACGTACACAACCACACTAGGCCCCAATTACTATTGTTTGTACCCCTAAAAGGCTAGGAGTAGGGGGAGTATGGAACAGGCAGCACCCTCAAACCTTCAGAAGTATGAGATGAACCCCAACAACTTGGAAAGGTGGATCTCTCTCACACGTACCAACACAGACTATCCCCCAATTTAACTGATCCCCAAAGGTTTTTGATTAAATAGCGGAATAGAAAATATGATCCAAAAAAAGTGTATGTATATCACACGTACACAACCACACTAGGCCCCAATTACTATTGTTTGTACCCCTAAAAGGCTAGATGAGGAGTAGGGGGGGTATGGAACAGGCAGCACCCTCAAATCTTCAGAAGTATGAGATGAACCCCAAAAACTTGGAAAGGTGGATCTCTCTCACACGTACCAACACAGACTATCCCCCAATTTAACTGATCCCCAAAGGTTTTTGATTAAATAGCGGAATAGAAAATATGATCCAAAAAAAGTGTATGTATATCACACGTACACAACCACACTAGGCCCCAATTACTATTGTTTGTACCCCTAAAAGGCTAGATGAGGAGTAGGGGGGGTATGGAACAGGCAGCACCCTCAAACCTTCAGAAGTATGAGATGAACCCCAACAACTTGGAAAGGTGGATCTCTCTCACACGTACCAACACAGACTATCCCCCAATTTAACTGATCCCCAAAGGTTTTTGATTAAATAGCGGAATAGAAAATATGATCCAAAAAAAGTGTATGTATATCACACGTACACAACCACACTAGGCCCCAATTACTATTGTTTGTACCCCTAAAAGGCTAGATGAGGAGTAGGGGGGGTATGGAACAGGCAGCACCCTCAAACCTTCAGAAGTATGAGATGAACCCCAACAACTTGGAAAGGTGGATCTCTCTCACACGTACCAACACAGACTATCCCCCAATTTAACTGATCCCCAAAGGTTTTTGATTAAATAGCGGAATAGAAAATATGATCCAAAAAAAGTGTATGTATATCACACGTACACAACCACACTAGGCCCCAATTACTATTGTTTGTACCCCTAAAAGGCTAGATGAGGAGTAGGGGGGGTATGGAACAGGCAGCACCCTCAAACCTTCAGAAGTATGAGATGAACCCCAACAACTTGGAAAGGTGGATCTCTCTCACACGTACCAACACAGACTATCCCCCAATTTAACTGATCCCCAAAGGTTTTTGATTAAATAGCGGAATAGAAAATATGATCCAAAAAAAGTGTATGTATATCACACGTACACAACCACACTAGGCCCCAATTACTATTGTTTGTACCCCTAAAAGGCTAGATGAGGAGTAGGGGGGGTATGGAACAGGCAGCACCCTCAAACCTTCAGAAGTATGAGATGAACCCCAACAACTTGGAAAGGTGGATCTCTCTCACACGTACCAACACAGACTATCCCCCAATTTAACTGATCCCCAAAGGTTTTTGATTAAATAGCGGAATAGAAAATATGATCCAAAAAAAGTGTATGTATATCACACGTACACAACCACACTAGGCCCCAATTACTATTGTTTGTACCCCTAAAAGGCTAGATGAGGAGTAGGGGGGTATGGAACAGGCAGCACCCTCAAACCTTCAGAAGTATGAGATGAACCCCAACAACTTGGAAAGGTGGATCTCTCTCACACGTACCAACACAGACTATCCCCCAATTTAACTGATCCCCAAAGGTTTTTGATTAAATAGCGGAATAGAAAATATGATCCAAAAAAAGTGTATGTATATCACACGTACACAACCACACTAGGCCCCAATTACTATTGTTTGTACCCCTAAAAGGCTAGATGAGGAGTAGGGGGGGTATGGAACAGGCAGCACCCTCAAATCTTCAGAAGTATGAGATTGTGTTCACTGTACCCCACAAAGATTGAGTTCACTGCACCCCACAATGATTGTGTTCACTGCACCCCACAAAGATTGTGTTCACTGCACCTCACAAAGATTGTGTTCACTGTACCCCCCAAAGATTGTGTTCACTGCACCCCACAAAGATTCTGTTCACTGTACCCCACAAAGATTGTGTTCACTGCACCCTAAAAGGATGTTGTTCACTGCACCCCACAAAGATTGTGTTCACTGCACCCTAAAAGGATGTTGTTCACTGCACCCCAAAAAGATTGTGTTCACTGTACCCCCCCAAAGATTGTGTTCACTGCACCCCACAAAGATTGTGTTCACTGCACCCCAAAAAGATTGTGTTCACTGTACCCCCCAAAGATTGTGTTCACTGCACCCCCCAAAGATTGTGTTCACTGTACCCCCCAAAGATTGTGTTCACTGCACCCCACAAAGATTCTGTTCACTGTACCCCACAAAGATTGTGTTCACTGCACCCCACAAAGATTGTGTTCACTGTACCCCCCCAAAGATTGTGTTCACTGCACCCCACAAAGATTCTGTTCACTGCACCCCACAAAGGATTTTGTTCACTGCACCCCAAAAAGATTGTGTTCACTGCACCCCAAAAAGGATTTTGATCACTGCACCCCAAAAAGGATGTTGTTCACTGCACCCCAAAAATGATTTTGTTCACTCCACCCCAAAAAGATTGTGTTCACTGCACCCCACAAAGATTGTGTTCACTGCACCCCAAAAAGATTGTGTTCACTGTACCCCCCAAAGATTCTGTTCACTGCACCCCACAAAGATTCTGTTCACTGTACCCCACAAAGATTGTGTTCACTGCACCCCAAAAAGATTGTGTTCACTGCACCCCAAAAAGGATGTTCACTGCACCCCAAAAAGGATGTTCACTGCACCCCAAAAAGGATGTTGTTCACTCCACCCCAAAAAGATTGTGTTTACTGCACCCCACAAAGATTGTGTTCACTGCACCCCAAAAAGATTGTGTTCACTGCACCCCAAAAAGGATTTTGTTCACTGCACCCCAAAAAGGATTTTGTTCACTGCACCCCAAAAAGGATGTTGTTCACTCCACCCCAAAAAGATTGTGTTCACTGCACCCCAAAAAGATTGTGTTCACTGCACCCCACAAAGGATTTTGTTCACTGCACCCCAAAAAGATTGTGTTCACTGCACCCCAAAAAGGATGTTGTTCACTGCACCCCAAAAAGGATTTTGTTCACTGCACCCCAAAAAGATTGTGTTCACTGCACCCCACAAAGGATTTTGTTCACTGCACCCCACAAAGATTGTGTTCACTGCACCCCAAAAAGGATTGTGTTCACTGCACCCCAAAAAGATTTTGTTCACTGCACCCCAAAAAGATTGTGTTCACTGCAGCCCAAAAAGATTGTGTTCACTGCAGCCCAAAAAGATTGTGTTCACTGCAGCCCAAAAAGATTGTGTTCACTGCAGCCCAAAAAGATTGTGTTCACTGCAGCCCAAAAAGATTGTGTTCACTGCAGCCCAAAAAGATTGTGTTCACTGCAGCTCACACACAGAAAAATGGATGTGGATCACTGACACCTGCCTATCTCCAATCCCACACCACACAGCAATATCGATTGTAGTTTGTAGAACACAGTTTCCCTAAAATTCAGCAGACTCTGTCCCTAACAGGATTGAGAAGAGATCGTAGATCAGGATTGAGTGCAGATTCACCCCACCCCCCACACAGCAATATCGATTGTAGTTTGTAGAAGACACTGACCCTATAATTCAGCAGACTCTATCCCTAAAATGCCTACAACTCGCCCTGCCTAAACACTCCGACCTGTCCCTCAATTCTATCCGGACACAAATGGTTTTTTCCTGCCTATCTTTCCCTAATCAGCAGCCAGCACATTGATGTGTGCTCTGTCCCTTAGCTAAGCAGCAGAATGACGCTGCTGCGGCGGCTGCCTCGAACTTATAAAGACTTGGTCACATGCTTCAGACGGCCAATCACAGCTACTAAGACATTTGCAGGCATGGCTGGGATGGCTTAAGGCACACCAGTTAAACGATTGTTGATTGGCTGTTGAAAGCCCGCCATGAAAAGAGCGCCAAAGCATGCAAAACCCGGAAATAAAACGACCGAACACGGATTTTTACCCGAACATACAGTAAAGTGTCCGTGTCCGTGTTCGGGTACAAAAAATCCAATTATTCGGTACGAACACGAATAATACAGTCCGTGTTCGCTCAACACTAATGGCGAACCTTGGCACCCCAGATGTTTTGGAACTACATTTCCCATGAAGCTCATGCACTCTGCAGTGTAGTTGAGCATCATGGGAAATGTAGTTCCAAAACATCTGGGGTGCCAAGGTTAGCCATCACTGCTCTACATGCTAAATTCTGATTACTTAAACACAGGATTCTATGCATCTTTTGGGCTCCATCCACTAGCTGTCAAAGCTGACCCATAAATAATGTATAGAACCAAAACATGTTCGCAACAGCCAGCCATGCACACTGCAGCTCTCAGCAATCCCAGGAGAGAAGCAGTGCAAACTGTCAAACAGCTATAATCTGCAACAGAAGCTAAATCAAATTTATTTACGTTTTGGACACAGTAAGAGAATTAAGCGTCTTAACCACTTGCCGACCACCGCACGACTATTTACGTCGGCGGTCAGCCCCTCACAGGCAGAGTGACGTAGGGATACGTCGCTAGCCTGTGAGGGTCTAGGAAGCGAGCGCGCGCCGCCGGAAGCGTGCTCCCGCGTGGTCACGGACCCCCCCGCGCATGTGACCGGTGGACCCGATGTCCGCCGGTCACTCGCGATCGTCGGGTGGAGAGGGAGAAAGGCAGGCGGCTGATGTAAACAAGCCGCCTGTCATTCTCCCCTGTGTAGAAACAGTAATCATACGGTTCTACTATGTAGGACCGTTGATCACTGTTCCTACACCTCAAGCCAAAGCCAATCACAGTTAGAATCACGCCCCTAGGGATACACATAACCCCTCCCTCTCAAAAAAAAAGTTAACCCCTTCACTGCCAGTGTAATTTTACAGTAACAGTGCATATGTATAGCACTGATTACTGTAGAAATGTCACTGGTAACCCCAAAAGTGTCGAAAATGTCAGTCATGGGTCCGATCTGTCCGCCGCAATGTCGCAGTCCCGCAAAAAAAAAAAAAAAAAAAAAAAATCGCAGATCGCCGCCATTGCGCGTTAAAAAAAAACACCAAAAATTACAAAAATCTTTCCCTTTGTTAGTAAATGCAATAACTTTTGCGCAAACCAATCGAAATACGCTTTTTGCGATTTTTTTTTTACCAAACATATGGTAAAAAAAAAAAAATTGGCCCAAAATGTTAAAAAAAAAATGGATTTTTGTAAAATCTTACCGTAAAATCCTTTTCTCTTAGCTCATTGACAGACGTAGTCCTCGGTGATACACCACCTTCGGGTTATGTTGCCTCCACAGGAGCAGGACTAGACAGGAAATTAAAAAGCTCTGGCCACACCCCAGGGGCAGTCCCAGAGGGTATATCCTCTCTCTCTCTGCCTCAGCAAATCAGTTATGTGAAAAAGCAGTCTTTAGAGATTTTAACCCAACTCAAAAAAACAGAGGGGCGGGGACTACGTCTGTCAATGAGCTAAGAGAAAAGGATTTTACGGTAAGATTTTACAAAAATCCATTTTTCTCTAGCGCTCATTGACAGACGTAGTCCTCGGTGATACACCACCTTCGGGACGTCCCAGAGCAGTATCACAACTGAGGGGTGGGAAAATGGAAATCAAATCCCAATCTAGAAGGCCCAACCGGTGCCAACTAGAAGTTTACAATGCTCATCCTTAATGATGAGACTCAACAAAAAGAGAAAACAATTTTTTTTTTTTTTTTTCAAACAGAAAAAAACCCTCGAGGTAGACCACCGGTCTCCTCAAATTGCGGCCTGCAAAACCTTGCGGCCACATGAGGCATCCGCCGATGCCGTCACATCAATTTTATAGAATTTTGTAAAGGTATGTACTGACGACCAGGTGGCCGCCTTACATACCTGGACCACTGACGCCTGATGGCGAAAGGCCCAGGAAGTACTGAGCGCTCGAGTGGAGTGCGCCCTAACAGGGAACGGAGGACTCTGACCCTTGATAGAATAAGCCTGTACCACCGTTTGTCTAATCCATTTGGCAATGGTCGCGGCAGATGCAGGCAAACCCTTTCTGGGGCCATCCGTGATCACAAAAAGTGAATCCGTCTTACGGAATGATTCCGTAGCTTTCAGGTATACCCTGATTGCCCGAACCACATCTAAGGAATGCAACGCATGTTCCCGATGATGCTTGGGCTGAGGACACAAGGAAGGTAGTACAATATCTTCATTCAGATGAAAATCTGAAACCACCTTGGGAAGAAAAGATGGCTTAGGATGAAGTACTACCTTATCCCTATGAATCACTAGGTATGGGGACTGGTATGATAATGCAGCCAGTTCTGACACCCTGCGAGCAGAAGTAATAGCCACCAAGAAGGCCACCTTCTGGGATAAAGTAAGCAAGGGAATCTCCCTGATGTTTTCAAAGGGAGGTTTCTGTAGAACCGACAAAACCAAATTAAGATCCCAAGGCGGTAAGGGCGCGCGGACTGGAGGAGCCAGGTGCCGCACCCCCTGGATGAAATTCCGCACCAAGGATTTGGTAGCTAAAGGCTTCTGAAAGAAGATTGCTAATGCTGAAACTTGACCCTTGATGGTGCTCAAGGCTAGCTTCTGCTCAACCCCCTGTTGCAAACAGGCCAATATTCGAGACACCGAATAGGTACGTGGAGGAAATCCTAAAGATTCGCACCACGCAATATAAGTTTTCCATGTGTGATAATAGACTTTGCTGGAAGTCGCTTTCCTTGCTTTAATAAGGGTAGGAATGACTGAAGCTGACAAACCTCTGTCCTTCAGTACTTGGGTCTCAATGGCCAGGCCATTAAACCCAGCGACTGTAAAGCATGATGGTAAATTGGTCCTTGAGACCACAGACACTCCCTGAGACGAAGTTCCCACGGAACGTCTACGACTAACATGTCCAAGTCGGCCAGGCCGGCTTGAGGAGGCCAGCCTAGAATTTCTAGGACCACTGGCGCTGATTGGATCTGAACCAGGCGTCCCTAGAGGTATCTGGCCCCGACCATCCGAGAAAGTCTGGTCGTTTTCTGTTCCCACACATTTATCAGATACCTGATAGTTATCAGGAAAGGTGATCTTTTCTGGTTGAACCTCAGGGACCGAAGTCACCCGACTAGAGGCTACTTGGCCTATCTGGTCAACCAGATCCGATTCCTGTGAGGTATCGGGACTAATCTTAGGAAAAGGTAAAGGAAAAGATCTATTCAGGGAACGGTAATTACCGCTTCCTGTAGTACTTAAATGTTGGAAGGGAAGAATCGCACCGGTATTAGTGGTTGATGCTCGATCTAATGTCCTGAATACCGGTGAAAACGTCCCCCCACCCTGAAACCGGGTGGGGGCGCACCTTCAGGCTGTGTACTCCTTTGCTTCGGGTTTGGCTGGGTTGGTCCTTTGCTTGTCCGACCAGCCCTTCTTGAACCCTCCTGGAGGAGTCTTGCCTTTCCCGCTAGTACCAGCCGGGCGCCCTTTATGGGCGGTAAAGAAAGGTCCTCGCTTGTTGCGAGGTCCCTTAGCTTTAGCAGCCTGTGGCAAAAAAGTGCTCTTGCCCCCAGTGGCATCCTTGATGATTTCATCTAGGTTGGCCCCAAATAGACGATTCCCCTGAAAAGGGAGATTTGTCAAGGTCTTTTTGGAACCTAGGTCAGCTGACCAGCATTTTAACCATAGCACACGTCTGAGGATCACCGCTGTCTTAGATGCATGCCCTAATAAGGGAGTAGTGTCCAAGGCTGCGTCACAGATAAACTGTAGCCCTTGTATAATCTGTTCCATCTAATCAGATGTCTCCTGGGGAATATCTTTTCCCCTAAGATCTTGGCGTACCATTTTCGCCCATTCCGTAAGTGTCTGGGAAACTAGACCAATAACAATTACTGGTCTAAAAGCTGACCCTATCAGAGAGAAGATGGTGCGGGACTCTGCTTCCATCTTTCGATCCACCGGATCCTTAAAGGACGAAGTGTCCTCCACTGGAATAACCGTGGCTTTATTCAGCCTGGAAATAGGCGGATCCACGACTGGTGGTACCGTCCATTTCTTAATGATGGATTCCTCAAACGGATAGCGTCTAGCAATACGCTTGGAAATAGTAAAGGTACGTTTAGAATGCTCCCATTCTCCTTTAATCTGATTACCGAAACATTTAGGTACAGGAAAAGCCTTCATCGTCTTGATGGGCTTATTAGTACCAAAAGGAATCTCTGTTTCAGTTGCCTCTGCCGGTAAAGCCTCAAGTTTTAAGGTTTCCTGCACTGCCACAACTAGTGCGTCCACCAATGCTTCTTCCTGAATAATAGCAGGAGAAGAAGCGTCCTCCTCACTGTCTGAGGGGGCTTTACCTGGGATAACAGCCCTTGCAGAGGAACCTGCAACTGCCGTGACCACCTCTGAATCTGAGTCAGAGGTGTCAGATGGTATAGGGGTAGGCGGGGGTCGCTTCCTTGACCCCCGTCCCTGACAGGCCGCCTCCACCCGAGCCACCATAGACTCCAAAATTGCTGTAAATGACTCTATACTCTGTGCACCGGCGGGTCCCGTGGCCCCCTCGAGGGAAACAGGTGGGGGAATATGTGTGGCAGGGTCCATGATAATTCCAGTTACTTCCTGGATAATATAATTCAAAAATAAAACTTTTCTTTTTTTTTTTTTTTCGACCCCCAGCGCCACAAAAGCCCCTTAGTGTTACCTGCTAGGGATCCCTATCGATCGAGAGAGAGAGAGATAGACCCCCAGGCTCACCACTTGATGCTCAGAGTTTAACTGCAACAGGTTACAGCGCTGTCTTAACAAACAGGAAGTCTTTTGGCTGGCTGCCCAGGAAGAAAGGAGGCGGCTCCGCCCCTCTGTACGCCTTCCGGCGCCTCCCCCAAGCTCCACGAGGTGTTTGGATCACCTCAAACATGGCCGCCCCCATGCTGGAGACACGAGGCTACGCCAAAATGGCGGCTCGTGCAATCCAGCAAAAAAAATGGCGGCGGCCCGTACTGAATATCGGTGTGCTGCAGGGCACACAACACTCTCACTGCATGGGGATATGGCGTGGTTGGCGGTACCGGCCCTGGCGGACCGCATGGCCGTTCGGGAGGCCTGCTAATAGCTGGAGATCTGATTAGGAAGGCAGTCTACATGTCCGTGGCTTCTGACTGGTAGGTAGCTTATTCTTAACCCATAAGATTCCCAGAATGCCACAGATTACATCTTTAAAACATGTATACAATTAGATTGTTAGCTCCCAAACCAAGCCTCCTGGCTTTTTGCACACATAAAATCACACTCAAAGTAGGAGGATCTGTGTCATGTTGTAGGATAGAAAGGGACTCTATCTTACCATACAGAGAGGGGCCCGCGTTCACCACAAAACCCGTCAGGGGGAAAGGGGGAACATACTACTCACCATACCGGAACCAGGCGGGCACCAACTCCTGACAGTACCCCTCTCCACCGGGGCGGGAGGGCTGTCGACCGATACGGACGCCGTGACTCATGGTCAGTTTCAGCGAGACGTTTAACTCGCGTGGACAGTCCTTTAATGGGACTTTGTCGCGGCCGACCCAGCGCGGAGCTATGGCCTGCACGCGCTCGTAGGCTGAACTGGGGTGACCACCGGATCTCAACATCCAGCCCGTCGCCCAGTTCAGCTTTCTTGCTTGAAGATCTCACAGGAACACTGGAGAAAAAAGCTGTCTAAAAAAAAATCCTTTAAGAAAAAATTCTTGCCAGGACCTAAGATCCCAGCAAGGTGTCTAGGTCCTTACTCCTAACTAGACAGAAAATAACTGATTTGCTGAGGCAGAGAGAGAGAGGATATACCCTCTGGGACTGCCCCTGGGGTGTGGCCAGAGCTTTTTAATTTCCTGTCTAGTCCTGCTCCTGTGGAGGCAACATAACCCGAAGGTGGTGTATCACCGAGGACTACGTCTGTCAATGAGCGCTAGAGAAATTTAGATTTTTACTTTTGGGGGGGAATTTCGTATAAAAAAATGTGAAAAATAGTTATTTTTGCAAAATTTACGCTGTTTTTTTGTTTATAGTGCAAAAAGTAAAAATCGCACAGGTGATCAAATACCACCAAAAGAAAGCTCTGTTTGTGAAAAAAAAAGGACGTCAAATTCGTTTAGGTACAGCGTCGCACGACCGCGCAATTGTCCGTTAAAGTCACGCAGTGCCGAATCGCAAAATAGGCCCTCGTCAGGAAAGGGGTAAAATCTTCCTGGGCTTAAATGGTTAATGCTGTTTTGTTCCTTTGGGGAAAGGCCCACCACTTATTCCCCAGTCACTGAGATAGGAAATTAGGAGAAATATCTCTAACAGACAAACTGCAATAAAAACACATTTGTGTTAAAAAAAAACCTGAATGTTTTGGAGAGATTCCTGATCCAGTGACATATTCTGTGTCGGGGAGTGACAACTGGAGGGTAAATCTTTACTGCTGAGAAGACATACTGCTGTCTCCCTAAAGGCAGATTCTAACTGTTGCCCTTTCTACTAAAAAGAAAACCAAAAATTTGTAACCCCCCCCCCCCAAATGCTCAATGCAGTTTCCTGCAATAGAACAGGTATTATACTTACCTCTCAAGCCAGTTCTTCTACCTTCCCTCTGTTCCAGTGCTGTAATTTCTGTCAGATTTTTCAACATTTTAAAATTTGCATAGTATTGGATGTCTTTGCTCCTTCCACTCTGTGCGCCCTTCCTCTGTCTTCTACAACATTGCCATGTTCTGTTGAGATGTAGGGGCAGGAGGATGGAACCACAGAGTGATGCAGACATTTAAAGCCTCCAGAAGTGAGGAATGCCTATTAGTCTGATGGAGTCTATAGTACACAAATAAAGAATAAAGGAGACAGCTACTTGAGGGGTAAATATTAAACCTCTTACAAGGATCTGATTTGGAGCAACTTTAGAATTCCTTCACATGGAATATAAATGGTTTTATTTTTTTGCCATGTAAACTGATATTTGCTTTCATGTTCTCTCCGATTCAAGCGGCAAACCACCAAATCTTATTGGATGGGACATGGATGGGACACTACTTTGACTCATTCATATAGGTTTGTAAATTTGATTTCTATCTACTAAGACTTGTAAACAAAACTTTTTTTCAACACAGCAGCTAATGATAGACAAGTAAATATGAACTGGACCCATTCTACAGGCTGTATATTCATACGTGAATGATGCAATTGGTTTCCTGAACATAATAAAAATACATATGAAACATATAAGGTCCTAATAAAAAGGTTTGTGTGGCATTAGTTAATATTAGATTTGAGTACGTAAGCATACAATATTTTAAAAATATGGAAGAACAAGAAACACTGGACATTAAAGTGTATGCCCACTCTATAACATGTTTCCAATACACCCAAAGATATCAAACCAGACTATTAAATAACAACCCTCCAATCAATCTTTCACCTCCTACTCAAACTATATTTTTAAATTCAAATTCCATTTCCAAGGCTTACCCCCCTTCTTCCAATTGCTAGATAATCAACTGACTGCCTATTAAAAAAGAATAGCGCGCAAATGCAAAAGAAATTACTACCAAATCTGAAGAGAGTCCATAAATAAAAATGGGGGTTTGGTCCCACCATATGGCCATATCGTGCTCAAGCCCACTACTGCGTCAAAGTACCCCATTATCAGTGGGTCCTACACTATCCATGAAAAAGAGATGAATCCAGCCTTTCTAACCCTTGGAGATAATACTCCTTGCTGGGAAGGATGTGCAAATGCACTACATGGGTATGCTCCCCCAAAAATTTTTTGCCTGTTTATTAATCAACTGACTGCCATCCATTATGCATTGCTAACCACTATACACAGTACCCACCAGTTCAATCTTAAAAAAATTCCATCAAAAATAATATGTTTAATAAGTTATCTTGGACAAATGTTCTGGCCACCGTCATGATCAACTGCATATAAAAAAAATAAATAAAAATAAACATACCAAAAAAAAAAAATTAATAAAAAGTATATGCCCGGCCAATTTCAGTTTGGATAGAGTGAGGAAGGATTAGAATCGATGTGGGACTTTTACTGTTATCAGGGATTCAGTTAGGGAGATCTTTCCTAATTTACAGTCACAGGGTCAGTTTGGGAAATCTTCAACAGCTACCCAGACAAAATTAAAACATAATTAGAAGAGTAGGTCATATGCTGTATGCTGCAATGTGTTGTGGTTCTTTAAACAGCCTATTCAAATTAAATGGGCTAAAATGCACCACAACACACAGGGAAATGGGGAAAGCTGCATTTTTCCACATTGCAATGCACAAAATACCGTACATTGTAGTGCACATGTGTTTTAAAGGTGTGTAGGAGCGTTGATCACAATGAACGGCACTGCTGCATACTAACAAATGTATAGCATGCATTAATGCAGTGCACTGGTGTGAATTGGCTCTGAATGTCAATTAAATGTCATATGTCTTATATATACATTTTGTTTAACATTCTGTAACTTGCAAAGGCGAATATGTACTGCAGTTAACCCACTTGGTAAGGCATTTATTGGCTACAGCGTCTTCAGATTGCATTTGCCTAAAAGTCATTTCTCAATTTTTAAGATACTTATGAGTTGTCGTTTTGATTCTAATTATTTTGTAACATGACTAATTCAAATATTTTGCCAATACTTGATGGGATACTTAATATTAAAATAGTTCTTACACTTGAATCAGTTTCAGAACACATGCAGCATATGCCAAAGCCATGGAATAGTTTTAGAGTTAGTCAAAGGCAGGCTTTAGAATGTGAATTGATGGCTGCTTGTTGCAGTCTGAGTTTACAGTGTTTCTTTTCATCCTATTATTTATCAACTCAGTCTTAAACTGCCATATATTCATATTTTTGTTGGAAAGGATGTGTCAGGATTTGTTCTTGCATACTTCAGCATTAGGTTTAGAGTTTATACGATACCCTTTATTGGTTAACTTAAGTTATTAAAGATGCAAGCTTTCAAGATTCCTTAGATCCATTCACCAGACTTTAAACATTTAAAAGTGGTTCTAAAAGGCAGAAGGTTTTTATAATGTAATGCATTCAATGCACGAAGATGAAAAAAACCTTCTGTGCGTGGCAGCCTCACTAATACTTACCAGAGCTCCATCTTGATCCGGAAAGAGACTCAGGTGTCCACGACCCCCCCCCCCCGATTGGCTGAGATGCACAGTGCCATTGGCTCCCGCTGCTGTCAAATTCACTGAGTCAATGAGGAGAGAGAGAAGGGGTGAGCCAAGTCATGGCCCTGTGTCTGAATGGAACACAGAGCAGAGGCTCAGCGCAGGTGCCCCCATAGCAAGCTGCTTGCTATGGGGGCACTCAGCAGGAAGGAGGGGCCTGGAGCACCGGCGAGGGACATGAAAAGAGGAGGATCTGGGCTGCTCTGTGCAAAACCATTACACAGAGCAGGTAAGTATAACAGGTTTGTTATTTTTATACAAAAAAGAGACTTTAGTATCACTTTATTGCCTGATGATGGGATCTAAGGATTCCTGAAAGCGTGCATTATTTATTACTAGCCAGGCAGCCAATAAAGGGTATAATTTACACTCCAAATTTCCTGAATGAATCTATGGCTAACACTGTACAATATTATCATACTTCAGCATTTAAAAACATGCAGGATAATGTCAGGACATCGGAGTGAGCAGAGAAGCAGATTCATTTCTGAGGTTTTTCAGGAGAAGGACATTACTGCCCATGTCTATAACCTAACCGGTCAGTTGGAGCCTCTTGGTGTCATTTGCAAAAATGTTGTTTTCTCACAGATACCAATCACAAACAAGAATTCTGAATCCAAATGATCATATTCCAAGTTTAATTTGAGTCAGCTTGGTGTATGTATGTATGTATGTATGTATGTATATATATATATATATATATATATATATATATATATATACATACATACATACACACACACACTGTATATCTGTATATGTGTATATGTGTGTTTATGTTATGTTTATGTGTGCATACACATAAAAAATGTAAGGTAATGCATTTGGGTGCCAGAAATATGAACACAAGCTACTCACTAGGGAGAGAACCTTTGGGGAAATCTAAGATGGAGAATTACCTGGGGGTCCTAGTAGACGACAAGCTCAGCAATGGCATGCAATGCCAAGCTGCTGCAAGCAAAGCCAACAGAATACTGGCATGTATAAAAAAGGGGATTCACTCCAGAGAAATAACATTAATTCTCCCACTCTACAAGACTCTGGTCCGGCCACATCTCGAGTATGCCCTACAGTTCTGGGCACCGGTCCTCAGGAAGGATGTGCTGTAACTGGAGAGAGTCCATAGAAGGGCAACAAAGCTAATAAAGGGAATGGAGGACTTCAGCTATGAGGAAAAACTACAAGCATTGAACTTATTCTCTCTGGAGAAGAGACGCTTGAGGGGGGGTATAATATCAATGTACAAACACTGTACTGGTGACCCTAGCATAGGGAACAAACTTTTCAGCGAAAAAGGAATTCAAAGACACACGGCCATTCACTAGAATTAGAAGAGAAGAGGTTTAACCTTAACCTCCCTGGCAGTATGATTATGTCTGGAAGTTTATACCAAAAGCGGTACAATTTTTTTAATGGAAATTTGGTGTTATGTATTATAGGCATACAATTCTTAGTAATTACTGACTTAAACCTGACCAAAACAAGACTCTAGTAGACATCCCAGATGTGATAAATTTTGAAACACAAAATCATGAATTATAATCTCATAAATAATGTAATTTTATTCAATAATGTAGTAAATAAGGAAATTTGTCAAAGAAAGAAAATTCAATACACATCCTGCTTGTGATAAATTTTGAAACAAGGAGCTACACAAAGTCCGACGTCACAATCAGGACAATGGAACCTGGTTTCCTTTCGGACTTTCTTTCCATTGCTATCGCGTTTTGAGCAGCAAACTACACACATCCTGGTCGGTGCTGCCTTTTTTTGCAGTTGGCGGGATATAGTCTGCAAAGTGACGGCCGGTCAGACATTCTGGGTTGACCACGTCAACAGCGCGACGTCCAGGTCTATTTACAACTCCTGATGGTGTCTGGTACTTTACAAAAATCTGCTCAGCCACCTTCCAGACAAACTCGGAATGAGCAAGAGGCTTGTCACTGTTGGCTTTGTGCAGGATGTAAACGTTCCAAAAGACATTGTTCCAGAAGGTGTCTGAATATTTTTTTATAATATTTTTTTTTGCTGTTTTCGCATAGCGGGATAGAAGGTCATGGCCTGATTGGCTCTGTCGACACCTCCTATTGTTTTGTTATAGTCAATCACGACCTGCGGTTTCAGCACATCTGTCCCACATTTTGTGTGGACCATGGCAGTGGAGGTATTGTGCACAGTGCTCATGAGACACACATCCTTCTTGTCTCGCCATCGCATTGCCATCATCTTACCCTTCTGCCAGGCAACCATTTCTCCAGTTTTTAGGTTTTTTTTGGCAAACAAAGATGGCATGTCTCGTCGGTTAGGCCTAACGGTACCATATGCGTCAGTTCTATTTTGTAGCAAAACATCATATAGTTCCGGGAACGTATAGAAGTTGTCCGTGGTCACACAATATCCCTGGTTCAGCAATGGCTCCAGAAGTGTAAGGACGGATGATGTGGCCATCCCATAGCCGCTGTACCTGGGGTTGAATTTAGTGCCTTTGCCGGTGTAAATTACCGAATTCCATATGTACCCCGTGGATGACTCGCAGAGCATATATGATTTGATGCCAAACCGCGCTCTTTTGGATGCGATGTACTGAATCCAGCTTAGGCGACCCTTGTAGGCCATCAAACTCTCATCCAAGCTGACGTCCCTTTCTGGCACGTAGGTCCGCTGGAAATTGGCCACAATAATTTGCCATACCTCCCAGATTTTTTTCAGTTTGGGCGCAGGATGCGGGACCTCATCAAACTCCTCATTGTTTGTGAAGTGGAAATACTTCATAATCAGGGAGAAGCGATACTCAGACATCACTGTGCCAAAGAACGGAGTGGCCAGTAACCTGTTGGTGGTCCAGTACCATTTCTGGAACGGTTTCCCCGCCAACCCCTGAAGAATGATGAGTCCCAGAAACAGCCACATGTCCTCTTTCGTCACCGGTTCCCATTTTCTGCTTCTGGAAAACCTGGCATGCAGCGTAGCGGATTGCTGCTCTTGGTAGCGATTCGTCTCCATGACAATTATTTCAATTATCTCCTCAGTGAGGAATAATTGCAGGTATGCCAGAGGGTTGTCACGCTCGACATCTACCTTCATCCCAGGTAATCCGGTGAACGGGAATCTTGGGGGCGCTACCTGGTCCGCATCGCAATCAATAGCACACCAAGTGCGCACATCGCTCAGGTCAGGTGCAGGGTCATCGCCGTTGTCACTTGCCAGATCCGTGTCAGTGTCAGACGACAAATCACCCCATGACTCGCTATCGCTCACTTCCGCGAGCACCTCCGGGTTGCTGTCGCTGCCGCTGTCACTCAGCTGGTCCAAAAGCGCTTTAGACTGGCGCTTTTTTGATGCCATAATATTTATATTTTTTTGGGCACAAATCACAAGTATAATGTCAGAAGGGGCACTGTACTGTCAGATCTGAGGTAATCTGTGGTGATACAGTGTAATCCTCTCAGATTACATTGTATCACCTCTTTTATATATTTTTACTTTTCAAAACTCCCGCCCAGTTCCGCTCCCGTGCACCGCCTCTGCTCGCAGGGAACGGAACCAGGAAGTCAGACGCCGGTCACCCGGCGATCGGAGCGAAGGACATCGCTGGATCGCCGGGACAAGGTAAGTGCATTACTCGGGGAGCCAAGGGGGCTCCGCTGGCACTCTGCAATACTACCCCGAGCGTGACTCGGGGTTACCGCTCCTGATAGAAAAAATTAACCCCGAGTCACGCTCGGGATCACCGCCAGGGAGGTTAAACTGCGTAAAGGGTTCTTTATCGTCAGAGCGGTAAGGATGTGGAATTCTCTTCCACAAGCAGTGGTCAGCAGGGTGCATCGATAGTTTAAAAAAAACATTATATGCGCATCTTAATCACAACATACAGGGGTATATAATAAACTATTAACCGCAAATGCACACACTTATCGTAGTTTAAACTGGGTGGACTGGTTTCTTTTTTTTAACCTCACATACATACATATACATTATTATATATATATATATATATATATATATATATATATATATATATATATATATATATATATATATATATATACATACACACATACATACATACATACATACACACACACACACATGCACATTTTATATATGCACTTTATACAAACCTGCTGATAAATACAGCCCTTTGGTGCTTACCTATATCTTTTGCTCGGACTGCCACAGGCCTTCTAAGTTCAGTGATAAATTTCTTGGCATCCAGACGGATTTCAATTATGTTGTTTAGTAGTGCAAACAGAGGAGCCAGCGGAAAGGAGGCAACAAACAGAGTGACAAATCCAAATTGGATAACTGCAACAGAAACATTCATATAAATAACACATAGAAAAAGAAAAGTATACACTTAGAAAAAAATTGGTACTACACATTACAAAGTATCAGAGGGCCGGTTCCTGTGCGAATTACATGCAGTTCTGTGCAGTGCAGTTACAGCCAATTCAATTTGATGCACCACTTTTGGAAACTCACTGCAACCAGATTGCATGGTACTTCTGTACCATGCGATTCGGTGTGGGCAAACGCACTGGGTTTTCAACCTGCATTTAGAGGGTCATTAACTTAGTAATTACACCCACTGCAAATCACAGCTGCTGTGCATTTTGAATGCGGTGTGGGAAATGCACAAGGAATGCAGGTTTCCTGCACTGCCTCCTGGTGTGAACTGGTCCAAAAAATTAACCAAAACTAAGAGAATTTGAATCACTTGTTGGCTTCTTGCAGTGCCTCTGGTAACATGGCGTGGTTCCTGCCTTTGCCTTTCTGCTTAGTTTATTGTGAGTCAGCAGTGAGATTGTCTTACAAACCATTGACTTTGCAGTAGCCACTGCTACCAAGTTCTCAGATCCCTCTTCAGGCTCGGTAAAAGTACACCAGAGGGCATGATCTAAGTGCAGTATAATGATTCTTTCTTATACAAAAAGGAACAAAATTGGCCACTCACATGCAGGAAGAAAGGCACCGGTTTATTTCTTTGTATAATAAAGAATCATTTTACTGCATTTAGATTGCACTCTCTGGTGTTCTTTCGAGTTATTACAGCTATCCCTTCTATCTGTTGAGAAGCTGCAGTAAGTGCGTGAAACTAGCTGATTTAACCCCTGATATGCCTATTGTGGATTCAGTGAATTTTCAGCTGGGACTTAGAGCTAATTTAGAGTATTGGTTACTCTTCCGCTATAAGAGTGTTTTTTTTTTTTTTTTGCTCTTCAGGCCTGGTGTCTTATTTCTTCCATCGAATGGACTTTGACCATGCACGCTGAGGATACATTATCAGGGTACAATGTTTTCACTCTTGACATATTACAAGAGCCAGAGTGTGTGTATACTGCAATGCACCTGCAATTCAGTAAGTGTGCAACAGAAGCAGAGCCTGGAGGTCCAGAATGGAGACCATCTATAGCTCAGCAAGCCAAAGGAACCATACTCCTCCACAGCTACACTGAATTCCAGAAAAAAATTCCAACCAGTAGGTTCCTGATAAATGTGTGGGTGTATATTCTGATACTTAGAAGGATTTGGCAGCAACCTTTAAAGTAGAAGTCTGGTCTAAACCTATATAATCCTAAACCTGCTCCCACCTCCATTCTAAGTCCTATACTAGTAGCCTGTAGAGGAAAGATGTGTATACTTACCTACTCCCTGGGCACTGCGGTCCAGTCATGTGATTTCCCCCAGTAGCTGGCTTCAGTGGAGCGGAGAGATCGCTGACAACTGCTGTAATGTCTGGGCGGTGACATCACCCATAGGCTTAATATGGGGCTTCCATTGTTGGCAGTCCATCCTCTACTCTGAAGACTGCACTGGGAGCGGATCATGTGACTGGACCAGAGTACCCAGGAAAGAAGAAAGTGTTCACAATTTTCTTCTACGGGCTAGATAGTATAGCACTTAAATGGTGGCTGGGAACAGGTTTAAGATGAGATCAGTTTAGATTGGACTTCAATTTAAAATTAGAATAATCACAGATATTTGTATAAATCAGTGGCATTCGGTAAAAATAACCCCAGTCCTGCTTGTCCTTCCATTTATAAAGCATTATTCATGTCTAGCTCATCCTGAGAAGCAGTGCTGGGACAAAGTAATTTACAGCCCAGGGAATGCCAAACTGTGCACCCCCAAATGTATGAGCATTATGTGTCAGCAAAATTCCCCCCCACAAAATCACTGAGCACTAATCTGCATGCATACCCTCTAAGCATAAATTCCCCTTCCTCCAAATACAAATGTGCACCCCTGCTAAAAACCTCCCTCCCAGCACAAATCTTTGCCCCACAATCCCCAAATCTCCCCACCTCAAATCCTCTACCCCTAAAATTTCCCCTCCCAATACACATCTCCCCCCCACCTTAAAATCCCTCCCACCCAGCACAAATCTTCCCCCCTATCCCCCCTCCCAACACAAATCTCCCTAGGTCAACACTCTTAACACCCCCTAAAATTTCCCCTCCTGGAACAATACTCACCCCTTGCTGCCCCCCAAATTCCCCTAACACAAACCCCCCCCCCCCATCTCCTTGTGGTGCCCTCCACCTTACAATACCATAGTACCCAGGGCAGCCGCCTCTCCTGCCCACCCATTGTCCTGCCCCTGCTGAGGTAACCCTCCTGGGCAGTATGGCACATACTCATTTCCATGTACTCTGGGGTGAGTCCTGCAAAAGGTTCCAGATCATAATCCAGCTCATAACGCTGTTTCCTCTTGACATGCTCCTCATGGTCCTTGTATATTTGTCGTCTTGATTTCAAGTACCTAATCAGCTTCTTCATCTTCCTAGCAAGTCAATAAATATATGTTAAGGATTTGTCAGAAAAAAATAAAGATAGATAGATAAGATAGATAGTGTGAGCTTTCTAACATGAATAATGGATTAAAATTTAGGAGAAACACTCACGGGATTCCTATCTCGAAGAGATTGTTCTGAATCAACTGTTTTCCAAGCATGATGATACTAAGCTGGATGCACAGTTCCATTAAACAGCCACCAGGGGCACACTGTGGAGAACATAGAACAGGAATTCACTGACTTTCACATTACTGAGCATCTTCTGTTTTGCTGTCATCAGAGCTGTATTCAGCGGCAGGGCCGGACTGGGAATAAAATTCAGCCCTGGAAATAATTTCATACCAGCCCCATAGCATTATTATACCGACCCAACAGCATAGCGCCATTATTTTCTTATTCATAAAAGGGAAAACCATGCATTTTAAAGAACATTTAAAGAGTGTATTATATATAGATAAGAAAGATATGAAAGATATGAAAGCATGTAGTGCTTCATATATATATATATATATATATATATATATATATATATATATATAAGCAAATTCAGGGTAAAAGTGGTAAAAGTGCGGACATGATACAGGAGATGCAGGGGCTGCGGGCATGGTACAGGAGATGTCGGGGGCTGCGGGCATGGTACAGGAGATGTCGGGGGCTCTGGGCATGGTACAGGAGATGTCGGGGGCTCTTGGCATGGTACAGGAGATGTCGGGGGCTGCGGGCATGGTACAGGAGATGTCGGGGGCTGCAGACATGGTACAGGAGATGTCGGGGGCTGTGTGGACATGGTACAGGAGATGCAGAGGCTGCGGGCATGGTACAGGAGATGTCAGAGACTGCAGACATGGTACAGGAGATGTCAGACTGCAGACATGGTACAGGAGATGTCAGAGGCTGTGCGGACATGGTACAGGAGATGTCAGAGGTTGTGCGGACATGGTACAGGAGATGTCAGAGGCTGTGCGGACATGGTACAGGAGATGTCAGAGGCTGCGGCCATGGTGTAGGAGATGCAGGGGCTGCGGCCATGGTGCAGGAGATGCAGGGGGTGCGGCCATGGTGCAGGAGATGCAGGGGGTGCGGCCATGGTGCAGGAGATGCAGGGGGTGCGGCCATGGTGCAGGAGATGCAGGGGGTGCGGCCATGGTGCAGGAGATGCAGGGGCTGCGGCCATGGTGCAGGAGATGCAGGGGCTGCGGCCATGGTGCAGGAGATGCAGGGGCTGCGGCCATGGTGCAGGAGATGCAGGGGCTGCGGCCATGGTGCAGGAGATGCAGGGGCTGCGGCCATGGTGCAGGAGATGCAGGGGCTGCGGCCATGGTGCAGGAGATGCAGGGGCTGCGGCCATGGTGCAGGAGATGCAGGGGCTGCGGCCATGGTGCAGGAGATGCAGGGGCTGTGGCCATGGTGCAGGAGATGCAGGGGCTGCGGCTATGGTGCAGGAGATGCAGGGGCTGCGGGCATGAAGCAGGAGATGCAGGGGCTGCGGGCATGAAGCAGGAGATGCAGGGGCTGCGGGCATGGTGCAGGAGATGCAGGGGCTGCGGGCATGGTGCAGGAGATGCAGGGGCTGCGGGCATGGTGCAGGAGATGCAGGGGCTGCGGGCATGGTGCAGGAGATGCAGGGGCTGCGGGCATGGTACAGGAGATGTCAGGCTCTGTGTGGGCATGGTACAAATGTCAGGCGCTGTGCGGGCATGGTACAGACATCAGGGGGTGTGCAGGCATGGTACAGGAGATGTCTGGCGCTGTGCGGGCATGGTACAGATATCAGGGGCTGTGCGGGCATGGTACAGGAGATGTCTGGCGCTGTGCGGGCATGGTACAGATATCAGGGGCTGTGCGGGCATTGTACAGATGTCAGGCGCTGTGCGGCCATGGTACAGATGTCAGGCGCTGTGCGGCCATGGTACAGATGTCAGGCGCTGTGCGGCCATGGTACAGATGTCAGGCGCTGTGCGGCCATGGTACAGATGTCAGGCGCTGTGCGGCCATGGTACAGATGTCAGGCACTGTGCGGCCATGGTACAGATGTCAGGCGCTGTGCGGCCATGGTACAGATGTCAGGCGCTGTGCGGCCATGGTACAGATGTCAGGCGCTGTGCGGCCATGGTACAGATGTCAGGCGCTGTGCGGCCATGGTACAGATGTCAGGCGCTGTGCGGCCATGGTACAGATGTCTGGCGCTGTGCGGCCATGGTACAGATGTCTGGCGCTGTGCGGCCATGGTACAGATGTCTGGCACTGTGCGGCCATGGTACAGATGTCTGGCGCTGTGCGGCCATGGTACAGGAGATGTCTGGCGCTGTGCGGGGCACGGTACAGATGCATGGCGCTGTGTGGGCATGGTACAGATGTCAGGCGCTGTGTGGGCATGGTACAGATGTCAGGCGCTGCGCGGGCATGGTACAGATGTCAGGAGCTGTGCAGTCATGGTACAGATGTCAGGCACTGCGCAGGCATGAAACAGGAGAGCAACACAGGACAGGTGGTCAGAGGCTGTGCATTTTTATGGGAGAGGAGAGAAAAACATGATCGGGGGTCAGAGGCTGTGCAATGGATGGTAGAGGACAGAATGTACAGGTGATCACTTCCCAGAGGCTGGAGGGGTACAGTCCTATTGCTCGGCCGGCCGGCACGCACCATCACGGAGAGGACTGAAAATACATTTAAAAATGGTGCCGCCCGGCATGCGCTGTGTGGCCGAATATGTCGAAGCTTGTACGGGCTTTCCTGAGCCCGGCAATCTTTGGAACGGCACATACGCAGTTGCCATGTCAGCCGGGGCCGGGAGACATTTCTTTACGGGCGCCGCTGCCCTCAAAGCTTGCTGACTTGCTGACCTACCGGGAAATTTCCCAGTAGGCCAGTCCGGCCCTGTTCAGCGGCCATCCCTTTGCCAAAACAGCTGCATTCACCTCCTGAACCTATTCCACTACATCTACTAACATACCACATTCAATAAACTGCACAGCTGAGGACATTTTTCACTTAGTTCTTTTCAAGCCCCCAGAGATATACGTACCTCTTCCATTCTGAACGAGCCAAAAATGTATACATAATCGCCTGGTCTTCCAATAAACCTATAAAGCAAAAATAAGGGCTGTACTTGCTTGCATATTTATAAACAAATCTTCAAGATTGACAGAAAACATACAGCCAATTGACAAGCAACTGGAGTTACAGATTGCAAGCAAGAACCACAAATACATGGGAAATGCTGGACAATTAGCATATTATTGATTTAATGTACGCATAGTTCCATGTAAACCTTTACCCCATTGTACCCATAGTTGTTTTTTTTAGCAAAGGAATCCAAGTCCTAATGTGACACCAATAATTCATCATCCTAAAGAATGTTACCCTAACATTTCATTTTCTTGATACAGTATGTGCCTCCTGTACCATGTACTTGTGTTAGAAAGTATCCCGTTCTCTTTGTATTGCTTACATTGTGTGAAATCCCTGACATATCTGCTAGTCCCTCTGCTTTCCTATTTCAATCTGACCATGGTAGACACATCCATCCCAGCGTAGTCAGTTTTCTGGCTGCGCTGGGAGCCTGTCTTCCAAAGGCCAAGACTTGTGCTGACACACCCTCCTGTTCAGCTCTTTACTGGGAACGATCAGTGTACTACTGTTTCTCTGCCTGCGGCGGACATGTTCCCCTGCAGTCTCTACTCTCACCTCTCTAAGCCCCTTATGAAGATGAGAGGTCATGTGATCAGTTATAGGAAAAACAATTGGGTATTGATAATGTTTTTTTCAGATTTAATTTTGTAAACTGTCGGTGATCTATAAATCCTGCATAATAATAATATATATATATATATATATATATATATATATATATATATATATATATATATATATATATATATATATATTATTAAAAAAAGATTTTGTAGAGCGAACGCAATTTACAAAGAAAACAAAACGTATCCTAAAGTGGTTGTAAACTCTTACATATACTCAGTGAAGGGACTATCCTCATGCAGGAGGATTTGTTAACTCTGTGTTATCACCTAAATAACCTGTTTATCTGCAGCTTTCTCTTCTCTAAATCAATTCTCAAATTCTTCAAAGTCATATAAAGCTTGTCTGAGCTGTCAGATAACAGGGAATGGAGAGTTGAAATTACACACTGCAGAGCTCAGTGAGGAGAACTCTGACAGCAGATTGGAGGGAAGGGACAGCACATAGGAACAGAGCTGAGGCTGTCAATCACAGATCCCTCCCGTCACCTTTTTGCTCTTGGTGTCAGGAAAACTTGTCAGAAGTCACTCATGCAGATAGCAGAGGAAGGGGCAGCAGACAGAAATGACACCACAGTGAAGTTTATCTACTAAAGCTAGATATTATTATTATTATACAGGATTTATATAGCACCAACAGTTTGCTTTACAATGTGAGGGAAGACAATACAGTTACAATACAGTTCAAAACAGGAGAAACTAGAGGGCCCTGCTCGTTAGAGCTTACAATCTAGAAGGGAGGGTCAGGTGAAACAAAAGGCAATAACCGTGGGGAATGGGTTGATGGAGAAAATGGAGGTACATTTGTTTGGTGTTGGTAGGATAGGCTTCTCTGAAAAGGAGGGTTTTCAGAGATCGCCTAAAAGCTAATAGAGTAGGAGATAATCGGACAGATAAGGGTAAGGAGTTCCATAGGATTGGAGAGGCTCTGGAAAAGTCCTGGAGGTGAGCATGGGAGGAGGTGACAAGGGGGCTAGAGAGCAGGAGGTTTTGAGAAGAACGGAGAGAGCGATTAGGTTGGTATTTTGAGACGAGGCTGGTAATGTAGCTTGGGGCTAAGCTGTGGGTTGCTTTGTAAGATGTTGTAAGTATTTTGAATTTAATTCAAAATAGGGCAAAATAAGTCACAATTCTGCAGAGAAACTAATCAGCTTCCAGATTTTATTGCTAAGGCCTAATCAAACAAGCTTAGGTTAGAAGCGGATTGGTTTCTCTGCAGAATTGTGACTAATTTTGTCCTCCCTAGCATTAGAATATACACCCCATAGTGCTTTGGCTTGGGACAGGTACACACTAAACAGGGATATGCTTTGTCCATATTTCATGTCTGAGGTTTACAACCACTTTAACCACTTCCGGACCTCCCACCCGCAATGTACTGTGAACGGGCCAGGACCTGCTGATCGGCTGTGTCCAATCACAGCCCAGAGCCCTGTGTTGACAATCAACACAGGGATCTGTACAGAGGGAACAAACTCTGTTTCTTCTCCCTGCAAAGCAGCACACATTACACAAATTAACACTTGTTAGGCACACATTTAATACTATGATTACCCATAGATGTAGTCAGTGTCATTAGTACAGTGACAGTGTATAGTATTATCACTGTATTAGTATCACTGGTGAGGTCAGTGGCAGTTAGTTTCCACTCAGTGTCAGATTTCCAGCTGCACTATCACAGTCCCAATATAAGTCACTGATCACCTCCATTAGTAGTAAAAAGTAAATACAAATTCCAGTATATATACACACCATAGTTTGTAAATGCTAGAGCTTTCACTCAAACCAATAATAAACACTTATTGGGATTTTGTTTTTCTTACCAAAGACATGTGGCAGAATACAATTTGGCCTACATTTCTTAATATATATATATATATATATATATATATATATATATATATTTTTTTTTTTTTTTTTTAATGAATAGGCTTTATGGCAGAAAATAAGAAATATTTAATTGTTTTCTAAATTTTCTCTTTTTTCGTTTACACAATTAAAAAAAAAAAAAAAAAAAAAAAAAAAAAAAGAGCAGTGATCAAAATACCACCAAAAGAAAGCATTATTTGTGCGAAAAAAAATGACATCAATTTGATTTGGGTACAGCACTGCATGACCGTGCAATTACCAGGTAAAGCCACGCAGCGCTGAATAGCAGAAAATGGCCCAGTCATGAAGGGGAAAAAACCTCCCGGAACTTAAGCGGTTAATGTCTTTATAGTAAAGATATAGGTGAGTTATAAACTTGGTAGTTGATTCAGCATTTTCAATATGCTCCTTACATACACAATAGGTACCAGCAGTTTATGAGCGAATACTTTCCAACTCATTCAACAGGTACCCTGCCCATTGTTGTCCTAAGGTTATCTGTAGCAGTCAGTTGTGTAACTTATATTTGTGTGCCCATACACAGGCTGATATTTGCAAGTGATGCAACATATTTGCATATTATGCCTTTCTTGCAGTAATTGAACAGCGTAAGAGTTCAAATGTGGGGCGCCTGTGCGGCCTGTATACTGTAAACATTTTTAATAATCAGATTTGGAGATTTGCAGACTCATTGGAAAGTTTCTTTCGATCTCTGTGCCATATCCTCTACAGAGAAAGAACAGATAACTCTTTCCTTGCATCTGTACATTACAGTCAAGGAAGAATATTCAGCTGGACCCTGGCAAGTGTACAACAGAACAAGGGGAAAAACAGCGAAGGATGATTGTGACAGGAGTCACTTTGGGCATGGGGGTTGTGGACCCCAAATTCCTTTAAAGAGGTTGGGAGGCACCGTGTCCAGCCTTGTGTGGCTTTCTTATGTTTAAGTCACCCTGCATCTTTTATGGATGCAGGGTGACCGGGAGGGTGGTGTACACTGAGAATATGGTTTGGACTATTTCAAATGGGACAGTATATGCATTACCAATATCTACCAGGAAATATGGAGATCTGTCTTATTCCTATACACAGTGAGGCACAGGAAGTGCAACTCCTAATTTTGGCACCCAGGAACTAGTAGAGACACAGTGTCTGCTAATCAATGTGTATTAGCTGCAGAGAGAGGAGGGGGTTGTTTCCAGCAGCCCCTCCTAAAGAATGTCTACTGATTAACTAAGTGCTTTTGTCTAAAATAGGACAGTATGTTAATTGGGTCTGAGACTATTGATAAGTATGTTAATGAGCTCACCTGGCTGTCTACTAAGGGAGGTAATTACACAGTCATTGTTCATGTGGTATTCTCAAAAGTATATATAAATGCTGTGTTTCTTTCAATAAAGTGAAAGAGAGTTACTCTTGATCGAACCTCACTACAGAGCCTTGTCTCGTACTTGGGGGGGAATTATTGATGGGTTTCATGTATGGCGGATTGGAGTGGTCGATAGCTGTCCTGGTGTTCGGGAGCGGATTATCCTAGACGACTGTAACCCCTTTCATACTTGGGGTGTCGTTACAATGATAGCTGGATATATACAGTATGTGGGACAGAACAGAATTGATATTACACAGTAGAATAGCCATTTCACAAAGATCTGCTTACCGACCCTTGAAGAAGGCAACATAAAAGATTGGTGTGTAAGCATTGACAAACTTCAGCAGGAAAGCCTTGAATATCAGCCGTTCTTCAAAAGTCTTGTCAGTTTTCGGGACCTCTGTACAAAGTAAATATAAAAGCCAACAATTGACAGTTAATTTGATCAGGGAATACTGATCATCATCTAGTCTTCTTCAACCATTTACACTAAAAATTGTAATTAAAATAGCCCAATCGGCAGTTTTATGGGAATCCATAAATAATTGAAAAAAGTCACATGACATACCAATTTGGGTGAGCCACCGAGCTATACAACCATACACTTCATCCAGGATCAGAATCACCACCAGATTAATGATAACCGCTGTCGCTGTAACTGTTACCCGGACGTTCGAACGTGCGGAAGGGTTGGAGCTCATTGCTAATGCTGCGGCAGTAGAGACCCGATATACAATGACACCAAACACAATAGCGAAGGTCATACCGATCTGGTGAGAAAAAAATTCTACACATGAAAAACTTTCTTTAACAAAAAAGAAGAATTAAATAAAAACTAAAAAGAATTTCTGAACACACATCTGTTTATTGAGACCAATATTCCATTGACATCAACTATTTTGGGATCTTGGGGTAATTGTTCTTGCATGCTTCAGCATTAGGTTTGGAGCTTATGTGATACCCTTTATTGGCCAACGTAGGGTATTAAAGTTGCAAGCTTTCAGGATTCTAAGGAATCCTAAAAGCTTGCATCTATAATACTTAAAGTGAAACTTTACCCATAACAGCTTGATAAAAAATAATGTTCTTTAGCAAAGAATATACATTCCACATTAATACTTATGCTACCAAAATTGGTGTGTGCTGAAAATTGCCTCTGGAAGTTCTGCAGTAGCAGAAGGGCACTGAGCATTACTGCCCATACCCATAATCAGACAGGTCAGTCGGGGCTTCTTTATTTGATTTGCAACAGTAGTGTTATTTTCCCACAGATAATCAGACACAAGAATTCTGAATTTGCTTGTTATTTTACATGTTATATCAGATTCCTGAAAATGGAAAAAAAACTGAGGCGCTGTCAAAATATAATGTCCTGGTGGGGGAGGGGGTTCATCTATCCTCCTCAATTGTCTGGATGGAGGAATCTGCAACTTTTGTTTTTCCTCAACCCTTTGGCTAACGAAAACGAACCCTCTATCCCCAGTTTAAACAGGGGTTCCACTCATTTTTGTGTTTATTCAAAGTGTAGCTGCTGACTTTTAATAAACACACACTCAACTGTCCCACGATGCAGCCGCTCGAAGCCTCGATCCTATCCCTCTCCTTTCGGCACAGCCAGGGGCAAGTTCTGAATGGTGGGGTAATCTTCTGGGACCTGTGACGTGTCTCAGAAGATTGCAGGGAGGGAGGGGGAAAGGGGAACTTCTGCTTGAACTGCCTAGGCAGCCCGAGTGGAAATGGGAGCGGGTACCTGTCAAATCTGGGTACTGCCCCCCACTACCCTAATACTTACCTGAGCTCCCTCTCAATCCAGCAATGTCCACGAGAGCCTTGCCTCTCTGGGGACTCTCACTCCTGATTGGCTTTGGGCAGCAGTGGGAGCCACTGGCTCCCGATACTATCACAGCCAGTGAGCCAATCAGAAGATGGAGGGGCGGGGCTGAGCTGCGGCTCTGTGTGTGGACACCCCCAGTGTGCTTGGATGCCCCCAGGGCAAGCTGCTTGCTGTGGGAGCACCGGGGAGAGGAGCCAGGAGAACCGGCGTGGGACCTGAGAAGAGTAGGATCCGGGCTGTGCAAAACCACTGCACAGAGCAAGTAGGTATAACATGTTTTCTATTTTATAAAACAGGGACTCCTATCGATTTTCACAGTTAGGTTTGTATTTAGAACAAGCAATAATGTTGCGCTACATACTCACCATAAATAGGATGCCAACAAAGTTAGTAAAATAGGCGGGAGTTCTGTCCCTCCATGTCAGCTTCTCCTTTTCTGTCTAAAATCCAGAAGGGGAACAGAGTCATAAAAGATTCATGGCAGACAGAGTAATAGCGGTGGATGACATCACAGCGTGAAAACACACACAAAACCGATGGAGCTACGCTGAAACCACAGCCAAACAGACGTCAGTGTCTGGAATTCATAGAACTGTTTACAGATGTACAAGGGGGCGTTGCATGACAAAAAAAAAAATTCCTGCATGCTTTCATTCAGCTTTGTTGCAGAAGAATAAAATGTATACAGTGTGCTGGGAAATTATTATACATTTTTTCCCTACACAATAACTCTGTAAATTGGAATATAGAGTAGATCACAAAGCCTTTTATTTTGTTCCAGCTAAGTAGCTAAAGCTTCGAGTATAAAGTCACAAACAGCCTAGGCCTAAACAATACTACTTACATGGTTACCAAGGAAGGTTTAATGTATGGCCAAAACTTTTTTTTTTTTCTAGAGTGGGGAAGGGTTAGAACCCGGTCATGTTTTATCACGGTTTGTGGCTCTGCCAGGCAGAATATTTTTCTTTATCTGTGCAGATAGCCACCAAGACATAGTGATTGAAAAGCCAGCCCTTAAAGGGGAATTATGGGAAAACACACATTGTCTGATGCTGCAGCTGTTCCCTGCCAGTTCCAAGCTTGAGAACTGAGTGATTTCATACTGCTGATCACTCAGTTCTCAATCCATTCTCAGCCACCGCTCTCTGCTCAGCCTTTCCCAGGCAGGAGTCTGGTTCAGGCTCTCAGCAGTGCACTGAGAGGCTAATACATACAAACAAATCCTGGCGCTGAGGAATAGATGGTCAGAGGTCCCAAAGTAAGGTAGGGTGGATGGATTTTTAGCCAAAAAACCAATAAGTCATGTCAGGGTTGCAGCCGACCCATGCCCAGATCCGGACTCAGAGACAAATGATACAACAAATAGATTGGTGTACTGGCGCTCCCAAGACTACACCCATCTATTTGTTGTATCACTGAGAGGCTAAGCCAACTGCTAATCAGGCATCTGGATGTATTCCGATGTTGTCAGGATTCTTCCAGAGCCTGGAGCGACTCTGTGATGTCAACCGACAGCAGGCTTTGGCCCGCTATCAGCTGACTCTAGGTCACAGGAGATCAAAAGTAAGTGCACTCCTGTGACCCACAAGAAAAGTATGGCCAAAAAAGCTTTGGCTATGCTTCCCTTTTAAAAATGAAGTCTCCAGTCCTCCTTGGCATCTATTTTGACAATTGTTTTAAGTGGGGAATTTGCATTATTTTTAGACATTTCCTCGTTTGTATTGGAAATTGGCCCAATAGGACACAGAAAAAAAATGAAATGACAGGGGTTCTAGCCCATCCATACTACAAGGATGTCTAGCTAATGCTCAGAAATGTTCCAACATAATACACGTTTTCCTGCACTATTGGCATCCGTAGGTCTGTACACTTGTATGTGCTAAATACAATTATTCTTGGCATCCCTTAGAAAGGGGTCATGGGAATGTGGATCTAAAACATCAGCATAACACTGTTTCAGTGAATTGGATCATTTTCGATTTTAATTATATTTGGCTTTTGTAACATGTCTAAGGATTTTTGTAATAAAAACAATCTAGTTAAGTGGTCTTGGGTAATAGTTTTATGGCCATGACTTTTTGATGGACTTGCTGGTTAAGAGTCATTATAATTACTTCAGCACTGTGAATAATATTATTATACACATAGTAAAAATCTGGTTTCTAATAACACACTAGGAGGATGACCATACAGTAGATATAAGTTTTGGGGGCCCACCAAATTCACCTATTGCTAACTAGTGTTTAGTTATGGTTGAAATGGTGTAACTACATAATGAGTTTGTCCCATACTCCATGACCTGGTTTATGAGGTCTATGGAGTCATTTCCTGATGCCTTAGGTCAACTGTGCTAACATTTTTGAATTACTGCAACAATTTTGTCCTGTCTGTGGATGCTTTTGATCATGTAGAATATATAGATCCACAACCATACCTTAGCTTTTATTATTGCTGGTAAATTCAATAATAATACAACTCTTGATAATTCATGATCATGCATTTTAGCTGTACCTATTTGACTAGAGACCACTACTACAAGCTCAATTTCTTGATATCTTGACAAAATGCATTTTTTTAAAGGATCAGTCCACACAAAAAGTGACATTTCAGTTATATGTAGAGTTTGGAGAGATGCCTTTTGTTTATTCATTAATCTCCTCACATCTGCAGTGGTGAGATTTGCACTATATAGTAAATCTTGGCTCTATTCCCATCCAATTCTCAAGCTACAAGGATGATCAAACTCCTCATTATATTTTGCATCGCAAAGTAAAAAAGGCCATTAGAATGTGGAACCCCTTGTAACAGGTATGCATCTGACCTGGAAAACCAGGAATAGCGTTCTCACCAGAATCTCCCTGAGCAATGTAATAGGTCTGTGCAAAACAGAAACATATTCAGAACATCTCTGTTCTACATCCACATTTACCAGTATTTTAGTTTTCTGCAGATATAGAAAAATACCAGTTGATCCTGGCCAAAAAAATCCAGCAGGTTCTCAACTCCCTGTGCACTCTGCTTTAACTTTCTAAATGGTGGACTAACATTCCACAACCGTGTGCATTGCATTCACTTAAATGGTCCCACTTGGCGGGCAGTAGCGCCCACGGAACACGACAAGGCACATGTGTACACCCCAGCTGCTGCCTTTTCAGGTAAAGGGGGTGCAGTTGAGGGGCGATTAAAACTAGTGATCAACCGAGATTTTTTTTTATTGCAGATACCGATACTTTGGTCATCACATATCGGGATAGGGATGTTTTCTTACATAAAAAAAAAAAAAAAAGAAAAAATTTTTATTATTCTTGTGGAGGGATCTGGGGGTCTAAAAGACCCCAAACCCCTCCTCTGCACTTAAAAGCATTCAAAACGCCAAGTTTGGCTGTTTTATATGCGGTAATTTTTTTTAATTTGGCGCCGAGTAACCAGAAGTGATGTCATGACATCACTTCCGGGTTTTTACATGGAGATCCGATCAGAGCCAAATGCGGCTTTGATCGAGTCTTCTCTTCGGTGGCCATGCAGGCTGGTTGCCCGGGTCTCACGGTTGGACGGGAGACCCGGGACGTCCCCTCCAGCTCCTTGTTGTAATGACAGCCGAGCGGCTTCTCAGCCGCATTATTTGTCATTACAAGACAGCCGACCGTCGGATATGGACACCGGTACCGGGGTGATGCCTCTAAGCTGCAGGCATCACTCCGGTACAAGAATTTTCCAGAAATATCGGCAATATCGGTAACCTCAGGGGCCGACTCTGATATATCGGGGAAAGTGCATATCGGCCCTCGATATATCGGCTTTGCCGATAATCAGCCGATCCCTAATTAAAACACAGCTAAGCCGCTGAGTTTTACCATCTCCCAGCCACAAGTGTAAACAAGCCCTAAAGAGTACTGTGCAGGCCTGACAACAGTGCTTGGAAAATTGCACAAGATACTGTGTTCTCAGCTCCAACAGGAAGTTAGGACCTTACTGGATTTCTGGAATAACAGTTAAAAATAACCAAAAAAGCAAAACTAAATAAAATATATGAAATTGTGTATGCAGAGATGCTCTGATTTTTTTTATTTTTTTTACTCAGACATTCAATTTAAGAAAGCATAAGATGTGAGTTTCCAGATCTGTGAAAACTGAAATGCCCGCTGTGATTGGACTGAACCTTTAACAAATAGCAATTAATGATGGATATTTAATTTTATACAAATATATAAAAAAAAGTGGAGACACAACAGTAAAAACAGTCCTCTAACACAAGGTGTAACATGCATAAATAAGCCTCAGGTGCAACAAAACCCAGCCATTCACAGTGATCATGTGCCATGCAGGGACTGGAGTGTGGTGACACGAGAAAGACACCTAAAGTGATGTTATAATATACAGCAGCCCGAGGGGATCATTTAAAATATTATTATTACAGGCTGGCAGCTTAATACTGATTGTTTCCAGCCTGGTAATGTCAAGCTTCACCCTTTAAGTTGCACACTTATCATAATCCCGTCAGTTTGCTGAACAAAATAAACCACAACGTGATTGAACTTTCACTTGGATAAACCATTTCTGGAGATTGGGTAAAAAAAAAAAAAAGGTACCAATTTCACCCCAGCCATGGCAGTCTTAACTCTCTGCCTCCATTTGTTTGTGTTGTCCTCAGGAACAGGCTGATGCTTCTGATTGCATTTGGAGGAAACAAAAAGGACCATGCAATAGTGTTATAGAGCATCAATCAATCAGTGGCAATGAATGAAAAACTTTGCATGTGTGCACTGCCCCTTCACATTCAGGCTGGGTTAGGCCCAGGAAGTCAGAGATACAGGTAATGGATCTTTTATGTAACTGGGTTAAGCATATAATGTTATAAAATAAATCTACAATGTCAAAAATCTTTCCTATGAGTGGGATTTAAAACAAACTTCAAGTGTAAACTTCAAAAGGCAACGCTTTTATTTTTAGTTTTGGATAGAATGTAGAGTTATCAGGACACCTGTCAGTTTGTATTGCTGTCTGTCCCCCCAGTTAGGGAGATTCACCTTCTCTATTTGTCCTGTTTACCGTTATTGTAAGCAAAAGTAAAAGAAAATCCCAAATTTTGGGTTGACATTAGAATAATAGAGGGGTAATCTTCCAAAGAAGAAACTAGTTTTGGTGACCGTGGTGACAAACAGGGATTCCCTCATTTTGGAGGGATTTCGTCTCACTTTCTGTTTTGGCTAAAGGGAATTTCCCAAATAGGACACAGATAGCAAAATAAACAAAAATATAAAAACTCTCCCTTAATATATATAAAATGAAAAAAAAAAACGTTTAGCCCCTCTTATAGACACAGACATCACATAGGCAGGTGACACCACCGATTCCAGTTTCAGTTTTATAACTTCCTGTGTCATCTCCCAGCTAACTGCACAAGGAAAGAGGTGGCAATGAAGGCTTATTGAACTTGGTTACAAAGCTTTTGTCAAATTAAACATAGAAGGATTTCAACTCTGTGTGTGCGTCTTTGGATTTACTTGTAATGTGTTTCTAAAACCAAAAAAACAAAACTTTGTTTTAGATAGAGTAGGGAAGGTATAGCACCGGTCATATTGTGCCCATACACTAGACGAAAAATCATTTTAAAATCTGTTATTTGGACAGTTTGTTCATTTTTCAGCCAGTTAATGGGCACAAATCGATAATCGGTTGTGACTTTTTTGAGCCAAAAAAACAAAGGGAAAGTTTGGAAAATTTCTGCCGAATGAACGATAAATTGAAAGGTTAATGTGTTTCTCATCCAAACGGTTTGCACTAGGCATATGTGACAAAACAAACAAAAAAAACAAACAATTCATTTTTTCACACTGGGGCGACTTGTCAGACGACTTGGTCGCCTGACAAGTCGCCTGCCATAGATTAGCACAGGACCCGTTCTAATAGGAGCGACACAAGACGCTCCGACTTAGAAAAAGGGTCCTGTACTACTTTGGGGCGACCTGGAGCAACCTGCATTGACTTCAATGATATGAAGTCCGTGCATGTCGCTCTGAGGTCGCGGTGCGCGCTGTGCACCGCGACTTCACAGGTCGCCCCGGCAAGTCGGGTCGCCTGTATGTGAACCGTCACTTATGTCCTTTGAACGATTTATCAATGTAACTTCGGTCGTTGATGGAAAAATCATTTGCTCTCACGGGTGATTGTTCATTATTTGAAAATGGATTTGAACAATTTTATCGTATAGTGTATGGCCAACATTAGAACTTCCAGTTGGTTAGGATCTCCTAAACTGAAAGTGAAGGAAATAAAAAAGAAAAAAAAACTGTCATTGGAACAGGAATGAAGGGGAAATTGCTCAATGGGGACAAGTTGTTCCGATAAAAGCTGCCCAAAAATTTACTTCACCTCTTGGTGTCTCTACAGAATAGGAAGTGAATGGAAAATCTCCCCAATGAGACAAACAAGGCAAAAAAAAAAAAAATGGATTTAAATATACTTTAAAACTGAACAAATAGCCCCCACCTGCTAGGGTTAAAGGAATCAGAAGTTGTGCTTTATTTCTCGCTTCTCTGTCAGCCAGCGCTCTCCTACAGGGACGTGGGCAGCCCTTTGCCATCCTCACAATGCAGGACTGGTCCTGCATTGTATAGGATGATATCAGAAAGACTGTGAATGCTGGCCTGATGAAGGGAAGCAGCTTCAGGGGATAGTCTTAGGGCTCTTTCACACGGTCCGCCTCCGTAGGCGGATCCGTGCTGCTCAGCGGGGATCGATTCGCTGATCCCCGCTGAGCCGGCGGATGACAGCTCCGTCTCCGCTCACAGTGCGGAGAGGGAGGTGTCACAGCCCCCGCTGCTCTCTATGGGGGATCGGATGAGAGTGGACCGCCTGTCCGCTCTCATCCGATCCCCAGGATGGATGGAAAATAGGGTTTCCATCCGTCCGGATTTCACGGACAGGATCGGATGCGGATGTCAGCGGACATGTCACTGCTGACATCCGCTGCTCCATAGGGCTGAATGGGCATCCGATCAGATCCGCCTAAAAAACTGACAGGCGGATCTGATTGGACCACCCGTGTGAAAGAGCCCTTACTGTGCAGGAGAAACCTGCAGTAGTGAGGAAAACAAGCAATCAATCATTCACCCTGGCACTGCAGGGGGTATTTTTTTTCACTTAGCCCACAAGCTGCCACAATGCATTTTTATTTATTCTTTTTAACTAGAAAAGGTGACTAATCTATATAAAATGTAAAAGCTAACTTTTAGACTTTCTATTAATTCACACACACTGAAGTTCATATTAGCCTGATCACATTCACAAATATACTTTTAAAAGATTATAAATCCTTTTTAAATGGCTGCAGAGCAAGTATAAACCTCTCACTTCTCTCTCCTATTCACCCTGGCAGCCCACTGTGTGGTTCATATAGAGGTGAACACCAACACAGGTTGAACTGGATGGACTGGTGTTTTTATTTAAAGTAGAACTATAGGCAAAACCTTATTTTTTTCCAGTTTGGGTAGAGTAAGCGGGATATAACCCCTTTCACATTTGTTTTTCGCCATCTGTGTCCCATTGCGTAGATTTCCCTTCACTTTCTGTCCCAGAGGAAGTGAGAGGAAATCCCTGCAAATTAAGGGAATACCTTGGGGACCCCCAGGTTACCAGAACTAGTGTCCCCATTGGAAGATTTCCTTTGTATATGTGGGTTGATACCTCATGCCAAATTGGGTGGGACTTTTGAGGAAGGTAACCCATCACGATAACCCATCACTATTATCTATGTACTTACCTTGTACACTGCTTAAATCTTATTATTAAAATGTTCTCGTTTTTACACAATTGTGTACTACCCTTACTAACTTTACCTGCCTCAAAAGTCCCACCCAACTTGGCATGAGGTACCAACCCACATATACAAATTATTCAGGGACGACGGCAAAACCCCTACTTCTGATAGGATAATAGAGATCGAATCATCTATATATTGGAAGATTTCCTATTACTTTTCAGGGGACAACCAAAAATCTGGCATTTGCAATGATAATGGTAATAAGGACAAACCGAGAGGGTGAATTTCCTTAACGGGGGGGGGGGGGGGCAAGGACAGCAATGAAAATTGACAGGGGGGTCTAATCTCTTTCCACTCCAACTGAAAAAAAAGTTTTGCCTTTAGTTATACTTTAAGCTTACCAACTATGTAAGTATGTATATGGATGGTACTGGTGGCCAAGTGCCTAGTGTTCATTGGGCAGTTTTATTTGTGTGATATTGGTGCTCGATGGCTCGTGCCTCCTGTACACTTTCAGGTTATAATGAGCTTTCCCCATCAGAGACACTGAGGCAGATTCAGTGTCTCACATAGATATACCAGTGACTGTGGAGGGGCAGTGACACATACTCATTCCATGTCTGTCACACATACAATAAGCAGTAAAAGCAGCTGCTGATAGAAGATATAAAGAAGACCTTTTTTTTGTTATTTGTACACCAAGCACTACAACCATTGAAAATCTCTACATTACAGTCACATTCAAATCTGATGTATTTTCAGTTTGCATTGTAGATATCCTGCATTTAAGTGAATGTTAGTAACATGCTTCTAATTTACACAGGAAAATAAGCTGAATAGGCCAGAGACACATCTGTGCACACAGCAATGAATAGAAGTTCACTAAACAACTGTAGAAAGTACACATTTGCTCTCTGTGTAACCACATCTCAGGATTCTGGTTATATAAACACTGAAAACAGGTAAAAGCACATGGTCATAGCAGTATTCTACACCTACTACAGTATCATACAATAGGCGATTTTGCAATCCTTGGTGGAATAAAGGGTAAGGCGTCTAAGACCTCATAATAAAAAATAAAAAAAAACTGTCGCCTGAAGCAATGAGACCCTTTTTTCAGAATGGTTGTTATAATCTTTCAGATATGCACTCATGTATGGCACAGCGAAGGCAGTAAGAACATCTGGGTGGATATATAGCACCTACGCAATATGGCCAAAAATGTGTGGGCGCTCCTTCAAATGATTGAGTTTAGATGTTTCCAGTTATCGGTCAATGCTCCAGCATACAAAGTCATTGTAGACAATTGTTCACTTCCAACCTTGTCACAAAATTTTGGGGGAGGCTCTTTTCTGTTCTTGCAGGACTGTGACCCTACGCACAAAGCCAGCTCCATAAACACATGGTTTGAGGAGTTTGGTGTGGAGGAACTCAAATGGCCTACACAGAGATCTGACCTCAAACCTACTAAATACTTTGACATAAACTGGAATGCTTCTCATCCAACATTAGTACCTTACCTGACAAATGTGCTTTTGGCTGAATGGGTACAATTTCCCACAGACACACTCCAAAATATTATGAAAATAATTAAAAAAAAAAAAAAGTCTTCCCAGATGTGGAATCTGCTGTAGTCACAGTGAGAGTCACCTCTTTTTTGTCCATGGATTTAGAACAGGATGCCCATCAAGCTCATATAGGTGTAATGGTCAGGTGTCCACAAGTTTTTGGCCATATTGTGTTTCTCCATACTGTGCTGTGCTGGTGAAACACCTATGCAGTGCATAACCATGATCATAAAAACTTGACCCTTAACAGAGAAAAAATGCTGACTGATAGCACAACGTATTCCGTTTTATGTAAGCCAGTGGTTTCCACAGTAGTCAAAAGCAGCCCTTTGCTTGCCTTTATCCGGCCCTTGGGACACTACTCCCACCGAAAGCAAGGATGTGGCACTATTTCTTCCACTGACAACATTAATCGGGCATGGTTATTCCCACTGATAACAATGGGGCACTATTCCTGCCACTGACACCAATAATAGTATAGGATTCCTCCCACTGACACCAAAGATGGGGCGTTGTTTACTCACACGGATGCCAGAACATTTTCCACTTCCACTTGCCACACTCCAGCCCCCCCAAAAATCAGATGGACAGTAAACTTGGCCCTTTGTTTAAAAAATTTGGAGACCCCTGACGTAAGCATATCCTAGCTTCCAGCATTATTCCATGAAAAAACAATTGTTTTGCATACACAAAAAATGCAGAAACTAGTCCTGCAGTTGATGGACTTTACTGGCAGCAACATGAGAACTATACAATTTTTTGTATAAAATTACAAATGTTTTTTTAAATACACATTCAAAAAAAGGATGCTTTCAAAGCATCCAAAAGCACAAAAAGAAAACACTTTAAAATCATGCATGTGACACATGAGTGCACAATAATAATAATAATAATATACATAAGAAAAAAAATAATTATGCAAAAAATTGTATTGGTTTCATGTTGCTGCCAGTAAAATCCATCAACTACAGGACTAGTTTCTGCATTTTTTGTGTACACTATACGTTTTGGGATGTGGCATGGTCACCCTTTGTTTGGAATGGTTTTCATACATTCCCAACAGTACTGGAAACAAAAATCATCCTTTGTGAAGAAGTAACTCGGCCACATAATGGGAGGGCACTTGTATTTAGTCCAGTTATATTACTAGGGCCATTGACATTTTTTTTTAGACATAACTAGTTCCGATTACCTCTTTGCGTCTGTACTCCTTTTTGAGGGATTTCTGAAGGACCTTAGCCTCATACTCTGCCCTGGGATGGTCCTATGGGAGAGAAAGATGGAGGAAGATATGAACAGATAAGACATACAGACTGACAAGTTGGATAAACAGCAGAGATCTCAAGGCTCAGTTGGTGCAGGCAGCAGATAATCACATAAAGTGGCACAGCGCAATTAGCACTTGCTGACATACAACGCTGTGAAACATACACAATGATTTGTGATGGGTACAGGCACAATGCAACATGGAATATCAGACACAAAATTGAGAACATTTCCAGAAACAAAACAACGTGCGACATAGTCATTGGCTTGGTGCGCTGGCGAAACAGAAAGGGTGCAGTAGACACAGACATTAGTTCTTTGCTGGACATAAAGAGATTTGTGTGATTCACAGAAGGGTGCAAAGTAAACTTGCTAAAGGAGGAAGATAGAAAATAATATTAATAAATAAGTTTTCAAACCTTGACCATGCCCTTCAGGAAACAAGAAAACAGCACACGCACACACACAAAAGGAAACAAAAAAAAGACATAATTATTATTTAGGGTCCCAGGTAATGTTAGGATTAGTGTCTTGGGCATTCATGCTGAAACAAATGAGGACAGTGATTTGATTCAGGGAATAAAATACATTTTTAGAGGTGCTCTATAAAACTGGAGGTGATGCCCATAATAGTTTATATTTTAGTTTGCATTTTCATGCTTTGGAAAAGAAGGCCATTTAAATCTAGACTTTTAATTGGTTGACATTTAGGGCTCATTCAAACTAGCCGCATCGGGCAGCATTACCCAACTCCGTTCTAATGCAAATACATGGCAAATAGCCTAATAGTGTCAGTTCACACCAATGAGCTGTGTTAGTGTCAGCTTTTAAATAGGACAGGTTGCATTTTTGCATGTCGTAGCGTGCTGCAGTGCACAGTAATATGTAGAACTCCAAACAGAAAGAAAAAAAGGTTAAAAAATATGCAAAGTAATGTATGCAAAACACACATGGTAGCACAATACAATGAAAAAGGACATGCCAGTGTGTTCATGCCACGGAACGTACACACTAATCTATGTACAGTACTAAGGTGTGTACAAGTCCCAGTTCATACTGTAAAGCACTGTGTATCAGACAATTGCCTTTTTTTTAATCTTTTTTCACGATTGTAACATCTTGACATTGCCAGTCTTCTATAGCATCTTTCAGTCACTTCCTGCAGACATACATTCACTCTAGCACCATCTGCATATCATTGCTCTGGAACAGTTTACTTATAGTGACAATGGAGGACCATGCCAGCCCAATTAAACCTCCCTGGTTTTGTGGACTACTATAGTGTTCAAAGTTTAATATTCACAAGCTGAAAAAAAAATTAAAAAAAAGGAGGAGAAAACCACCTACTATTGCTCCCAATGTAGAATATTTACAAACTCTAAAAAAGGAAGAAAAGGTGGTGGTTTTCCTAAATTTTTGTTTTTGAGTTTGTGAATATTACACCATACCAGTCCACAAAATAAGGAGGTTTATTGGTGTAATACTGAATTTTATCATCAAGGACACCAGACACAGCGATAAGAGGTTGCTGCAGAGTTGGGGATTTTTCATGGCTGCAGGATACGTGTCCGTCTGACCCCTTGTAGGGGCAGATATGTCAGGGTGAAAAAGAAAGGAGCTGAATGGGAAACAGTTGTCACTTCTTAACAGGAAGTGCCTGAACAAGTCCCAATATGGCAGTATCATCAAGTAATTTCTTAAAAGCTGTATATTTAAAAATAATGAACATACTTGAATGTATATTAATACGTTAAAACTTGTAATATTTTAGTGTTTGGGTTTAGAGCTACTTTAAAAGGGTTAGTTCACCTTTACTGACTCTGACTTTAGCCAAAAATATCCCTTAACATTACAACATCCTCAGTAGATTGAATCCCAAATATGGCATTTTATTCAGTTACATTGGTCCAGCTTGGACCAATAACTATGCATATACCATACCCGAGGGATCCCTCTAAAAGCTGGAAATCACTATAGTAAGCACAGCTATTCAAGTGATCTCCACTAGCTTCTGAGCCCTGCTCCGAGAGGCTGCCCTGCTGCATTGTGAACATAGGAGGTTGGCCACTCGGCACAGGCGCCAATTAGAGAATGCTTTGCATTTTCTCAATAGATGCAATATTTTCTCTAATTGGACTAGGCAGAGAGGCTTGGCGGTTATGTCATGCTCTCTGCCTCGTCCAATCAGATCATGTTTTGCGTTCATTCAGAAAATGCAAAGCATTCCAAATGCAGATGGGCAGCTGCTTAGAAAGGGAGTCGGAAGCTAGTGAAGATCCCTGGAGTAGCCGTTTCTACTACAGTGATTTCCAGCTTATGGAAGGATTGTAATTCACCTCCTAAATGCTGCCAGGTATACCATTTAATTGGAAGACCAGACGCACCCCATTCATTTGTCTGTGGATCAATGCAGTAAATAATATATGCACTATGGAAGACCTTGCCATGTCTATGCGAAAACAAGAACAACGCTTCCGGAAAACATGGTTTTATTGGACGCAATTCCAAATTTCCACGTCCTACAAAGACTAAGGCTGCATTCACACTTGAGCGTAGCGTTTTACCGCGTTTTTTACCGCGATTTTCAGGCGTTTTTTTCAGGCGTTTTTGGAGGCAGGCATTGACATCTATCAAAAACGCTGGTAATGAGCCCAAAAAAGAAGCTCATGTAATTTTTTCAGCTACAAAGTGCTCAGCTGTGAACAGGGGCCATTTAAATGAATGGGGTTTTACTTGTCGGGCGTTTTGGAACGTTTTTTTTTAGCGTTTTTGGAGCTGAAAAACACTCAAAGGCTCCATTCACATCTTGGCGTTTTTTCGGGTGTTTTTATGGGCGTTTTTTGCAGGCGTTTTACAGGCGTTTTTTGTGCAGGCGTTTTTAGATTGACTGGAGACCAATGGAAAATGCCTGTAATCTGCCCAAAAAGAAGCTCAAGTACTTTTTTGAGCGCTGGGCGTTTTGCTCACGGCGTCAAAATGCTCAGATGTGAACAGGGGCCATTGAAATGAATAGGATTTGTCTTGTTGGGCTTTTTGAGAGCTGATCCTAGAGCAGAAAAACGCCCCCAACTGGCCCAAAACGACTAGATGTGAACGTAGCCAAAAACGCCCAGGTGTGAATGGAGCCTTACTGACTACTGCCCCCCTCCTTGAGCAGAGGGTCATAGGAGTACTCCCCTTCCCAACCCCAAGTGTAAGTAAAGGAAACTGTCCAACATTTCCCGAATCAGAAAGCTCTCTAATGGAGCCCTGGTTGCTGTAAAACCTAACAGGTTCTAACAGTTTGTAACTCTTCATCACCCTATCCAAAATGTAAAAAAAAAAAAAAAAAAAAAAGGTTTTGGCTGTAGATGCACTTTAACAGCACACTTGATTTATTCATGTCAATGGGTATTTTTCTGTACTTGCAGCATTTAAAGAGACAAAACATGGGGAAAAAAGTTTTTTGTTTTTTTTATTATGTCCAAATAAACACTTTGAATCTGATCAGGTGGTATGGGCAAAACCTTCAATTTTTTAGAATACCAATTTGCTAAACATTATCACAGCAGTTTTCACACCAGACTGCAATATAAGCATTGTATATATTCTCAGAGGAGCACACTTCAGTCCAGAGGGTAGACCATCTGTGTCTTCTGTGGCATTTCCATAAGACTATGTAAAACTCACAGTTGACAAGGGTGGCTCGGCAGAAATGCCAAGCTCATCTTGCACAGTCATCATAGGAGAGCTCTTTCCACCTGGGCAGCAGCAGTCTGACAGGTACGGTAACCCTGCCCCACTACACCCAAAGCAGAAAAACTTGTCTCATGTCTGGTTGTGCCTTAAATCTACCTGTGATATTGTTTAGAGAAACTCCATACACGTTTAGTTGATGAGAACTGGGACAGGACGAAGACCCAGCAGGTTATAAAATACCACAATAAAACAAAAATTTACATCCATCAGGGCACTGCTGTCACACAAACCCTTTGATGTTCACCATCAGTCTCACACAGAACACTTCAAAACATTGACAGTTTGACACCACCACCTTAACCCAAATAACAAGAAGCTAGTAATGTAAAATGGATATTAAATATTAAAGTATAACTAAGGGCAATTTTTTTTTTTTTTTTTTTAAGTTTTGGATAGAGGGGAGATTGATTAGAACACCTGTGAGTTTTTATTGCTGTCTGTGCCCCCATTAGGAAGTTTCACCCTCTCTATTTATCCTGCTTACCATTATTATTGAAAGTGAAAGAAAATGAAAATCACAAATTTCAGGTTGTCCCCAGAAAAGTAGTAATGGGGAAATCTTCCAATGGGGGACACTAGTTATGGTGGCCTTGGGGTCCCAAAGGAATTGCCCTAATTTGCAGGGATTTTCTCTCACTTCCCGTTTGGCTGTGGGTCAGGAAGTGAAGGGAAATCTCCCCAATGGGATATAGTTGGTGAAGAAAAGGTGTTATAATCCTCCCTTACTCTATCCAAATGGAAGAAAAATGGTTTTGCCTATAGTTCTTTAAGACACACATTTACTTATGTAAGTGTTTGCACCAAGGGGCATTGTCCATCTGGTGAAGGGAACTTCAGAGGCACAAAAGATCCAAAAAATACAAGTTACACTAGGCGAACCCATAGCCATCAGAGGACTGGGGACTGCAATTCATATGGGCACATGCAGAGGTGAAAAAACCATCACAAGGAAATTGGACTTGGAGGACAAAACCAATCTACTTGTGCTGGATTTTCCTGGCTAATCTTCCTGGCTAGTTGTAATCATTCCTCATAGGTTATGCCGATGTCTTCTCATTGCACTTGCTTGAGCAATAAAAGTATGAATTCTTATATACACATAATTTAGTGTTAGGATAACCCGGACAGGCAGAGAGGAAATGATTACATGCAGACCTTCCTCTATGTTTTACTTGTAGTAATACAGTTCAGCTATTTTCTTTTTAATTGAAAGGTGTAGAGATATAGTAGTTGAGGGGTGGACATTGTATGGTGTAGCTTAGGGTTGCGCTAATACGGAGTATTTTTACGAGTACTTGTACTCATGAAAATGCTCTGATACCCAAAACCGATACCTTTGTGGCGCGATTTGAGGCCATATAAAATGAATGAGCTCAAATCGCACTGCAAAGAATTGCATGCAATTTGAACAGGAATGTGGTGCGATTCCTGTAAGAATCACATGGGGTTTCCTACACCACTCCTGTGTGAACCCAGGCTCATCATAGTGATTTCAGCCTGGAATCACACAGGAGCATTGTGGTAAACCACATTCAATTCAGACAGGAATCGTACAGCGTTCCTGTTCAAATCACATGCAATTCTTTACAGTGCGATTTGAGCTCATTCATTTTATATGGACCGCAAAGTTATCAGTAAGTACTTGACTAAAAGTATCAGTATTTGTACTCGTTGATAAAAATATAGTATCAGTGCAACCCTAGTTTAGTTAGCATTCCGTTTTTCTGTACTCTGAGAAGTGCATTTTGCAAAACACACCACATAGGGGTGTGTGTGGGTTTGGCATATGAAGCGAATATGTATGTATCCGTGATTGATCCAGTGTCCAGCTGGCGATCGCTGCAACACCCACAACTGATGTGCCTATATCCAGGAAGGTGTGCGATGGGAATATGAATTATTCTGGCATATGAAGCAGGGACTCTGGTATTACATCCTCTTGTCACATGCTCCTAAACCATGAACATTACGCAGTCCTTAACCCCGGGCTCTGTGTATTACTTATACCTGAGCCCAGCACTCTCTGCATTACGCCCTCCTGACCTCTGCGCTATATAAAATATGTTGCACATTTCTTACTGTTGAGCAAAGTATTTATGGTGTCAATAGTTGCCGGTTGTGCAAGTAGTCACTGACAACTTGAAGTTCCTAAAAGGTAGGCTCAGACTATTTTCTTTGTGCAGAAAAGCATTATGTAATTATTTAATAGAAGATTGTGCTGAGGTTTATACATGTCTATGAAACTCTTGCTTGTGGCACCATAATTAAAGGCTAAGTCCACCCTTGGCAAAAAAAAGTAATTGCAACCGCAAACATGGGTATAACATGGAAAGAAAGTTGGAGTTAGCCTTTAACCAATTGCTGAACTTTTTTTACAAGTTTAAATTAGTATTTTGTGCTAGAAAATTATTTCAAACCCCCAATCATTAGATATATTTTATTTAGCAAAGACTCTATCAAATAAAATGGCCATCACTGCAGTATTTTTTGTCACACTATTTGCACAGCAATCTTTTAAACGCAATTTAAAAAAAAAAAAAAAAATACACTTTGATTCAAAAAAACCAAAACCCTAAAGTTAGATCAATTTTTTTGTAGAATGTAAAAGATATGTTACATGGAGCAAAAAGATACCCAACACGTCATGCTTTAAAGTTGCCCACACTCATGGAATGGTGACAAACTGAAAAATCTATAGGCGACATATTAAAAATGATTACAGGTTACCTGTTTAGAGTTAGAGGAGGTCTTGCACTAGAATTATTGCTCTCGCTCTAACGACTGCGGCGATACCTCAAATGTGTGGTTTGAACAACGTTTAATTATGCGGGCGCCACTTAAATATGCGTTCACTTCGGCACACAGGCTCGGAGGAATGGGGTGCTTTAAATATTTTTTTTTTTTATTATTTTACTTTTTATTTTTACACTTTACCTTTATTTTTCTTTTTTTTTTTTAATTACTTTTATTTCTATTACAAGGAATGTAAACATCCCTTGTAATAGAAATATGCATGACAGGTCCTCTTTATTGAGAAATCTGGGGTCAAAAAGACCCCAGAGCTCTCATTTACCCTTAAAAGCAAAAAAAGACACTGACTTTAACAAAAAAATTTAAGAAAATAATCCCTTTAAGCCCAAGATAAGGAAGTGAACTCAGACCTTGCTCTGGTCCTCCAAGGGCATAGAATCGAGTGGGGGCTATCTTGCCCTCACTCGAATTTCTGCCTAGCCATCTGAGGCATCAGCTTCGGTACGCTCGGAGATGGCCGGAAGGCGTCAGGAGGGGGGCACCTCTTAAAGTGATCCTGTGGCGAATCCGCCGCTGGAACCACTTTTATTTTGTAGAGAATCACCCACAGTACAAAATGACACCAGGGTAATGGCAGCTAGCTGCAGCCATAACAGTATTTAATGATGTAAATGTACTGTGGGCAGTCGGCAAGTGCATGTTTTGGGGTATAAGGACTGTGGCTTGTGCGTGTTGTGTATACAAAACTAGGCTCAGGTTTTATTTAACCCCCTCCGATATTTAGTGCAATAAGGCCCCACTCTCAGCTTAGCATGTTGTGCATAGCTCCTGCTCCCTCTTGGTGGTCAAGGGTGCCCCAGGTCTTTCAAAATCCTAGTGACGCCCCTGGCTGCATCAAATGAAGTGTAACTTAGAATGACTAGTAGGTGCTTTAAATTCACTGAAAACAGCTAACAGCTCACACCCTGTAAATACGAAGGGTTTCTTTCCCTCTCACTCACTTGTTCTTCTTCAAAACTTGTGAGATCCCATCGATAGTTCAGTCGCATTTGTCTTCTCTTCCAGTGCTCCATGAATGTTGCAGCTGAAACCAGACAAACACCCGCCATGTCAATCATGTATATGATTATAGGAACAATTAAATCTAAGGCAAGCTTGAAAATGCAGTGAAAATGAACATTTCCAGTCTTGTTCAATGATCACGTGTGATTTTTACAAAGTGTAGAAACACAAAGTAAACACTCAGATTTCTGCTTTCTGAAGATGAATGAAAGAATTCTGATATCGGTTACATTTACTGCCCTTTGCCATAATGGGTAAGCCATGTGGTTTCAGCATCAAGCAATTCATTGATATATAGATTATGAGGAGTATTCATTCACACAGTGTTCTCAAAACTATGTGATCAAACTGTCATCCCACATAACATCACATGACATCTGCTCTTACCAGGAATCTAACAGTTTAAAAAAAAAAAAAATTTCCATATATTCTTTTCGAAAGCGAAACTATCCTCCTTCATCCTTATGCCTAGAAAACATCTAAAAGCAGGCACATTGCTTTACATGTTGAATAAGTGGAGAAGGTTTTGAGATTGTATGTACTTTAGGTACCTGGACTATGTTATAGACACTTTCTAATACAGTTATAACTATGGAGGCACCATAGCTGCTTCTTGCTTTGTTTCAGAAATGATCTTACTTCCCTTTTATACAAAGGTTGAAACGTTCTATCATGTTACTATGCTTCTCTTCTTCCTGATTGGGGGGGGGGGGGGTGTTTACAGGACACTGTGCAGACACACAGGGTGCCTGTATGCCAAAGTCAATTTAGCTTGAGGCAAAATGCAGGTGGCAGTTAACCACTTTATCACCGGAGGTTTTTGCTGTCTTACGTCCAGGCCACTTTTTGCGATTCGGCACTGTGCGAATTTAACTGACAATTGCGCGGTCGTGCGACGCCGTACCCAAAACGAAATTTATGTCCTTTTTTTCCCACAAACAGAGCTTTCTTTTGGGGGTATTTGATCACCTGTACGATTTTTACTTTTTGCACTATAAACAAAAAAAGAGCGACAATTTTGAAAAAACAATATTTTTCACATTTTTATATGAAATTCCCCCCCCAAAAAATGTAAAAATCTAAATTTTTTAACATTTTAGGCCAATTTGTTTTCTGCTACATATTTTTTGGTAAAAAAAAAAACAAATAAGCGTATTTTGATTGGTTTGCGCAAAAGTTATCGCAGCTACTGATTACGGGAAATTTATGTAATTTTTATTGTTTTTTTTTAACTAGTAATGAGGGCGATCGGCGATTTTTTTTGTGGGACTGAGACATTGCGGCGGACAGATTGGACCCTTGACTGACATTTTTGACACTTTTGGGGGTACCAGTGACATTACTACAGTAATCAGTGCTATAAATATGCTCTGTTACTGTACAAATGACACTGGCAGGGAAGGGGTTAACTTTTATTGGTGATCAAGGGGTTAATGTATGCCTGGTGCTTACTAACGTGTGTGGGGGGAGGGGACTGTGTGACACAGGGACAGATCGCAGGTTCAGCTATGCTGAATCCTGCACTCTGTCACTGTTTGTCACTTAGGAGATCCGCCCGCTTTGGTTTACACAAGCGGGCGGATTTCCACACTCGATCCCCGACGATCGGGGAAGAGCAGCGGTGATCACCGCCTCTCTTCCCCTGACTGAATACAGCGGGAGCGAGCCTCCGGCGGCGCGTGCACCGCCCACAAGGGGAGGAGTCCAGTGACGTAGGTCTACGTCGCTGGACGATATCGAGCCACTTTGCCGCAGTACGGTCAATGTGACCGGTCAGCAAGTGGTTAAGCAGGGGGCACGTTCAAGAGGAAGGCTGTGATTTGGAGATGGTGTGTGCCAGAGGCAGGCTGCGATTGGGAGAGGGTATGCGCCAAAGGCAGGCTGCGATTGGTCGGGGGGGGGGGGGTGGCGGCTGTACAAACTACCCAATACAGGCATGCTAAATGTCTGCACAGTGTCCTGTACCTCTGAATAGCCAGCCAAAGGATGCAAATTGACCACGCTAACAGCTAAACTTCTGCACTTTGTGTGGTAGAGGCTTGTTCGAGTTCCCATGTTCCCGATCCCCCCAGGAAGCGGACACTGGTCTTCGCTAATCACAGGCACTGAGACATATACTGATTTGTGCAGCTGCGGATCAGGAAATGTCTCACTGCCTCTACTATGCATAGCTGCACAAGATTCTGTGTGCACCAGTATTGGTAAATCTCTATACCATAGGGTTTATTAGATCAGGTGACTCAAGACACCAGGCGGCGCTAATCAATAATTATAAGCATCAATATGCCATGTACAATAGTCATTAAAAACTCAGGAACTGGGCGTCCTCTGATGGAAGTCCATGACGATACGCGTAAGGACGTGACCACGTGGCTCTTGTTGCATCTATGGACTGTTACCATCATCTGCTGCTCATCGGTACACTGCGGGTCGGTGGTTGGGTGAGGGATGCTGGTGATGCAGGTCCTGCCGGCATGATGGCTTATTTTAATGCTTTTACTTTTATTACTTGTGTAAGTGCATTGTATGAAGGTGGGATATATGGGATTTTATAAAGTTCATATAATACTACACTATGAGCGACTCCCTCCCCTCTTTATATGTTTTACATGCCTTATGATTTGAGCTGCTCCTTTACATTTGGTGGAGTGTGGGATCCAATTTGAGGATAAGAATCTTGAGCGGTTTCCCTCTAATTATACCGGCTTGAAGGTGAATACTGTGGAGAGTGGTGTCAAGTCCAGGAGATCTTATCCTATTCGTCTGAGAGTATCCACTCCGGGGTTCAGTCAGTGAGGTCCAATTAACTTCCTATGGAAATGACAGGCCTTTAACCCATGAACCTCTGGTGAGTATGGGACTATTGGGAGAGGCTACATGTGGTGTGGTGAAGGACTATGAAGTTTAACCATTAAGACTTTCCTCACACGGTGTACTTCGGGATCATTTCCAATTATTATGGACTGATTGTATGAAGCATTGTGTATTGATGTATGGTTTTGAGATATACATTTCCAAGGTCCCATTACTGCATTATTATTTTTATTAGGATCCAGTTCCTGAGTCTTTAATGACTATTGTACATGTCATATTGATGCTTATAATGATTGATTAGCGCCGCCTGGTGTCTTTGGTCATCTGATCTAATACACCCTATGGTATAGAGATTTACCAATACTGGTGCACACAGAATCTTGTGCAGCTATGCATAGTAACCCATCAGCTTCTAGGTTTTATTGTCCAAACATAATTTAATATTTTTTTGATTTTTAAGTGGCTGCTTGTTCATCTATTTTTTCTTTTATTTACTTTTGGCGCAGGGTGGAGACTTCTTGTGATCTTCACAAGTTGATCTTCCTATTTTATATTAGTAAATCTCCTCCAGTGTTCCTTATCCTGTTTTTTGTTTTTTTGTTTTTTTTTAGGTTTAAGCTCTAGCAACAGACAGCAAGCTTAAGCTGGCCATAGATGGATCAAAATTGGTCCAGTCCCTGCTGAACTGCCGAATTGCAATCTATCTATAGCTGTTACCATTCATGAGATCTAATGATTGACTTCTCACGAACAGGCTGGCTGGAAAACGTGTGTTTGATCATTGCTGCAGCATTGATTAGTATATTCTGACAGCGTAGGGGTCCCAGCGGTCTGAATACAATAACACAGCAGCGAGGATTCCTCCATTCACTTTACTTGTGTGGATGGGGAAATCCGCTCAGTTATCTTTTGATCAGCCCACTGGCTCATTGAAAAAACGGAGCCATTTATGACCAGTTTTAACATATACTGTATGACACATACTAAACACACAAAATACGCCATCTCATCTTACCGGTGAGATTACATCAGAATATTTCCTCTGGGAACATGTCATGTTCTTGGGAAGCACCCTGAGGTGAGGCTGGAACAGGTTACTAATACACTAGAGATTTCTCTGTAACACGCATAGCATTAGGATTCTGCTACACACCCATGTCAAACAGTCTTTGCTAAATATTTCAGAGGCACAGACTACTCCACCATGATATCATGACAGACCGTTCACACAGCCAAATCACTTACTTTTTATTTTTATACATACTGTAGTGTACTTTCTGCCTAGTTCAGAGGGTGTTTGCTAACTCTAGCTTTAGCTTCAAATCCATTCCCTAATTTATTGCCTTTAGCACACACTGTAGAAGGCAGAGGCAAACAGCCGAACTCCCATAATAAATCCAATACAAGGTTATGTAAGACTCTTGAAATGAGCACTGTTATGTTTGTACTTGGCAGGTACAAGCTGGAGATCTGCTCTCTGGAAGTACAAAGCCAGTTGTCACCAGCAGAACCCAGGCTCTGGATTGCAACGGTTCATCATAAGTACATAAGAGGCTAAATTAGTTCAGGAAATGTACAGCTTCCAACTCTATCCTTCAAGCTGGTGACACATCTGTATTTAAACATAGCTGGATTTATTTAACTTTGTGGCACCCTACAAGATGCTGGACAAGTTCTAAAAGTAACTAATCCCCACATAATTAATGTTTTGTTAAAGTGTCTCAGTTTCCTTGAACGTGGAGACTTCATTCTCTGTGCATGTTTACTCCTACGGAACAATTAGAAAGTTTAAAGAGACATTGTTGTGTATATTTATATATACCGTTTTGTCTTAATTTCCAAAGGTTCAGTTTTATCTTTTTAAAATTTGACATTCACTAACCTTCCATCTCCTACTACACACACATCCAAGTTTTACAGATAGTTTGCTATGGAGATTTTGTGTATAATCAATTCCAGAGCACCCGATTTCCAACCAGTCTACTTATTAGAAGTTTCAGTTTTCAAAACCTTTATACTTAGCATTGATCTTTACTTCATCATCATCAATTTAGGGTACCTACAGACAAGAGACAGTCACCCGATCCTGCCCATTATGGTCAGACTTAAAGGTAATCGTATATTTCTATGGACAGTCTGCGGCCTGAATAATTGATCAACATGGATGCATCTCATTTTTCCCACCATGGTGTCTCCTCAGTGCACATGCAGCTGGGTGCAATGACTCTACATCAGGGATCCTCATACTATGTCCCTCCAGCTGTTGCAGAACTAAACATCCCATGAGGCTTTGTAAAACTCTGACATTCACAGACATGACTAGGCATGATGGGAATTGTAGTTCCTGAACAGCTGGAGGGCCATAGTTTGAAGACCCTTGCTCTACATGTTTACGTCAACATTCGTCTTCAGGATCAGCTGCCATTGTTTGTCTATAGCTGCCCAGTTACCAGAAAAATTTAGTTGGAAAATGTTTCAAGAACATTTTGTTCAGCTTTCAAACTTTTAGCGGTGTCAAATCAATGTTCATTTTCAACCACAGTGATGAGAAAGTTCAAAGGAACAGGATGAACATTTTTTTACCTAACAAATCTGAGTGGATGAGGTTGTGGAAAGAGTCGATGTGTTTTTAATTTGGGAAATTACATTAATTTCAAAATTGAACGTTAAAAGCAAACCAAATTTTGAAGCACTGTAAAAATTACATTCATCAAGTTATTGGTTATACTGGTGAGAATTTTGGTAGAATTGTTTTTATGAAAGTTCATTCATAACTCTGCTAGAGTATGGCCAGCTTTAGTTTAGCCTTAACCACTTAAGCCCCGGAAGATTTTATCCCCTTCCTGACCAGGGGGTTTTTTGCGATTTTTTACTGCGTGACTTTAAACGGACAATTGCGCGGTCGTGCGACGCTGTACCTAAACGAATTTGACGTCCTTTTTTTCCCACAAACAGAGCTTTCTTTTGGTGGTATTTGATCACCTGTGCGATTTTTTGATATGCGCTATAAACAAGAAAAGAGCGTCAATTTTGCAAAAATAACAATATTTTTCACATTATTTTTATATGAAATTCTCCCCCAAAAAAATGTAAAAATCTAAATTTTTTAACATTTTCAGGCAATTTGTTTTATGCTACATATGTTTGGTAAAAAAAAAAAAAAAAAAAATTGCAAAAAGCGTATTTTGATTGGTTTGCGCAAAAGTTATCGCATTTACTAACAAAGGGAAAGATTTTTGTCATTTTTGGTGTTTCTTTTTTTTAACGAGTAATGGCTGCGATCTGCGATTTTTTTTGCGGGACTGCGACATTGCGGCGGACAGATCGGACCCTTGACTGACAATTCTGACACTTTTGGGGTTACCAGTGACATTACTGCAGTAATCAGTGCTATACATATGCACTGTTACTGCAAAAATGACACTGGCAGGGAAGGGGTTAACTGCATTGGAGAGGGAGGGGTTAAGTGTGTCCTAGGGGTGTGTTTCTAACTGTGATTGGACATGGCTACTACTGTAAAAACAGAGATCAACGGTCCTACATAGTAGAACCGTCTGATCTCCATTTTTACACAGGACAGGCGGCTTGTTTACATTAGCCGCCTGTCTTTCTCCCTTCCCGGCGAACGATCGCGAGTGACCGGCGGACATCGGGTCCGCCGGTCACACGCACTGACTTGTTAGTGAACGAGCCGGGGCGGGCGCGCGCTCGCCCGCTATTGGCTCACAAGTCAGTGACAGGCTAGTGACGTACCGGTACGTACGTCACTTTGCCTGGCCAGGGCTGACTGCCGCAGTATATGTACTTGCGGCGGTCGGCAACCGGTTAATATCTCTAAGACAGGAGAGAAGCATGCCTGGTGCTGACCCATTTGCTGGACTAAACACTTTAAACGAAATCAGAAAGACATTGAGAATACTGGGAACCCATCGCTTGTGAGAAAATACAACAGGTCCTTTCACAGAAAATCCAGGCTACACAAAAC